>NC_134401.1:115142856-115465129 GCF_050003625.1 Haematobia irritans
TTTATGTTAGCCTGATATCAATGCAGGCTGGTTCAATGTCCAAATCATTTACACTAGAAATTATTACAATATTTATTCGAGTTTATTGGACAGGAAGATTAAGGAAATTGACATTATAAGTTACTGAAAAGAAAATGCCAGATACCCATCCATAGTCTTTATCGAGATCTTGCCGGGTGAGAAGATTTAATTTGGTTCTTTTATGTTAATTTCTTATGAAATTTACATACGAGAATTATTCTTCTCAAATTTAACCATTTTTTTAACCGCACTGTGAATCATCTTTTCGTACAACTTACAATCCCTTAATCTTACTATACCCTCCACCATAGGATGGGGGGTATATTAAATTTGTCATTCCGTTTGTAACACATCGAAATATTGCTCTAAGACCCCATAAAGTATATATATTCTGGGTCGTGGTGAAATTCTGAGTCGATCTAAGCATGTCCGTCCGTCCGTCTTTTGAAATCACGCTAACTTCCGAACGAAACAAGCTATCGACTTGAAGCTTGGCACAAGTAGTTGTTATTGATGTAGGTCGGATGGTATTGCAAATGGTATTGCATATCGGTCCACTTTTAATTTGGTTCGTAGAGCCTCTACAAGAAGCATATTTCATCCGACCCGGCTGAAATTTGGTACATGGTGTTGGTATATGGTCTCTAACAACCATGCAAAAATTGGTCCACATCGGTCCTTAATTATATATAGCCCCCATATAAACCGATTGCCAGATTTGGCTTGCGGAGCCTCAAAGAGAAGCAAATTTCATCCGTTCCTGCTGAAATTTGGTACATGGTGTTGGTATATGGTTTTCTAACAACCATGCAAAAATTGGTCCACATCGACCAATAATTATATATAGCCTCCATATAAACCGATCCCCAGATTTGGCTTGCGGAGCCTCAAAGAGAAGCAAATTTCATCCGATCCGGCTGAAATTTGGTACACGGTTTTGGTATATGGTCTCTAACAACCATGCAAAAATTGGTCTACATCGGTCCATAACTATATATATAGCCCCCATCCCCAAACACACAAAAATTGGTCCATATCGGTTCATAATCATGGTTGCCACTCGAGCCAAACCTAATGTACCAAAATTTTGTTGCTATAGAAAATTTTGCCAAAATTTTATTTCTATAGAAAATTTTGTCAAACTGAGTTATATACATATTTAATCGGTCTTTTTTAATTTAATATATAATACGTATGGACTTTACTTACAATTTAGAAGACGGTGTTAGGAGGTTTTAAGATAGCTTGTCATGGGCAAGCGTTTCCGCAACCCAAGTAATTCGATTGTGGATGACAGTGTTTAGAAGAAGTTTCTACGCAATCCATGGTGGAGGGTACATAAAATTCGGCCTGGCCGAACTTACGGCCGTATATACTTTTTTTAGATTTCGATTTGTTACTACTCTAATGTACCAACAAATCGAAATCTATTTTTAAAGACATTGCTGAATTCACCTGATTGGCGAACGATCACACAATGCCTTGTTTCTAGTCAACAATAATTACTGTGATAACTATATGAAACTGGTTTTTAAGGACACAAAAACAATTCTAACGACAATATTAGTCATGTTTTTTCCTTATTTTTATGTTAGATTTTTGTTTATAAATTCAGCTGTTTTTAGGATTTCTGTCGGACGAAAGACTTAGTGCAACTTAGAGAAGCTGGTTGTTAGTAATACCAACAAACCCCTGCCCCCTTCAAATTTCTAGGAATTCTCCATCTTATACCCAACTCACAAATTTCGTCCCCATTCTCAAAAAAAAAAAAAAAACTCCCCAATTCTGGGAATACTGTAAGCGCGTTCTCTATTAATTACCTTTAAATAGTTTCCCCAACAAACCCCTGCCCCCCTCAAATTTCTAGAAATTCTCCATCATATACCCAACTCACAAATTTCTTCCGCATTCACCAAAAATATCCCCCATTACTGGCAATACTGTAAGCGCATTCTCTGTAAATTACCTTTAAATAGTTTTATAAAATAAAGGGGTTTTTTAAATTCTCCAACAAACCCCTGCCCCCCTCAAATTTCTAGAAATTCTCCATCATATACCCAACTCACAAATTTCTTCCGCATTCACCAAAAATATCCCCCATTACTGGCAATACTGTAAGCGCATTCTCTGTAAATTACCTTTAAATAGTTTTATGAAATAAATGGGTTTTTTAAATTCTCCAACAAACCGTTGCCCCTTCAAATTCCTAGAAATTCTCCATTATATCCCCAATTCATAAATTTCTTCCTCTTTCACCAAAAAGATTCCCAATACTGGCAATACTGTAATCGAGTTCTATATTAATTATCTTCAAATTATTTTTTTAATTTTGTCTTCCCCTGACCCCTTAAAATTCCTATAAATTCTCCATCATATCCCCAACTCATAAATTTCTTCCACATTCACCAAAAAGATCCCCAATACTGTAATCGCGTTCTCTATTAATTATCTTCAAATTATTTTTTAAATTTTGTCTTCCCCTGACCCCTTCAAATTCCTAGAAATTCTCCATCATATCCCCAACTCATAAATTTCTTCCACATTCACCAAAAAGATCCCCAATACTGTAATCGCGTTCTCTATTAATTATCTTCAAATTATTTTTTAAATTTTGTCTTCCCCTGACCCCTTCAAATTCCTAGAAATTCTCCATCATATCCCCAACTCAAAAATTTCTTCCACATTCGCCAAAAAGATCCCCAATACTGTAATCGCGTTCTCTATTAATTATCTTAAAATTATTTTTTAAATTTTGTCTTCCCCTGACCCCTTCAAATTCCTAGAAATTCTCTAGCATATCCCCAACTCATAAATTTCTTCCACATTCACCAAAAAGATCCCCCAATACTGGCAATACTGTAATCGCGTTCTCTATTAATTATCTTCAAATTATTTTTTAAACTCTGTCTTCCCCCTTACATTTTAAAACTTTTTCGAAACAATATTTTAGGATAATTTAAGTTTATTTTTTAATATTATTTATTATTTTTTTACTTTTCTTTTCTACATTTTTCACCCATTTCGCTTTTAATAAAACCAAAACCAAAGCTTTATTTGATTTGCATGCTATTTTACAAATAAACCAAAAAAAAAAATACTCCTACTTTTAACTACAATTTGCATTGTAATATAATACAACTCTGAGAGAAATGTAACTGTCCTATGGCATTTTCTCTCTCAGAGTTGTATAACGGTTGCCATAATAATTATCTTTACTTTTCAATTACCTCTCTCACACTCCGTACAATGTTCAATGCCGTTTAAGCAACAAATTAAAAAAAAAAAACAAACATAAGCATAACCAAAAGCGAAAGATGAAATGTATAGAAACTCAATATTAATCTTCTCTCTGTAATGCAGAATTTATATTTATTAATGCAGGTGCTGTGACGCCGAGTAATATACCCTCTCCCGATATGCGCCTAAATGATATGCACAAAGCGGCGGTTAGTCAGCAACAACAACAACAACAGCAGCAACAACAACAACATCAGCAACAACATCAACAACAACAACAGCATTTGAGTGATTATGAGAGTGGTCCGAATCAGGCACACAAGCGCCCTAGAATATCGGGAGGATGGACAACATAGCCAAATGAAAATAATAACAATAATAACAACAACAACACTAAAACATTAGTAGACAATTATGAACACAATCAGCACCAGCAACATTTTCATAGCAATGATGCTAATAGCAGCAGTAGCAATAGCCACAGCAGCCGTAGCAGCCATAGCAGTAACAGCATTAATACAAATCAACGACATTCTTCGTCACAATTTAGCCAATATCATCATTTGCATCAGCAACAACAACAACAACACAACCAACAATCATTTAGCCATAAAACACAAGAACCAAATGATTTGTATAACTATAATATGAGTAGCTCAACATTGGCAACATCATCAAATAATACCAATAGTAAAACTTTGCCAAGGGTAACGGCGTTAGATATAGCAGAGACGACGGCCGCACAGCAAGTAATGCAAGACCACCTAAATAGTTTCAATGATACCCACCAAATTATACAACAACAACAACAGCAAGATCATCATAATAATCGGATTACACGATCACTTCAATCGTGTAAAAACAATTTAAATTTATTGAGTACAGCTGGGTCTTCAGCACCTGTAACACCGTCAACATCTCCCTTACCAACGCCTTCATCCGCCCTTAATGTCAACTCATCAATGGGTATGGATAATAATAACAATAATATGTTAATGTTTCAACAACAATTGAAACAATTTTAAAAAAGTAAAACGGTAATACGTTCACATACATAGATACATATGTGACGATTTTGTTCTTTCTTTTAATATGGATATTATAAATAAATATGAGAATTATATATTGCCATTCATCTATGCCTATGAATAATCCAGTCAAGTCAATATTACATAGTCAGACTTTGTCAATAATTCAATTAATAATATATATAAAACTAATTCATTTTTTTTTTTCACTGGTTTACAAAATATGATTTGAAGTCAGCTTTTCAGAGAATAAAATTAATGAAAAAATGTAATAGTTAATATTAGAGGTTTGCATCGAATAACTTTTCACTACATTCGCTGCAATTCGCTGTCGAATATAGTACATACACTGTCTTTCTCTCAGAGCGCAAGTAGTGAAGTGAAGAGAACACTTGCTTGTCAAATACCACCAAGTACTTATCCGAAACAATATGTGTTCCGAAAAAAAGAAACAATTAAAATGTAAGTACTTGAGAAAAAGTACAACATGGATTCTCTTCACTTCACGTGGTACAACAAGTATTTCTGAGTTATGTGCGAAGCAAAACTTTCCATTATTATTAATCATAGATATGTATGTATGTCACATATTTCTTTATGTATGTCACACACTTACCTTAACGTTTGCCGTTCTTTATCCGAAAACATATATTATGGAGAGTAACTGTTTCTTGTATTTCTGAAACTGCCCGTGGTACATGGAGTACTCTATGAAGTTTTGTTATCGCAACATACTCGACGTGATCTCTCCGGGTACACTTCAATAAGAGAGAAAGAGGAATATGTGTTTGTTAGTAGTCAAGACATCAGAGTAGCAACAAGAAGTTACTCGTGGCTTTTGGTGTTCATTAAAATGTGTACCAATTGTTTTGCGACTCTCTCAAATAGATGTACTCATTTAGCAAGTACACGTGTATTCTGCATTTACAAATGGAATTGTGCAGACCTCTAGTTAATATCTCATGTGACTCTAAACAATATGGATTAAGATAGACAGGAGAAAGGCGTCAGCTGATTCCTTTGCCTGGCGTTGTCAATCGCCCAATGCTATAAACCCTCTTATGACCCATGTGTTGTGGTTAGTTGATAAAAAATTATTCAGTGCTTATCACAGAGAATGTAAAACAAAACATGAAAAATCAATACGGTAAAATTCGGTGTTTGCTGTAAGGCCTTTTTTTATAGTTCTACCAAAGTTTTTGTTGTACTAAAGTAATTTGAATTGCCTTAAGGAGAGTTTCCCTATAATCTTGTAGTTTTAATGAAGACCGCTTATAGGCAAGATTGGGAATTATAGGGCTAAGTTTGCCACAGACTTCTTAATAAATACGCAACAAATGTTATTATTTAAATATCCTCAATTTTTATTTAATCACCCTTATTCCTGAAGTCGCCCACGCTCTCGCCGTCGCTTTTTGTCGTCTGTCACTTTTAAGTCGTCTCGTCATTCATTTGGTATTCCTGTGATGTGGCGACGGCGAGACGACGATTACTTTTTGTACCAATTACAATACTTGGTAATAATAGGCCGATATCACTAGAAAACAATCAGCTGATGTGCAAAAAATTAATTTTAATTTTTCCGGTTTAAAATATTTTCATTTCTGACGTAATTCTATGTCGGAAAATCAAGAAAAAAATATTTAATTTGACGCGGGAAAAAATGTGGATATATATTCAAGAACAGCTAAGCTTCCAAAACTGTAAAAATGGCGACGACGCTGAGATCAATGGCACAAGGATCATTGTCAAAGAAAACGATCAGCAGATGTGCAAAACTGAATTTTAATTATTTTTCAATTGTTCGATTAATAAACCCCCAGCAAAAAAAAATTGGAAGTCCTTCCAAAGGCACAACTTTAAAAACACTTCCAAAATATGTACTCCCAAAGATGTTCTTTATTTCAACTACACAGGAAGTTCTTTTAATTCAATAATTTATAACTAGATTTTTTTCTTATTTTTAATGGGCAAATTTAATTTTTTTTTGTTTCAAAAACGTTAAAAACAGAGTAAGCTTTAATAAAAGGGTACAAATTATTGCAATTTTGTCGAAAAAAATTCTAAGTCCATTCAAGAAATATTGCGAATTTTTCAAAATATTTGAGGTCAAACGTTTCCGACAAGCTTTAGAATCCATTAAAAATTATAAAAAATTATAAAAATTATTTATTTGACAAAATATCACAGAATTTTTTAATTTACATCCTAAATATTGAATTCGGATCATACCTGAAGAAGTGATGCAAGTTCAGGGCAACGGCTGTTGAAATGGAGGACTTCCGTCCTATGACAAGCCCATATTAAATTCATCGCTTCTGCGTCCACTTCCGGATTTGCACCACTTCCGGATCCAAAAAGAACATTTTCATTACTTATGGAATTTGGAACAAATTGCCACTAATGGACTTATCACAGGACTGGTAGCATTGCTCCATTTTGTCACAATTTTCATATAATAAATTTTCATATAATTTATCGATTCTATACTCTCTTGATATTTAAATCTCATTTGGATCTACACATACAGAATAATTTATTGATTAACATATTCCAAAATTTGTTTCCTGCTGTTGCCAATCGGATAGTCAAAATGAATCAGGATCCTAAGAGTTTATCTCAGATAGGTTCATGACGACCTGTCTTTGATTTAGTCCCACTAAGTTGTCCCATGATATATAAAGTGTAAATTTACCTCGTCAATGATAATCTCATGGTACAGAGAACTGCAACCGGTGGCTTTTTTTCGTATTGCAATCTTACCCACAAAATGTCGGTGGCAGTGAGTAAGACACCAAATACCATGCAATCTTTTACATTGATACAAATGCGAGAATAAAAACACCACTAGTATATAACAATGTTCGTATGCAGTGTCTTGCAATCTTATACCAATCGGCATCGTAGCAACGCTCGGTAAACACAAAACGAGTGTGGCACTTAAGTGTGATAGCACTCAACAACAACAATTACCAGCAGTTGGCATTAGCTCTAGAGAATTGAGAGAGTACCAAATAGGAGAATACCAAACTGCTGAGATATGGGTAACAAATTTGAGGGATTGCTTTACTACGGTGTTTTCGAGAGACCAACACTCATACTAACAAACATCGTCAGTCGTCGCTTGCATTGGATATTGGTGGTTGAAATTTTTTTTACCAATTGGTGTTTTAAGATTGCAAATATTGGTGTTTACTAAATACACTGGTCGGTTGCGGTAGATCGCAGCCGTTCTCTGTCATGGTAACCCAGAAAAAAAAATTGGAAGTACTTCTGAAGGCACAACTTTAAAAGCACTTCCAAAAATGTCCTCCCGCAGATGTTCTTTATTATAACTACTCAGGAAGTTTTGTTAATTCAATTTTTTGTAACTCACTTTTTTCATACCCATCAAAAAAAATTGGAAGTACTTCTGAAAGCACAACTTTAAAAGCACTTCCAAAAATATCCTCCCGCAAATCTTCTTTATTTTAACTACTGAGGAAGTTCTTTTAATTCAATTTTTTGTAACTCGCTTTTTGTCATATTTTTAAAAAGAAATTTTATTTTTTTTTGTTTCAAATAGTTTAAAAACCGAATAAGGATTAATAAAATGGTACAAATTATTTAAATTTTTTTGGGATAAAATCCTACATCAATTCTAGAAAAATTACGAATTTTTGAAAATATTTGATGTCAAACATATCAGACAAACGGTAGAATGCTTTAAAAATCATAAAGGTTGAATTACACACTATGCGTTAATCCGTGCGTTGATTGAAGGGTGGATTTTTTCTGTTTACGGCAGTCTATTCGAGTTATTGATTGCAAAGAAAAATTTCAACTCTTCCAATCATCGGACGCATTGTACGCATTGAACGCATGGTATGTAATTCAACCTTAAAAAAATTCTAAAAATTATTTATTTGGCAAATTATTGCCAAATTGTCTATTTTACATACAAAACACTGAACTCCTATCACACCTTACGAAGTGATGTAAATTCAGTGCAACGGCATTTGAAATGGTGGACATCCACACTATGACAAGCCCTTGTTAAATTCATAGCTTCTGCGCCAATTTTGCACCACTTCCAGATCCAAAAAGAACATTTTCACTACTTTTTTGGTGATGATTTTTTTGCTCGGAAAGTGACTGATCCCAGGGACTAGTTTTGCACCGGTCTTGATCCATTTACAATAACAATCTAGTATGAAGGTTTTTTTCCTGTCAATTCAACATATATCTAGTACACAGTAGTAAACATCTATAAAATTCAATTAAAAATTAATTGATTCAATTAATTTCGTGATTGAAACCGAAAAGTAAATTCTTTACCACCGCCGTCAAAATGAGTCGACTTCATTCTCAGGTAGTATCTTTCTGAAGGTTATTTGATATGATATGTTTATGGTGGACCGCAGGGCAAGTTTTAAGAATTTTCCTATAACTAAAAACAATTTAAAAATAAAATTAAAATTCTTATCAATTACACACAAAAAAAAAATGTTTTTGGTTCAATCACGAAATTTATTGATCCAATTAATTTTGTAATTGAAATGTCTTCAATCACAGAAATGATAGTATCAATTAAAAAACTAATTGAATGTCAATTAAAAAATTAATTGATCCAATTAAAAAATTAATTGATACTATTAATTTTTGTGATTGATTTTTGTTTCAATTAAAAAATTTGTTGAATCAATTAAATTTTTAATTGAATATTTTTTAAAACTCAATTAAAATTTTAATTGGAAAAATTTTCGTGAAATTTTTTTCTGTGTACAATACGCAGTCTCTGAAAGTAATTTTTTGTTTTTGAAAGTATATATTCAACTACAAAAACAAATCAATTTTTGTAAATCATTGGAAAAATGAAAAACTTTTGTTAATAAAAAACAAAAATAAACCAAATTTACAACATTGTGTCATATATACATACAAAAAAAAAAATACAAATATAAATCATACATTTTTCTATCATAAATGTCAATAAAAGTAAATAGAGAAGTATAAAACGAAACCACAAAAATTGTATAATACAAAAATCAATATAAATAATACATAATGTGAAAACGGCCCATTAAAAAAATTAAATTTGTATAAAGGGCAAATATTCGTTTACAAAGTCAATGAGAAATATTGTAGGAATCTTTGTTGGATCATTTTGTATAATATGACTTACCCATAATGGGCAACTCAAATTGTTAGATTGGCTAGAGCATTTGAAGGAAGTTGCCAACTTAAACATATTTTCTCTTTCTCTCTCTCTCCGATAACAACAATGAGAAAAAGACTTCTAGTTGGCAACTTGTTTCCTATTGCCAATCTAAGCTACTAAATTTCCTAAAGAGCAAAAACAAAAATGCCATCTATTGGCATTTTTACAAATGAATATAAAATTGATTTTGATCGGCATTAATTCCTTGTTAGTTTTAAATAGATATACAGAAAAAAGAAATAAAACCCAATGTGGACAATTCCTCTTAGTTTTTTTTAAATACAATAAAAAACTACAAATTAAATATTTCTTTCAAAGAAATTTTCGCAAATGTTAATAACTAAACACACACACGCAAAACTCACCCACATCATTTGTAATACATATATAGTATATAGATAAAAAAAAATAATAATGTATAACTAAAAGTATACATTAATAAAGATATTCAAAACAACAAAATGTAAATATAATATTTTTTAACATAAAAGAAAAAAGTCCCTTCTTTGAATTAAGAATTAAGATTAAATAGTTCTTAGATAAAAAAAGATAAAATAAATATACGTAATTTATAACAACTATAAAAAAAATAACAAACAAAAGAAACCACATACAAAATATATAGTCATAATTTTAAATAGAATAGAACATTAATTAATTAAGATGAAGAAAAAATATGAAATTAATTAGTTAAAAACAATAATAATAATAAAAATAATCATGAAAATCCTCCCATAAATATACGGAAATATCCAAGCATTGCAAATATCCCTTACTCTAACAAAAAAAAAAAAAACAAAAATATTACAAAAATAACCAAATCTCTTTAAGAGTCTTAGGTAATTTTTCCAAAACCCTTAATCAAAGGAAAAACACGAACCATGTCAATATTTTGTGCAATTTTTATGAAGGCAATACACACACACAAACATATAAATTGTTATTATAATTTTTATTACAAGTAATAATGTTTTATTATTATCAATAGCTTCTAATATTTTATTGTTTCAAAAAGAAAACCCCGGAAAATAAATTTTCAAAATAAAACAAAACATTATTCATTTTGTAATAATAATTATAAATAAAATTAATACAAATACATAGTTGTTCTATTGTTTATAAAAAAAAAACAAAGGATATTTTTACTATTACTGTTTCATTTTTATTAATTATTTTTTTATCAATTTAACTACAAGTCATACTTTTAGTAATACCACACGAATGTGTATTTTTTCTTATAATTTTATTAAAAACATCTCAAGACTTTAATTTTATAATTAAAATTTTAACTACCATATTATTTTTATTCTAAATTATAATAATTTTAAATTATTATATACATATATCCATGCAAAGTTGGGTTATCACACTTATGCATAAGAAACTGAAATAATTTAAGGATTTTGGGCAAACAAATAATTGAATGTGTCAAAATAAAAAAACAAATAGAAAACCATAAACATACATTTCATTAAAAATCTTTTGAAATCTAGTTATTGTGTTTATGGCTTAGTTTATATTTCATTCAACTAATATTATTTCTTATCTTTAATGAATTTTTTTATTTCTGTTATTATTTTTTTTCCTTAAGTTATATCGTCTATAGAGATCATTATGCATAACCCTTTATTATTAGTTTCTTTTTTATTTAGTGAAAGAAAATTTATAAGTTTTTTTAAATAAATAATTTTTATTCGAAAATATATATATTTTTTATATTATTCATTTTGAATTATTTTGTTTTGGGAGGTCAATGCTAAAGTATTTAAAGAATAAATCGGGTATGGTTTTTGAAAAATAAAAAAAACAAGTCAAATAGGTCTTGAGTTCGGCCGGGCCAAAGATCATACATGATCACACACGACTTTTAATCATTATACTCTGGTGTAGAAAACCTTTAATAATTTAAAGATAAAACCCCATTTTAGCAATAGAGACTTCACTCCCCCAACAAAAACTGAGAAAGTAGTTGAGGTGAAAAAGTGCTCACCAACTACATTTATGCCAAACCCGCTGTAATGCCGGGAATAATGATTTACCATTATGGTCATTACCTAAAGGGTCGTCAGGTGGTTGTACCAGGAACACGATTGCCACTCGAGACAAAAATAATCTACAAATATTCTATTTCTATAGAAAATTTTGTCAACATTTTTTTCTATAGAAAATTTTGTCAAAATTTTATTTCTATAGAAAATTTTGTAAAATTTTTATTTCTATAGAAAATTTTGTAAAATTTTTATTTCTATAGAAAATTTTGTCAAAATTTTATTTCTTTAGAAAATGTTGACAAAATTTTATTTCTATAGAAAATTTTGTCAAAATTTTATTTCTATAGAAAATTTTGTCAAAATTTTATTTCTATAAAAATTTTTGTCAAAATTTTATTTCTATAGAAAATTTTGTCACAATTTTTTTTATAGAAAATTTTGTCAACATATTATTTCTACATAAAATTTTGTCAAAATTTTATTTCTATAGACAATTTTGTCAAAATTTTATTTCTATCGAAAATTTTGTCAAAATTTTATTTCTATCGAAAATTTTGTCAAAATTTTATTTCTATAGAAAATTTTGTCAAAAGTTTATTTCTATAGAAAATTTTGTCATAATTTTATTTCTATAGAAAATTTTGTCAAAATTTTCATTTCTATAGAAAATTTTGTAAAATTTTTATTTCTATAGAAAATTTTGTAAAAATTTTATTTCTATAGAAAATTTTGTCAAAATTTTATTTCTTTAGAAAATTTTGTCAAAATTTTATTTCTATAGAAAATTTTGTCAAAATTTTTTTCTATAGAAAATTTTGTCAAAATTTTATTTCTATAGAAAATTTTGTAAAATTTTTATTTCTATAGAAAATTTTGTAAAATTTTTATTTCTATAGAAAATTTTGTCAAAATTTTATTTCTTTAGAAAATGTTGACAAAATTTTATTTCTATAGAAAATTTTGTCAAAATTTTATTTCTATAGAAAATGTTGTCAAAATTTTATTTCTATAAAAATTTTTGTCAAAATTTTATTTCTATAGAAAATTTTGTCACAATTTTTTTTCTATAGAAAATTTTGTCAACATATTATTTCTATATAAAATTTTGTCAAAATTTTATTTCTATAGACAAATTTGTCAAAATTTTATTTCTATCGAAAATTTTGTCAAAATTTTATTTCTATCGAAAATTTTGTCAAAATTTTATTTCTATAGAAAATTTTGTCAAAAGTTTATTTCTATAGAAAATTTTGTCATAATTTTATTTCTATAGAAAATTTTGTCAAAATTTTCATTTCTATAGAAAATTTTGTAAAATTTTTATTTCTATAGAAAATTTTGTAAAAATTTTATTTCTATAGAAAATTTTGTCAAAATTTTATTTCTTTAGAAAATTTTGTCAAAATTTTATTTCTATAGAAAATTTTGTCAAAACTTTATTTCTATAGAAAATTTTGTCAAAACTTTATTTCTATAGAAAATTTTGTCAAAATTTTATTTCTATAGAAAATTTTGTCAAAATTTTATTTCTATAGAAAATTTTGTCAAAATTTTATTTCTATAGAAAATTTTGTCAAAATGTTATTTCTATAGAAAATTTTGTCAAAATTTTATTTCTATAGAAAATGTTGTCAAAATTTTATTTCTATAGAAAATTTTGTCAAAATTTTATTTCTATAGAAATTTTTGTCAACATATTATTTCTATAGAAAATTTTGTCATAATATTATTTCTATAGAAAATTTTGTCAAAATTTTATTTCTAAAGAAAATTTTATTTCTATAGAAAATTTTATTTCTATAGAAATTTTTATTTCTATAGAAATTTTTGTACCTCTTAGTTGGAGAGGAAAATTTTGCAATATGTACCAAACAGTAAAAAAATCTACTATTTGTGGTAGAATTCTACCAACTGTGGCAAGCGTGACCAGGAGTCGTTCGTAAATAGTAAGTCCTCTCAAAAAAAAAATTTCACATTTTCTCAGTTTTGGTCGACATTTTTGAGGCTTTGAATCTATGATTAAATACAATATGAGTAAGTACTGAGATACACTCTCTCGTTAGTACCCATATTGATTCTCTGATTTGGTTATTACCCTGTCTTCATTTGAGTTCATCGATGCGTATACGTTATGTCATATTTGGATGACGTTTATCATACGACACCTGGTATTCAAACTATTATATTACACATTTTTTAGTTGTTTAATACGTTTTAAGGTCGATAATAAAAACCGCCCAAAAATAAACAAGTATGTAAGGCATTTTTGCATGGATGTTGGGGGGCAAATATTGAAGTCACCATGAAGTACCAATTTCAACCGGATCGAAAGATTTGTTGCTTTTTCAAGCAAGGCTGTGGAGTAGAGCCAACTTCGACTCCGACTCCAGCATTTTTCACCAGCCTCGACTCCGGAGTCGACTCCGGGTAATATAACTAAATCGCATTTTAATAACATTCATTTGTAATTATAAGGTTTATCCTCCATAAAAAATGGACCGATATAAATTATCTTATTTCTAGCTCTAAATGACACCATTTGCATACCGACAAACGTTAGAATTTTAGAAGTCTTAAAGAAATTTAGACTCATTTTTACTAGCAGTGTGCTCTGTCCCCATTGTGTGCCCAATTTTTACTAGCAGTGTGCTGTGTGTAAAAAAAAATATTGGAAATATTTAAATCTATAGCCTTTTTATATTATGTAAGGGGCTTTGTCTAAATCGGAGCCAATTTGGCACACATTGCCAATTACATCGGAGAGAAATTTTGACCTGGGTCTATATCAGGCAAAAATTGTATAAAGCTGAACCGACTTTGACCAAATTTGGCATACGTAGTAAGAATCCCAGCAAAAAAAATTGGATGTTGTTCCACAAACATTTCTTTTAAAGCCCATCCCAGAATCCCCCATCGAGTTTTTTTAACTTCCGATGCAGTCCTTTTGGACAAGTGCACAAACATTTCTTCTAAAGCGCATCTTGGGATCCCCCACGATCCTTGTGGACAAGTATTAGAAAGAACGCAATCAGGCTATTTTAAGTGCAAATTTTGGACAATTAAATTTTACAAAAAAATAGAAAACTAATAAAAAAATAGAAAATTAATAAAAAAGTAAAAAAATAATAAAAAAAAATTAATTTCATCCCCGCTGGGATTTGAACCTGTGCCGTTTAACTTTTTCGATTCCATGGAAGTTCATTTGAGAAGGTTTTGCAAATTACGAGAATTTTTTTTGATGATTTTTAATGGAAAAATATATTTATATGAAAATATATACCGAAAATAAAAAATAAAAACGATGAATGACATAAAAAATAATTTTTTAGAAAAATATTTGATAAAAAAAATTGCCGCTGGTGAGACTTGAACCTGCGTTTTTTATTTTTACGTTCATACTAATAAAGAACATCTCGAGAAGCAACTAGAATGTTATTCCTTGGTGTCGTATTACGATCATATCACAACCATTTGAATTGACCTTTCGACGCTTTATGTTCAATGGCGTTTGTGGCTGAGTGTGCTAAGGCGTTCTGTTATGGTGCCAGCAAACACAGGTTCAACCCCTGGTCGGAGCGAAAAAGTTTTTCAAATTGTAAAAATTAGATAATAGGAAAATAATTGTGTAATAAAACATATGGATGAAAAAAAAAGTTAAATTGGTTGAAAAAAAAATTTTTTTTTTCGCTTTTTAAATTTCTTCATTCAAATTAACTTCCAGGGCACAACTTCTAAAGCAATGCAAAGGATCCAAAAAGGGAGTACTTCCGTCCTATGACAAGCCCATGTAAAATGGATTGGAGATGATCCAAGTTTGCTCTACTTCCGGATCACAGATTGGGGATCCAAAATACTTTTTTGGAAACTCTTTTTTTGCTGGGATGTTAATACTGCTCCCTGAACACAATTGGAGTAAAACTTTGCTCTTTGGGACCATATGAGTGTAAATCGGATGAAATATATATAGGAGCTATATCTAAATCTAAACCGATTTCTTCCAAACTCAATAGGGTTCTATTTTGATAAAAAAGAAATGTGTTCACAGACAGACGGACATTGCAAATTCGACTCAGAAGCATGGTTGCCACAGTTGGTATGATTCTACCAAAAATGGTGGATTGGTAGAATTTTTGATTATTATTATCATATATGGGATAAAAATTGCTATTCCTATGAAGTAAAATCGAAAGATTTGTATACCTATTGGTAAATCGGTTGGTAACTACCACTTCTACGTCATTAAGGAGTCAATCCGGCAGATTGATATATGTTGGAACTAAAGCAAAATATTTTGAGCGATACAAAACAGTTTAGGCATATCTATTTTCGAGGGCCAAAGTAACACCAGAATTTTACTTTCAAAAATATCGGATGAAAAATTCGGTTTCTATGGGTTCAAGAAATAAAATCGGGAAATCGGTCTATATAGATGCTATATCAAAACCCAATATGAACCATATTTATGACCAAAATAACATTCGATTTCAAACTTCAAGTATATAATCGGATGAAAATGAAAATATTTGATATCCGTCTTCTTACCTATGGTGGTGTATATAAATCTATCGTATAACACAACGTCTCCCACTGACCAGATAGTCATTCGAATTTTAGATTTTTTATTATATCATCATATTTGTTTTATTTTATTTATTTAAATTTTGTGTTTAAATTTTATTCATTCATTTCAGTTGTATTTTGTTATAGAAAACATGTATATAAAACCAAAAAATAAAAAAAAATATATATATAAATGTTATACTCGTATCTTAGTATGTAAGCTGCCCATAGGTTTCCACATAAAAATGACTGCACTTTTCAATTGAAATACAACCATCTATGATAGGGTTCTCTAGCGATCGTCTTCAATTATAGATAATAACGCCTTGGCGGTACAAAATCACACATTTATCAGGAAAATATTCGAGACGTGACAAAGACGGCTTAAATATGCCAAAAAAATATGATTTGAAAATAAAAAATAAAATGACACTAAAACTAGAATTCACTAAAAAAGGTGGCATACTTATTTTCAACAAATGGCACAAATTTTTATATAAAAAAGCTATGAATAATTGTTGCAACTTAGCAAGAAAATGGCACAAATATTTAAAACGTATAGCCCTTAGTGGCACAGCAAAAAGAGATGCTAAAGTGTGAAAGGAGTGGCAAAATAGTATCAGTGGTTGGCAGAGACATGTTTCGATCTGAATGGTCTTTGGCATTCTCAGAGAGAATAAAAACACAAGAGAACGCCACTATGTAGCGAAACTGCGTCAGTATGTTAGGTGGCAGTCATGAGGAAAATTTCTCTAATATCATGCAGATTTTGTCGGCGCTTCTCTCAAATAACAGGTTGGCTGATAAGTCCACGGTCTAACAAAGAAAAACACATTTTTTTTGTCAAAATTCGTTTTTATTATTCAACATAGTTCCCTTCAAGAGCGATACAACGATTATAACGACCTTCCAATTTTTTGATACCATTTTGGTAGTACTCCTTCGGTTTTGCCTCAAAATACTCAGTTTCGGCGATCTCCTCTTCGTTGCAACCAAATTTTTTCCCTGCGAGCATCCTTTTGAGGTCTGAGAACAAGAAAAAGTCGCTGGGGGCCAGATCTTTGGAATACGGTGGGTAGGGAAGCAATTCGAAGCCCAATTCATGAATTTTTGCCATCGTTCTCAATGACTTGTGGCACGGTGCGTTGTCTTGGTGGAACTACACTTTTTTCTTCTTCATATGGGGCCGTTTTGCCGCGATTTCGACCTTCAAACGCTCCAATAACGCCATATAATAGTCACTGTTGATGGTTTTTCCCTTCTCAAGATAATCGATAAAAATTATTCCATGCGCTTCCCAAAAAACAGAGGCCATTACTTTGCCAGCGGACTTTTCAGTCTTTCCACGCTTCGGAGACGTTTCACCAGTCGCTGTCCACTAAGCCGACTGTCGATTGGACTCAGGAGTGTAGTGATGGAGCCATGTTGCATCCATTGTCACATATCGATGGAAAAACTATTACGAGGTAACAGCTGCAAACACCGCTCAGAATCATCAACACGTTGTTGTTTTTGGTCAAATGTGAGCTCGCGCGGCACCCATTTTGCACAGAGCTTCCGCATATCCAAATATTGATGAATGATATGACCAACACGTTCTTTTGATATCTTTAAGGCCTCTGCTATCTCGATCAACTTCATTTTACGGTCATTCAAAATCATTTTGTGGATTTTTTTGATATTTTCGTCGGTAACCAGCTCCTTCGGGCGTCCACTACGTTCACCGTCCTCTGTGCTCATTTCACCACGCCTGAATTTTGCATACCAATAAGTTATTGTTGATTTCCCTGGGGCAGAGTCCGGAAACTCATTATTTTTGCTTCCACCGTATTTTTTCCCTCCAGAAAACAGTATTTTATCAAAATACGAAATTCCTTTTTTTCTATTTTTTCACAATAACAAAAGTTGCTTCACAAAAGACGCTCTATCTCACAAACTAATTGACTTACAGACGTCAAATTTTGACACGAATCATTTGAAGGTTGGTGCTATATAAAAATAATATGCATTTAATACTAGCGACGCCATCTATGTGTCAGATCGGGGACTTATCAGCCAACCTGTTATCATACAGTTTGCGTCAGCGTCACCCAGTTCAGTTCTCTGCCGGCCTTATTAAACGTAAGAAAATAGGATTTAAAACCTACTTTGTAGTAACAAATTTTCTGTTTTATAAATGTTTTCATTCTATTAAATTTTTTTGGCAGACAATTTGAAATTGTAACTGCCGATGCCTTAATAAAGAATTTATCAAAACAGCGCTTCGACCGCAACGTCGGTTATACCATAGCTGCTGGCATTGTGCGACATCTATACGGTTGACATTTGTTGTTTTTGTAGAACAGAAATTTTCGTCCTCTTGTTTTCTTAATACTCTCTGGCATTCTAAAGTGTAATGTTGCCACATTTTTCAAAACGTAAAATTCATATTATTGAGCAACATTATCTTTGATTTTTATGGACACTGCTGTCCAAAGAAATACCAACTTTTTATTGAAACTATCACAGAAAAAAATTTCACGAAAATTTTTCCAATTAAAATTTTAATTGAGTTTT
Source organism: Haematobia irritans (assembly GCF_050003625.1). Classification (NCBI taxonomy): domain Eukaryota; kingdom Metazoa; phylum Arthropoda; class Insecta; order Diptera; family Muscidae; genus Haematobia; species Haematobia irritans. The sequence goes on from NC_134401.1 coordinate 115,161,450, forward strand.
AAAAAATATTCAATTAAAAATTTAATTGATTTAACAAAAAATTTTAATTGAAACAAAAATCTATAACAAAAATTAATAGTTTCAATTAATTTTTTAATTGGATCAATTAATTTTTTAAATGACCTTCAATTATTTTTTTTAATTAATACTATTATTTCTGTGATTGAAGACATTTCAATTAAAAAATTAATTGGATCAATTAATTTCGTGATTGAGTGTGTAAAAACACTTTAATGGCTAATCTTACAAAATCAATAATTTAATAAAAATCAACTTGAACAAATGTATTGCAAGAAAATATGACATCTTCAATTCAATTCAAAGTATATTTATCAGTCAAAAAATTAAGCCAATAAAAAATAACTTCAGCGAAGAAAAATAAACAGTTCTCCTGTGTTCAAAATTTTTTAAAAATATTTTTTAGCCATACAAGGAGAGAATATCTAATATAACGTCTCAAGTATATTCTTAATGATGTGTGACAAATAAACAAAAAATGTATTTAATGTGACTTTACGTTTAGGAAGTTTTAATTTTATTTGCATTCTCAGATTCTTCAAAAAAGAAATATCAATTTTCCCAAATTCCCATAATGCCTTTTTTCACCATGATATACGATTATGTTGGGAAACATGAGGATATATGCTACACCATTGTAAAAATTATTTACTGCATTTCATATATAGTAATTCCGGGGCGTTATGCTTTCGGAAAAATATGGACAAATTACATAGTTCTACTATGGGCTAAAAATATTAGAACTTGCGAAACTTGTTTTTTTTTTTTGACTGCGAGTATGCACGGTAGTATACTCCATTGATTCTATGTGAGCTCCCCGCAAAAAAATCAATTAATATCGTTCCTCAATCATCGCCTGATTTGCACCGTGTGACTTCTGGGTATTCCATCGACACAAGAGATCACTCGAGTCCATTTAAAAAAAAATCATGAATTGAAGAAAAAGTTCCGAAAATGTCATCTTTGTGTAACTACCAAGGATGACATATGACTGGGCAAGAACCAGGGACCTGAATGTTAAACCAGAGGAGACAGAATTATGCCTATTCACTACAAGGGGTAAAATTGTCCAATATATCGCTCCGTGTTTTTTGGGCAAGACCATACCAGTGCCTAATAGAATATAGTACTTATCAGTAACCTTAGACAGGAAACTGAGTTGGAAGACCCACATCAAAGAGAGGACTGAGAAAGCCTACAAATATTGAGCTATGTGCAGAAGACTGGTGGGCTCTAAATGGGGCCTGAATCCATAGACACTCGATAGTCTGGTGGACATCAATGGAGAGGAAATGTAACATCGGGACCCACGGACATGTTGTCTTGGCATAGCTGGGACAATGAAGACCTCGTCAACCAGAACGATGCTGGACTCAAGACCTATTCAGACCCTTCACATAAAAAGTGTAGCGGCCATGACTGTGAAAAGATTGAATATATTGGGTGAATGGATGGAAACACAAAACATGGCGAACCCTTAAAGGATAATAGGGTATTAATGATCGTGAGGTGGCCATAGCTGACCAGTGGCGACATTCTAACGCCAGACAGATTGTCCTAGGAGAATGGGACCTCACCACATATGGATCGGAGATGGGTGTGGGGGACCCAGACACCGAGATCCAATTCTGATTAATGGACCACAGCACATTTCAATTAAAAATTAAGTGGATGAATTAATTTCGTGATTGAAGACAAAACATATTTTTTTGAGGTGTATAGGGAAGTGAACTTGGAAAACGCAAAGCCAATAGAGGCAATGCGGGCCGAGTTGGATGAACGGACACGGGACTTATATAAATCGTTTTGGGCCAATGCAACGGTCGGAAGGGAGACAAAAATACTATTGGGTGACCCATAAAAATACTGGTACTATGGGGTGACCCATAAAAATACTCAAGGAGAGCAGAAAGGCAGTCAGGAGGGTGGTGGGAATAATTACCGGGAACCAAGAATTGAGAGCATATCTGTGCCGAATAGGAACAGCAGAGAATGGTGCATTTGGGGCGTGGTTTGAAGGTGATTAGACCTTTGTCTCATTAGTAGAGACTTAAATCGTTTTCTAAATTGTGAGTTAGTCCACACGTGGTATATATTAGACAAAAAAGGTATGTATAGGTAAGTCTACAAATAATTACGAATCGATATGGACTTTTGCACGGTACGTAGAGAGCCAGAATTGAAAAATCGGGGTCGCTTATATGGGGGCTATACTAGTATACAATTATGAACTTGATATGGACCAATTTTTGTGTGATTGGGGATTGATTTATCTGAGGGCTATATATAACTATAGACCGATATGGACCTAGTTAGGCATGGTTGTTAACGGCTATATACTAGCACAATGTACCAAATTTCAACTGACTCGTATGAAATTTGCTCCTCCAAGAGGCTCCAAAACCAAATCTCGGGATCGGTTTTTATGTGGGCTATATATGATTATGGACTGATATAGACCACTTTTGCCATGGTTGTTAACTATATACCACCACGTACCAAAATTCAACCAGATCGAATGAATTTTGCTTCTCCAAAAGGCACCGGAGGTCAAATCTGGGGATCGGTTTATATGGGCGCTATATATAATTATGGACTGATATGAGCAAATTCCTGCATGGTTGTTGGATACCATGTACTAACATCACGTACCAAATTTCAACTGTATCAGATGAATTTTGGTCTTCCAAGAGGCTCCGGAGATCAAATCTGGTGATCGGTTTATATCGGGGCTATATATAATTATGGACCGATGTCGACCAATTTTTGCATGGTTGTTAGAGACCATATACTTACACCATGTACCAAATTTCAGCCGGATCGGATGAAATATGCTTCTCTTAGAGGATCCACAAACAAAATCTGGGGATCGGTTTATATGGGGGCTATATATAATTATGGACCAATATGGACCAATTTTTGCATGGTTGTTAGAGACCATATACTAACAACACGTACCAAATTTCAACCGGATCGGATGAATTTTGCTTCTCTAAGAGGCTCCGGAGGTCAAATCTGGGGATCGGTTTATATGGGGGCTATATATAATTATGGACCGATATTGACAAATTTTTGCATGGTTGTTAGAGACCATATACTTACACCATGTACCAAATTTCAGCCGGATCGGATGAAATATGCTACTCTTTTAGATTTCGTCCTACTATAAAGTTCATTGACTGTGAAACAGGGATACATTTTAGAAGTCAGGGTATGATGTCAGCTTATAAGTTTCTATAAGTATTTTGAAAAATACTTCCAAAAATATTGTTCTTGACAATTTTACTTATTTTCCAAAATACATAACATACCAAAATGCATGCAAAGAAACAAGATTTTTTAACAGAATTGCAGGTCACGTATTAAAAAGTGCTTAAGTATATTTTGGTGAATTGAATCCTTTGACTACCAGTGTCCACCTAGGAGGACATCTTGCTACATCCATGTTTACATAATTGTACTTTCAAAATTTATTGTTTTGTACTCTAGAGTAAACTTGTTCTGAAGAAAAAATAATTTTGCAATGGCTACTATTAATTCGGTAGTGAAAGGATTGATTTCAAAAGAAACCTATTGCTACCTTATGGTAATTGTTATTGAGAAAATGGTTGTAGAAATACGATACGTCCAATGAATCCTAGTATCAAGATGTAATTATATTTTTTTAATGTTTAGTTTATTACTTATTCTTTGAAACCCTTTTTGTGTTCTCATTTCTACCTACAATACTACACTCTCCACTTTGTAGATGCCTTAAAGACAGTGCCTCTTTTTTTTATATATGATGATGATGACACAAATAAAAAAAATATAAAACACCTACACAAAACAAAAACAAACTCCTAAAAACTACCAAATAAAACAAATGGAATATCTTATAGGAAAGCAGTATGTTTCCAACGAAACTACACAGCAGGTGCAAACAAAATGTTTTAGACTAAACTATACAATAAAACAAAACAAAAATATGAAAAAATTAAACAAATATATATAAAAAAAATAATAATCTACAAAGCAGGAAAAAAGAAATAAAGGGCTTTAACGATTTTACACAACCAAGAATCACATGAACCCTAAAAACAAATTTAAGGATTGGAACGTACAAATTTAAAAACCCACAAATATATCTATTTATAAATGGAAACAAAGAAATTGAATATCCATAGTGCTAAGTAAACGTAAGCGTGTCTCCATTTCATAAAATGTTGAAAAAAAATACTCCCCAAAACCAGGCTGTTGAAATAATTGTTGAATAAATACAATACTCGTATTATGGAAATGAAAAATTTGAATAAACCTTAGGATAATAGAAATAAATAATAAAAAAAACTACATATATGTTATTACTTATTAAGAATACACACACAAAATATCACCGGTGTTTTTTTTTTCATCTAAACTCTTAAATGAATGAATCAGAAGATTAATTGATTTCATTAATTTTAAATCAAAGTGAAAGTCAATCACAAAAATTAATTCAATGAATACAACTTCAAATTGAAGCAAATCATTTTTTTATAGTTGGCGACGCTGATTGTTACTAAGATTTTTCAGTTAAAAATTACTTAGATCAATTAATTTCGTTATTCAAATCAAACGATAGTTATTTCTGTTTAGATTCGAATATTGAAGATGATCTGCAATATAAGGAAATGTTGCTCTATTTTTGTTGTTACCACAATAGCCACTCGAGCCAAAAATAAATTTTGTCAAAAAAAAAAAATACCAAACAAACAAATCTTATTTTGCAAACTATTGTTTCTATAGAAAATTTTGTCAAAATTTTATTTCTATAGAAAATGTTATCAATTTTTTTTACTATAAAAATTTTTGTCAAAATTTTATTTTTATAGAAATTTTTCTTAAAATTTTATTTCTATAGAAAATTTTGTCAAAATTTTATCTCTATGGCAAATTTTGTAAAAACCAATCTAGTTCTATAGATTTATTTCTATAGAAAATTTTGTCAAAATTTTATTTCTATAGAAAATTTTGTCAAAATTTTATTTCTATAGAAAATTTTGTCAACATTTTATTTCTAAGAAAATTTTGTCAAAATTTTATTCCTATAGAAAATTTTGTCAAAATTTTATTTCTATAGAAAATTTTGTCAAAATTTTATTTCTAGAAAAAATTTTATCAAAATTTTATTTCTATAGAAAATTTTGTCACAATTTTATTTCTATAGAAAAATTTGTCAAAACTTTAATTCTACAGAAAATTTTTGCAAAATTTTATTTCTATAAAAAATTTTGTCAAAATTGTATTTCTATGGGGAGTTTTATTTCTATAGACAATTTCTAAAGAGCATCTTAGTTGAAGATAAATATTTTTCAAAATCACCAAAACATCAAGAATTCTACCAATCTATCAAACATCTGCCATATTTGATAGAATTCTACCAACTGTGGCAACCGTTGGTAGAAATTTTGTAAAAATTTTATTTCTATTGAAAATTTTGTAAAAATTTTATTTCTATTGAAAATTTTGTCAAAATTTTATTTCTATAGAATATTTTATTTATCAAAATTTTATTTCTATAGAAAATTTTGTCAAAATTTTATTTCTATAGAATATTTTATTTATCAAAATTTTATTTCTATAGAATATTTTATCAAAATTTCATTTCTATAGAAAATTTTGTCAAAAGTTTATTTCTATAGAAAATTTTGTCAAAATTTTATTTCTATAGAAAATTTTGTCAAAATTTTATTTCTATAGAAAATTTTGTCAAAATTTTATTTCTATAAAAAATGTTTGTCAAAATTGTATTTCTATAGAAATTTTTGTCAAAACTTTATTTCTATAGAATATTTTATCAAAATTTTATTTCTATAGAAAATTTTGTCACAATTTTATTTCTATAGAAAATTTTATCAAAATTTTATTTATATAGAAAAATTTTGTCAAAATTTTAGTACTTTTGGAAATTTTGTCAACATATTGTTTCTATGGGGAATTTTATTTTTATAGACAATTTTTAAAGAGCCTCTTAGTTGAAGAGGAATATTTTGCAAAATCACCAAAACATCAAGAATTCTAAAATCCAATCTATCAAAAATCTACCATATTTGGTAGAATTCTATCAACTGTGGCAACCGTTGATATTTTGCAAAATCACCAAAACATCAAGAATTCTACCAATCTATCAAAAATCTACCATATTTGGTAGAATTCTACCAACTGTGGCAACCGTTGGTAGAAGTTTTGTCAAAATTTTTAATTCTATAGAAAATTTTGTCAAAATTTTATTTTTATAGAAAATTTTGTCAACATTTTTGTCAAAATTTTATTTCTATAGAAAATTTTGTCAAAATTTTATTTCTATAGAAAATTTTGTCAAAATTTTATTTCTATAGAATATTTTATCAAAATTTTATTTCTATAGAAAATTTTGTCAAAATTTTATTTCTATAGAAAATTTTGTCAAAATTTTATTTCTATAGAAAATTTTGTCAAAATTTTATTTCTATAGAAAATTTTGTCAAAATTGTATTTCTATGGGGAATTTTATTTCTATAGACAATTTCTAAAGAGCCTCTTAGTTGAAGATGAATATTTTTCAAAATCACCAAAAAATCAAGAATTCTACCAATCTATCAAACATCTACCATATTTGGTAGAATTCTACCAACTGTGGCAACCGTTAGTAGAAATTTTGTCAAAATTTTATTTCTATAGAAAATTTTGTCAAAATGTTATTTCTATAGAATATTTTATCAAAATTTTATTTCTAGAGAAAATTTTTCAAAATTTTATTTCTATAGAACATTTTGTCAAAATTTTATTTCTATAGAAAATTTTGTCAAAATGTTATTTCCGTAGAAAATTTTGTCAAAATTTTATATCTATAGAAAATTTTGTCAACATTTTATTTCTAGAGAAAATTTTGTCAAAATCTTAAAATTTGATCACAATTTTATTTCTATAGAAAATTTTGTCAAAATTTTGTTTTTATAGAAAATTTTGTCAAAATTTTATATCTATAGAACATTTTGTCAACATTTTATTTCTATGGAAAATTTGTCAAAAGTTTATTTCTATAGAAAATTTTGTCAATTTTTTTTCTATAAAAATTGTCAAAATTTTATTTCTATAGAAAATTTTGTCAAAAGTTTATATCTATAGAATATTTTCTTAAAATTTTATCTCTATGGCCAATTTTGCAAAAAACTAATCTATTTCTATACAAGATTTTGTTAAAATTTTTATTTTTAGAAAATTTTATCAAAATTTTATTTTTTTGTATAGAAAATTTTGTCAAAATTTTATTTCTATAGAAAATTTTGTCAATAGAAATAAAATTTTAACAAAATTTTCTATAGAAATAAAATTTTAACAAAATTTTCTATAGAAATAAAGTTTTAACAAAATTTTCTATAGAAATAAAATTTTGTTAAAAATTTCTATAGAAATAAAATTTTGAAAAAATTTTGTATAGAAATAAAATTTTGACAAAATTTTGTATTGAAATAAAATTTTCTATAGAAGTAAATTTTCTATAGAAATAAAATTTTGACAAAATTTTCTTAGAAATAAAATTTTGACAAAATTTTCTATAGAAATAAAATTTTGAAACAAATTTGTATAGAATTAAAATTTTGACAAAATTTTGTATAGAAATAACATTTTAACAAATTTAATTTTATAGAAAATTTTGTAACAATTTTATTTCTATTGAATATTTTATCAAAATTTTATTTCTATAGAAAATTTTGTCAACATTTTATTTCTAGAGAAAATTTTGTCAAAATGTTATTTCTATAGAAAATTTTGTTAAAATTTTATTTCTAGAGAAAATTTTGTCAAATTTTTATTTCTATAGAAAATTATGTCACAATTTTATTTCTAGAGACAATTTTTGCAAAATTTTATTTCTATAGAAAATTTTGTCAAAATTTTATTTCTATAGAAAAATTTGTCAAAATTTAATTCTACAGAAAATTTTTGCAAAATTTTATTTCTATAGAAAATTTTGTCAAAATTTTATTTCTATGGGGAATTTTATTTCTATAAACAATTTCTAAAGAGCCTCTTAGTTGAAGATGAATATTTTTCAAAATCACCAAAACATCAAGAATTCTACCAATCTATCAAACATCTACCATATTTGGTAGAATTCTACCAACTGGGGCAACCGTTAGTAGAAATTTTGTCAAAATTTTATTTCTATAGAAAATTTTGTCAAAATTTTTATTTCTATAGAAAATTTTGTCAACATTTTTTTTCTATAGAATATTTCATCAAAATTTTATTTCTAGAGAAAATTTTTCATAATTTTATTTCTATAGAACATTTTGTCAAAATTTTATTTCTATAGAAAATTTTGTCAAAATTTTATTTCCGTAGAAAATTTTGTCAAAATTTTATTTCTATAGAAAATTTTGTCAAAATTTTATTTCTATAGAAAAAATTTTTTTTGAGAAATTTCAAAAAACAAAACTTGTTTCTTGTTTCCTGTAAAATTCACTTTTTAAACTTAGCGCACTTTGGAATGTAGACATCGATATGATTTAACTTTTTGTTTGTCAACTTGTCATTGAGCTAAAAATGAAATCACAATGGATTGAATAGTCTAAGTAAGCCTGAAATAACTGGTTGCCACTATATCTAACCTAACCTAGGTCGACTTTTATCAGATCATTCTGAACATTGTTGGTTGGTTCTTGTTAATTTATTTTTGTGCATCTTGTGATCACAAATATACAATTTTAGCAACATAATAATAGAATGGGTATTTCTCACTTGTCTTTTTTGTATAAAAAAATCATCTAAAGTATTCTTCAATAGTTTGAAATTATAAAAAAATATTTTTTACCAAAAACAAATTGGGCTGAAATTACATGTTAAATGTTTACCATAAATATATAAAAATATTATTATAAATCTAAATGGTTAAATGTAGATAAACCAAAAACAACCGTAGTCTTAAGTTATATGTAACAAAAAATATACACATTTATTTGTTATGGTATCAAATCTCATCTTGAAAAGAAAATGATTTGCCATTTATGGGTCAGAGGGACCACAAACCCATGAAACTTGGATAATACAAAGCCCCCACAAAAATAAACTTTAAAGAGAAAAATAAATAAATAAAGAAAAAGAAAAAAAAGAAAATATTTTAAATATATGAAAAAAATATATATATATTGAACTAAAAATATAATTTTTAAAATATATATACCGATATGAAATAAATTAATGTTATTTCTTAAAAAAAAATCTATTTAAGAAACAAACATGAAGAGATATTTTAAAATAGTTTACACAACAATTGTAAAGAATAGATAGATAATTATACAAAAATAAATAGATATAAAAAATATATATTATTATATAAATAACAAAAGAACAACAAATATGTAATACGAAAACAATAAAGAAATACTATTTATGTATACAAGAACAAAAACTATATATTGTATAAAAATATTTTGCACGTGTCCAAATAAAAAAAAAACAAAATAATATAATATAAAATCTATGAAAAATAAAATAAAACATACTAAGACTTATTTGTATAAAACCAAAAAACAATTAAAACTTGTCCTGTCCAAAGTAAGCATAATTGGATTTTAAATTTTAGTTTATCACCGGCTGTTATAAACAAAAACAAAAGTTCTATAAAATGTATCATTACACTATTAAGTATATGTATAATTCATGATAATTGCAACCTTTGACTTCAAAAAAACCAAAACAAAAGAAATTGTATGTTAAAATGGATTTAAAGTAAATAAAAATTTGATATAAGGATATTGTCGCATTGTGAGGAATATTAACATGTATACGTATATATATATGTATATGTATCTTGATATATAAATCACATATACACATAAACTTACTTGGCTATATCATGCAGTATAAAATGCACAATTTATTTAATTTAATGATAAAATGTTGCGTAACATTATTTAATACCGCTCTTCAATTATGTACTACGCATCTAATTCCCCCCAAACAAAAGAAAATTTTTAAAAATTATGTATGACAACATATTATGTATGTATGTATTGATTATGATTATAAGGATTTTATGTAAGTATACCATATTTTAATTGTTGAAAGCACTGAATTTTAAAATAATATGATATTTAATTGTATGGATAAGTTTTATGTTTTAACTATCAATTAATCACTATTTGGCATAGAAAACAATAATAAATCCAAATGAAAAATAAATGAAAGGATAATTGTATTGAACATTTCCAAAATATAAAGAAGAAATATGTTTTAATTGTTTAACAACCAGGAGGAATGAATGGGTGTAAATATCTCAATGAATGGCAACCACATGATTACACAACTCAACATAAAAATTCCAAACAAAAACAAGTATATACGGCCGTAAGTTCGGCCAGGCCGAAGCTTATGTACCCTCAATCATGGATTGCGTAGAAGCTTCTTCTAAACACTGCCACCCACAATCGAATTACTTAAGTTGCGGTAACGCTTGCCGATGGCAAGGTATCTCCTAACACCTCCTAACACCATCTTCTAAATTGTATGTAAGTCCATACGTGGTATATATTAAATCAAAAAAGATCGATCCAATACGTATATAATTCAGTTTGACAAAGTAGACATAAAATTTTGACAAAATTTTCTACAGAAATAAAATTTTAACAAAATTTTCTATAGAAATAAAAATTTTCACAAAATTTTCTATAGAAAGAAATTTTTGACAAAAATGTCTACAGAAATAAAATTTTAACAAAATTTTCTATAGAAATAAACTTTTGACAAAATTTTCTATAGAAATAAAATCTTGGTAGATTATTTTTGGCTCGAGTGGCAACCATGATTATGAACCGAATAAAATTTGAACAAAATTTTCTATAGAAATAAAATTTTGACAATTTTATGAACATTATGAACCGAATAAAATTTTAACAAAATTTTTTCTAGAAATAAAATTTTGACAAAATTTTCTATAGAAATAAAATTTTGGTAGATTATTTTTGGCTCTAGTGGCAACCATGATTATGAACCGATATGGACCAATTTTTGTGTGATTGGACCAATTTTGGTATGGTTGTTAGCGACCATATACTAACACCACGTTCCTAATTTGAACCGGATCGGATGAATTTTGCTCCTCCAAGAGGCTCCGGAGGTCAAATCTGGAGAACGTTTTATATGGGGGCTATATATAATTAAGGGCCGATATGGACCAATTTTTGCATGGTTGTTAGAGACCATATACCAACACCATGTACCAAATTTCAGCCGGATCGGATGAAATATGCTTCTCTTAGAGGCTCCACAAACCAAATCTGGGGATCGGTTTATATGGGGGCTATATATAATTATGGACCGATGTGGACCAATTTTTGCATGGTTGTTAGAGACCATATACCAACATCGTGTACCAAATTTCAGCCGGATCGGATGAAATTTGCTTCTCTTTGAGGCTCCGCAAGCCAAATCTGGGGATCGGTTTATATGGGGGCTATATATAATTATGGACCGATGTCGACCAATTTTTGCATGATTGTTAGAGACCATATACTAACACCATGTACCAAATTTCAGCCGGATCGGATGAAATATGCTTCTGTTAGAGGCTCCACAAGCCAAATCTGAGGGTCCCTTTATATGGGGACTATACGTAAAAGTGGACCGATATGGCCCATTTTCAATACCATCCGACCTACATCTATAACAACTACTTGTGCCAAGTTTCAAGTCAATAGCTTGTTTCGTTCGCAAATTAGCGTGATTTCAACAGACGGACGGACGGACATGCTTAGATCGACTCAGAATTTCACCACGACCCAGAATATATATACTTTATGGGGTCTTAGAGCAATATTTCGATGTGTTACAAACGGAATGACAAAGTTAATATACCCCCATCCTATGATGGAGGGTATAAAAAAAATCACTTATCCCATCCGATAGTACTCGATGAGAGGGGAAAAGTAAAAGTAAGCAAAATTGAGCCTCTATAGATTTTCCGCCAAATTCGATTTGAGCACTTTTTTGCAATTTTCTTCCATGTTGTGGAAAATGTTGTGGATTTTTTTTTTTTTTTTTTTTTTTTTTGATACATTCAGCGAAGTTGAAACTCTTGACCCGACAAACAACGATGCTGAATATATTAAGTCGGAAATTTTTCATCTTTATCCTCAAACCCCCACAACGTCGAAAAAATTAACACGCTGGGGTTCACCACAGCGCACAGTGAGGCAAAATCACAAAAAAATTTAGATTAATTGAAAAATGATTTTTTTTTTTTGAAAAAATATTTTTCAAATTCGAATTTAGGATTTCAAATTCGAATTTGGATTTTTAGTATTTGGCTTATTATTTAAAAACTAAGCCGCGTGCGATATAGAGAGTAGGCTCATTGGAAAGGGCTTGAGCTCAGCTTTCATAATCACAAAAGTCTTCATTACAAAAGTATTTGTGAAAAGCGAAAATTTGAAAACAAAATTTTCATCAAATTTTTACAACGGGCCCACTGTGCCAAAACTAAGCCGCGTGCGATATGGAGACTAGGCTCATTGGAAAGGGCTTGAGCTCAGCTTTCATAATCACAAAAGTCTTCATTAGAAAAGTATTTGTGAAAAGCGAAAATTTGAAAACAAAATTTTCATCAAATTTTTACAACGGGCCCACTGTGCCAAAACTAAGCCGCGTGCGATATAGAGACTAGGCTCATTGGAAAGGGCTTGAGCTCAGCTTTCATAATCACAAAAGTCTTCATTAGAAAAGTATTTGTGAAAAGCGGAAATTTGAAAATGCTTTTTCAACAAATTTTTACAACGGGCCCACTGTGCCAAAACTAAGCCGCGTGCGATATAGAGGCTAGGCTCATTGGAAAGGGCTTGAGCTCAGCTTTCATAATCACAAAAGTCTTCATTAGAAAAGTATTTGTGAAAAGCGGAAATTTGAAAATGCTTTTTCAACAAATTTTTACAACGGAGCCCACTGTGCCAAAACTAAGCCGCGTGCGACTAGGCTCATTGGAAAGGGCTTGAGCTCAGCTTTCATAATCACAAAAGTCTTCACCATATAGATGTGATGAAAAGTGGAAGTGATAGAATAAAACAACCGATGTGTACGAGTTTAAAATGAAGGAATAAGAATATTTTAATGGAAAAAATAATTCTACGTATGACATACAAAATACAGAAATTCAAAGACTACTAGATGAATAGTAAACAAGTATAAATATTACAAGTTCATTTTTAACAAGATGTAATTAAATGTTAAAGTTTTATTTAAAGGATAAACAATTTCTCAATATTGTCAATATTCTTTTTTGTATACACACAAAAATGTTTCTTAATAAAGCGCTCATTTTGTATGTAAAAGAAAATGTTGAACCTGCTTCGTAATGTCAAATTACCAAATTAAATAAACAAAATAATATCAAATTTAATTTAATAATTTAACCAAGTATTGTTTAAAATTAGGCATGTTATGCTAAATAAATAAATTGGATTTATTTATTTAAATAAATTGGATTTATTTATTTTCAATATGATATTTCTTTTTAAATTTGATTTTCATATTTGCGCTCTTCACAAATACTTTTCTAATGAAGACTTTTGTGATTATGAAAGCTGAGCTCAAGCCCTTTCCAATGAGCCTAGTCTCTATATCGCACGCGGCTTAGTTTTGGCACAGTGGGCTCCGTTGTAAAAATTTGTTGAAAAAGCATTTCAAATTTCCGCTTTTCACAAATACTTTTCTAATGAAGACTTTTGTGATTATGAAAGCTGAGCTCAAGCCCTTTCCAATGAGCCTAGTCTCTATATCGCACGCGGCTTAGTTTTGGCACAGTGGGCCCGTTGTAAAAATTTGATGAAAATTTTGTTTTCAAATTTTCGCTTTTCACAAATACTTTTCTAATGAAGACTTTTGTGATTATGAAAGCTGAGCTCAAGCCCTTTCCAATGAGCCTACTCTCTATATCGCACGCGGCTTAGTTTTTAAATAATAAGCCAAATACTAAAAATCCAAATTCGAATTTGAAATCCTAAATTCGAATTTGAAAAATATTTTTGGTGCTGGTTTATGTCTCGGCTAAGTTTTTACTGCAAATTTCAAATTCGAATTTATCTTCACACACATGAAAAACATATATATGCGAGCTATATCTAAAACTGAACCGATTTCATTAGCATTGTAGCACGCATAGCTACAATGCTAATTCTACTCCCTGTGCCAAATTTCAACTAAATCGGAGTTAAAAATTGGCCTCTGTGGTCATATGAGTGTAAATCGGGCGAAAGCTATATATGGGAGCTATATCTAAATCTGAACCGATTTCAACCAAATTTGGCACGCATAGCTACAATGCTAATTCTACTCCCTGTGCAAAATTTAAATTAAATCGGAGTAACAGATTGGCCACTGTGGTCATATGAGTGTAAATCGGGCGAACGATATATATGGGAGCTATATCTAAATCGGAACCGATTTCAATAAAATTTCGCACACTTGACTACACTACTAATTGTACTCCTAGTGCAAAATTTCTACCAAATTGGGTTAAAACTCTGGCTTCTGGGACCGTATTAGTCAATATCGGGCGAAAGATATATATGGGAGCTATATCTAAATCTGAACCGATTTCAATAAAATTTAGCACACTTGACTACAGTACTAATTGTTTTTCTTGTGCAAAATTTTAAGCAAATTAGGGTAACACTCTGGCTTCTGGGGCCATATAAGTCCATATCGGACGAAATATATATGGGAGCTATTTCTGAATCCGAACCGATTTCTTCCAAAATCAATAGGGGTCTATTCTGAGCCAAAACACATACTTGTGCCAAATTTCTATAGAAAATTTTGTCAAAATTTTATTTTTACAGAAAATGTTCTCAAAATTTTATTTCTATGGAAAATTTTGTCAAAATTTTATTTCTGTAGAAAATTTTATCAAAATTTTATTTCTATAGAAAATTTTCTCCAAATTTTATTTCTACAGAATGTTTTGACAAAATCTTATTTCTATAGAAAATTTTTGACAAAATTTTATTTTATTTCTATAGAAAATTTTATTTCTATAGAAAATTTTGTCAAAATATTATTTCTATAGAAAATTGTGTCAAAATTTTATGAAGTACCTCTTAGTTGGAGAGGAATATTTTGCAAAAACTACAAAAAACATCTACCAAACAGTAAAACATCCACCATTTTTGGTAGTATTCTACCAACTGAGGCAACCGTGTTTGCAGTCCTTGGACAGAGTTGAAAACCCTGTGTCCGCCCCGGACCGTATGAATTCTGCAATGAGAGTGGATATTTGTTTTATTGTTGTTGTTGTTATTGTAGCCATTTGGAGTTGTTTGTATTTTCGAGGTTTTCAGGAAGTAAACATACTCCAAATAGGGGTTTGCAGTCCTTGAACAGAGTTCAAAACCCTTTGTCCGCCTGCTGTCGTTGCGCAAAGTATTGAAGAAACCTCAGGTTTGTCCATTTTCAATATTCATATTTAGATAAAAGTCTCTACATTAAATTAACAGAAATCAATTGAAACAAAGGGAGAGTTCAGATTATGGGATTGTTTTTGAATGTTTCGGTAGTCTAAAGATTAATCTCTTCGGCACGCACAACCGGATTTACAAACTGATTAAAATGCGTACACAAATATAGAAACGCTATATTCCATTAATTAAATAATAGTTAACAGAATGGAGATATTTCAAATCATAAGAAGCAATTACTAAAAATTAAGGCATTTATATATTGTCTGAGATTCCTAATACAATAAAACACAGTGAAAATTTGAAAAAAAAAAAAATACAATTCTATAAAACTTTATTTATGCTAATTTTTTAAAACATTATTACAATAATATTTTTCTCAAAAATCTCGTTAATATAATTGGTTTTTATTACTTAGATCTAAAAGAAATGCAGCTGGTTTTTTGATTTTTTGTTAAAAGTTCAAAGAAAACTTTCAAAGTTTTTCTAGACACCACCGTTCATATTTTCAACAAACACATTTTACATACCATTGTAAGCTGGACCGCCACCACCCTCAGGTACAACCCAGTTAATGTTTTGTTTGGGATCTTTAATATCACAGGTCTTGCAATGAATACAATTTTGGGCATTGATTTGTAGCTTCATATTTCCACCCTCATCGTTGGGAACATATTCATAGACACCGGCAGGACAGAAACGTTGTTCGGGACCTTCGTAAATGGCCAAATTGTGGTCAACAGGAACGCGATCATCTTTTAGAGTCAAATGAGCCGGTTGATCACCTTCATGGTTAGTGCCGGTCAAGGCTACCGAAGACAACAAATCAAAAGAGATTTTGCCATCAGGTTTGGGGTAGACAATTTGTTGACATTGGCTGGCTGGTTTCAATGATTTATTATCAGGTCCAGCATGTTTCAAAGTCCATGGTTCACGACCACCCATGAATATGGAGAAACCGCTGAGAACAAGACCACCATAAAGACCCAAGGGATTATGGAAACAAGGACGAACATTTCGTATTTTATGCAAATCGCTCCAGATAAAGGAATTTTTGATTCTTCAAAAAAAAAAAAAAGAATAATTAGAACACTCGCCTTGATGAAAACAATTCTCTCCGAAGTACTTACTTATCTGGATAAGATTTTGGTGTATAACCGGCAGTCTCTTGAGATTCACCCATAATAGATTCCATAGCACTTTCAGCAGCCAGCATACCTTTGGAAATTGAAACGAATAATGAAGATCTTTGAGTACAAACATTCGTCTATGCCTGCTTCTTTGTGTTCCCTAACTTACCACTCTTCATGGCATAGTGAGATCCTTTGATTTTAGGCACATTAAGAAAACCGGCACTGCAACCAATTAAACAACCACCGGGGAAAGTTAATTTACTGGGTAAACTTTGAATGCCACCCTCGTTAATAGCACGTGCTCCATAGGCAATACGAGTAGCACCTTCAAATGTTTCCCTCACCTTGGGATGGGTTTTAAAACGCTGGAACTCTTGGAAGGGACTAATCCAAGGATTTTGATAATCCAAACCAACAACAAATCCAACAGCAACGGTGGGTGTGGGTTCATTTAAATGATACAAGAAGGAACCACCATAAGTGAATTTATCCAAAGGCCAGCCAATTGTATGCTCAACTAATCCGGGTCTAAAAACAGTTTTGAAATTTCGATTAATTAAATTTCCTAGAGTAAATTTGTATGCTTTTGCCAACTCACTGGTGTTTCTCGGGTTGAATTTCCCAAATTTCCTTGAGACCAATGCCATACGTTTGGGGCTGGCTACCTTCGTTGAGATTGAATTTTTCCATTATCTGCTTACTCAGATGACCACGGCAACCTTCAGCGAAAATTGTTGTTTTGGCATGTAATTCCATACCACGGGCAAATGTGTCCTTTGGTGAGCCGTCCTTAGCAATACCTACATCATTGGTGGCAACGCCTTTAACACTACCATCTTCATGGAATAGAACCTCCGAAGCAGCACATCCTGGATAGATTTCCACACCCAAAGCTTCGGCTTGTTCTCCTAGCCACTTTACCAGGTGACCCAATCTTACCACATAGTTACCATGATTATCCATTGGCCACCCCTTGAAAATGGGAATAGACAAACGGCCAGTTTCCGTAAGGAAAGAGAATTTATCTGTAGTAACGGGAGTATTTAAAGGGGCGCCCATTTCTTTCCAATCAGGAAAGAGTTCATTCAAGGATATTGGATCCATAACGGCACCCGACAAAATATGACCACCAACTTCAGCAGCCTTCTCAACTACACAGACTCGAATTTCCTTTTCTTGTTCGGCAGCTAATTGTTTAGCTCTTATGGCAGCTGACATACCTGCTGGCCCTCCGCCCACAATAACAATGTCAACTTCATCGACGAAACGTTCCATATCGACTTCTATTTAAGGGATATTTTTATGGATAATGATGTTTGAAAATGTGAATTGTAGGTTTTGCATGAAAATAATATTATTACCTTTCCATCGCTCATCCTTCTCGCGGGGGCACACAGTGTAATGTGTGGTAATTTTTGGATATTTAGCAGCATCGGAAGCATTGCGTATTACAGCCGGTGTAAAGAGTTTTTGAACTGTAATGTGATTTGACATTTAATTTACAGTATAGACTAATGCGTGCAATGAACGTGTTGGATGTGAATGATATGGTGATGAAATATCTACCACAGAGCTCAATGAAATGTTTAAAACAAATCCCTGAATATTTTCTTGATGGAACTGTAACTTAACAGCTAATCTCAGATTTTTGCATAATACCACAATTCTAGCATCCTTTGTGAACTCCTTTATAGTGAAATTTTGCCATTTTGCAGAATCGAAATTTGGACGCCGGAGAATTGAGTGTTTGTGTCCAACCCTGTGATTTGATTTCATAACTGGAAAAATTTTTTTTAACTTTAAAAGACACCAAATTTCCGGAAGATTGCAGCAAAAATTGTTATACACCTATTCGAGGTGGTACAAAAGAACATCCGTCGGAAATTTTGCTTTCTTTCTATCAGTACACAAAGCTATCCTTTAAGACTTTTGAAACACTTGTCTAACACTAAAATCCAAAAAAACAAGTCATAGTTCTAATCGACCTTTATTTGCGTTATATTGCATCAAATTATATTTTTGAGAGACCGAATAGAAAAGAATTCTAAATTTAGTATTATTCCATAGAAACTATGCGTAGAGAACAGCTCAAAATATAGAAGGTAATCCGATATTAACTTAGCCTACCAAAAATTAAACAAATACATTGACAATGTGACAAATTAGGTTTCAACATAGTCTTCTTCTATCCCCATAAAGCAGCAGCAATGATCCAACTTTGATAACACCTCTAGAAATGCGTTTTCTGGAAGCCTGCAAAATATGCCTCCATGGCAGCGATAACTTTCACATTAAAATGATTCTACACCGAGTGACGTTTTAGTTTGGAAACAAAATCGCAATATACTAAATTGGGAGAATACGGTAAAAGGAGCAGAAGTTCGCAGCCTAATTCGGTCAACTTCACAATTCAGTTCACAGACAGAAGTGGAAAGATTCTATGAAAGGACAGTGAAGTGGAGCCTTTATTGCTTCATATAACTTTGAATCCACGTAATAATTCGGCATAGTTTTAATTTTATTTTGGTTATCAATGTGGATCACACCTTCGAGAAAACGACTGCAAACGCCTTTCCGATCAATGGAACAACTTTTTCGCTTTCTTCTGAGTTCATACGTTGGGTGCAGGCAATAATTAGTTTTGACTTTTCCTTGGTCTCCTGTGTTTCCCAGTCGTTGCGATATAGGTTTTTTGACTTGCCTCGCAATGAGAGGATCTCTGCGAACCCTGGGTATTGCAACGAATAAATGACATATGAAATCTACCACCAAATGCCGGTCCTGGTTCCTCATGCTTAACGATTTGTGCAGGATATGATACACTTTACTCTAAATTATACGCACCAATGATGCCTTAGTATATATTTCAGTATGTAAATCGTTTTTGCAGTGGATCCAGGAGTCTATCCAGCTTTCTCATACCTATCGGTTACACTTCCAATTAGTGGTCTGCCAGTATGTGATCTTGGAGTTTGGTCCTTTATCCTCACTTTCATCGGGACAAGAATTATCTTCTCATGACCCAATGGTTAGAACAGAACAATTTTATCGACATTTTTAGACCTTTGTTCCGCCAGATCTATTGTGCCACAATTGCACTTTATACTTCGCCGTTGTCCTTTCGATTACATTATGAGTGAATAGGACGTTGCTTTTACGGAATCTATCAAAAGTAACAGTGTCATTGACATATGATTAGATTTCCAATGTCTCCGAGGGCTTCTTTTGTTTGTATTGATACACGATCGAAAATGGTAAGCCGCATATCCTGTATTTTGGGAAGGATTTGTTCGTCGATGTCCTAAGTCCCCGCTGCGAAATAACTTTTTACTTCAGTATCACGTGGTTTTAATATATGTATATAGTCAATCCTAAACCCTGCAAAAGATGACAAGCAAAATGGTGACGCGTGTCATCTGTCCCCTGGTTGCATATGTGACACATGTCTGTTAAGCAGTTACCAATCAGTGATAGGTAAGAATTGAGGCGGCTGTATTTGTCTGATCTTAATTGGGCCAAAACTGCCTTGCCGCGGCAGGTCTCTTTCCTGCAGTGCTATGGACGGTGTAGAAATCTGAGAACGGGATTAACCTTGTAGCTTCTCAAAGCTTCATGAATCTTGGTCAGACGTGGCTAGAATGCTGTCTGATCTAGAGGCTCTCTTTAAACGGTGAATATGTTGTGGTTTCCTATCCACAAGATGGTAATTTGGATGGTTATTGCGATAACAATAATATAATGTATAATAGGCCTTTATTAAGTAAATAAATAAATAAATAACAACACAAGAGATATTGCTTTGACAACATATAATTGTGTCTACTGATAATCTTGTTCTCCACATAAAAGTGACCCAGAGGTGCACTATAGAGACACCCTGTCGCAGTTTTAAGCAATCTTCGGACAGGTCGATATGTTATTCCATTGTTTATCGCTTGTTTGAGGTGTCCACATTGACGCTGCATAGTATCCCACTGACCAGAGAATGAAGCCGGCAAGCCGAGCCGCTGATTTTAGCCGCCGCCGACCATTTTTTGGCAGTCGACGCTGCCGCCGAATATGACGGCTCATCTTGACTCAAATTTAGCCGCCAATTTAATCAAATATATTTATGAAAAATATAAAAATGTGTTAATAATTTCTGTAGTTTTTGCCAATATTTTGTACATTCGATCCACAATTTTTCAATATTAGGTTCCTATATTTCGTAAAAATCTTGCTCAAAAGATTTGAATGATATGTAAATTTGACTGTAAGATAGGTTATACAACCAATTTCATAATCATTCAGATAATTCAGATTTTATAATGGATAATTGTCCACCGCCGAATATACAAATTTTTATCGGCTTAGCCGTGAAGCCACCGCCGGAGGGAAAATTTTAGTTTCATCCGGCGCCGATAAAAATGGGTCGGCTTCATTATCTGCCACTGACCGATCAATTGCCTTATATGTGTATAGCGTACACTTCCTCGGATTATTTATATCTAAATTGAAGACCCCTACTATAAATCCAAAATCAGAATTTTGTTCCAGCCGGTAGTTCGAGCTATCGCTGTGCTTTACTGCGGAATCGATGTTAATTCCTAAAAATTTAAAAATTCTCCATTCTAGGGAGCAGTACTGTTCCAAGCAGGGTGAGTGCAGCCAATGTGGTACAGGCTGGTTGTTGTAACAGTTTTTAATGTAGTTTCATCCATTTTGTTCTATGCTTGTGTATTTCAGCTGGTAGCCAGATCAAGGAACTCTGCGACAAGGATGGGGGTGTCCAGAGTGATCTGGTAGTGAGACGGATAGGCTTAGCTGGTCATGAGTGTCATGTGGCCATTGATTACAGATGGGACACACGTCAGCTACGCTGCTATCAATCACTGATAAGTATGAATTGAGGCGGCTGCACTTGCCTGATCTTAGTTGGCCCAAAACTACCCTGGTCTGCCGTGTGAAGTCTCTCTCCTCCGGTGCCATGGGCGGCAGTCGGACTCCGAGAACAAGATTAACCTTGTAGCTTCTCACCGCTTCAGCTACAGTATCCTCATAAATCCTGTTCAGACCTGTCTGGTATGCTGCCTGATCTAGAAGCTCTCTTTTGTAACGCTGGATCTCGGGCTCTAGAAGGTGAAGATCAACCCTTACATTCCTGGGTGGAGGTTGTCTACACAAGATTCGGATGACAACTTCGATGGCAACCCACGAGGTACTGCTTTGACAACATGTAATTGTGTCGATGCACTGGGATGATCTTGGTCTCCGAATAAAGGTGATCCAGGGGTGTACTGCGGAGACATCCTGTTGCGGTTCTAAGGGTAGCGTTCTGGCAGGTTTGTATGTTATTCCACTGCGTATCGCTCGTTTGAGGTGTCCACATTGGCGCTACATAGTTTACCACTGACCGGCCAATTGCCTTATATGTATTTAACAAGGTTTCTTTGTCCGCACCCCAAGTGCTGCCGGCAAGCGACTTGAGGACCTTGTTTCTACCGCGGAGCTTATCACAAATTGCAGTGGCATGGGCGGACGACTTAAAACGGCTGTCGAATGTGATCTTGGGGTAATTTGTCGTCGGAATTGTTTCGGCATCGACTCTTACATTCAACTGCCTGCGTACTTCCGCCGTCCATGTAGCGAACAATTTGGCTGATTTGGTGGGAGATATCCTCAAATTTCTTGCAGTGAAATAACTGGTAAGATCAGGCAGCTAATGTGGTCTAGTAGCATTATTTTCTATCTAATAACATAACGAATAACTAAATCAAGTTGAATAGATTGTGGCTTGTCAGAAAATGAAGCATGAAGTTTGATTTTTGCAACTCTTTCTTTGTGCCAGTTGAAACAATTCAAATTTACCCGTGCGGTTTTTTTGCGGTTCCTAATCATTTCGTTTTGTGTGAAGGTATATTTTCAATTTATTAATTTTCGGATGTAAATAACTGCCGAGTACTAAAAATCTTTACAGAGAAAAAAATCTACATTATGGTTTACCATATTACCTGCACAATTTATGATTTCGTGCTTAATGTGTTTTTTAATAAATTTGCAAATATATCCGAAATTATGGGTTTCTTATTTTTCGCTCATAGTTGCGTGGATGGCTAACACTAGTAAAATGAATGTGTTAAAATCTTAACCTCGTTAGAGGAAAACAACAAATTTGGAACATTTGCTGCACCCAACCTATATTGACTACAGGTAAGACAAAAAGAGATGCCCACGTATGGTAGATTAAACTATCGGCAATTTTAATATATCATCCCACTGCCACAGTCTGTTGTAATCCACTGAAAATTCTACTCATACCAGCAGGATATTTTCACGTTATCTGATATTGAATGGCTCAATATCAGATAATGTTTCAGATGAAATATCCTCATATATGAAACGAATACTTTATCAAACATAACTATTGTAAACACGGCCGATCATAGAAACACAAGGCAATGCACATTACCATTTTAAACGTTCTTTAAGTTCCTAAATTAAATCAAAGACACACCTGTCCGCTCAACTTTGGAATACGACCTTTACCCGATGGTCCAAATTTTCGATGACGCTGACACAAAAATGAGGTTCCATCAATGCACCACTTTATGTTGGAGGTTAAATTCTTTAATTTCCTAAAATAAATCATAGACGCACCTGTCCGCTCAACTTTGGAATACGGCCTTTACCCGATGGTCCAAATTTTCGATGACACTGACACAAAAATGAGGTTCTATACCGTCAATGCACCACTTTATGTTGGAGGCCCGGTCTTGCATAAGCAAAAAGGTATAATACCAATTTCATTTAAGACTCGGAACCGACATTTCTGTAATAGTACCTTTTGACTTAGAAAAGTACTTTTTCGAAACCGAATTAGTACAATTTCAACTATGCTATTTATTACCATTGTTTTATTATAATTCTCTTTTTGTTTCTAAACAATCCATAGTTGAATTTTCCAAAGGTTGGATAATTTTCACATATCTCTACTATAAAGAAAACCTACCTCCACATAAGAGAATATTTGTTATTATTCTTGAAGACGATTGTCTTTCTTTCGTTTTATCTGTAGACAGTATTTCTTCACAAAATTATTTTATGAGTTATGTAATGAAGCAATGAAAATATAAATTAATTAAAATTCGCTGATAATGAATTATTTCTTGACGATGATCAGTGATCAATGGCCATAGCTGACTTACCTCTCGTTAATCTGCCCAATTTCAACAAAGCCGACATCGTTGCAGTCTAAACAAATCTTCCAATAAAATTTTATACTTCTTCACACATACACACAGTACAGTGGAAAACTGCAATATGAAATATTCTTGTTTAAATCACACAAGAAATATATGGAAATAATTTTACAAAAACGAAGTGTTGCTACTGTGCAGCCCCCACTTCACCGTATAAACACTATTGCCAGACTAAATACGATTGATAAAGAGACAATCGCGAGCATACACACACACACGTACGCACACTTTCATTCAAAACAGCATAATAGAAAGAAAGTAAACTAAGAAAAGCTAAACAAATACAATATGGGGGAAATGAGATTTTGGACTTTAGACTGGTTTCATTTGTCGCTAAGAGATTTTCCCATTCTTGTTCTTATTTGTTTTCTGCAGTTACATTTATGTTATTTTTATACCGACACCACACACATCATAAAAAAAAAGTTGTTCTTATACTTTATATCGATGCACTTTTTCTCTTACTTGTTTTGTTTCGATACAGAATCAAATGCAATTTAACCTTGATTTGCTTCCACTCTGCACTGTGCAACGACACGTTTCAAGCAATCATAAAAACAGCTGTTTATGCTTTTGACATTTGCCGCATTAGACCTAAATGAAAGCAGTCATAGACCAAAAGATTTATGAAGAATATAATGCATTTAATTTTAATTTATTTAACATCTATGATCTTTGAATATAAATCAAATAATAAATATAAATGTAAAAAATAAAATAATGCAATTTTTTTGTGCTAAACTACATCATTTTTCATACCATTTAAATGCTTTAATATTAATTTGCTTATTAGGTAAAGGTCTATTCTACACTATTGTTGACTAAGCCACCTGTTGCATGTGAAACTATTACCCGATAGATGGCTCTCATAGACGGTAGTTATTTAGTGGGTCATCTGTTGTAGGACCAACTATTAGCCAATAGATGGCACATATAAACCGTATCTTCTGTTGTATGGGAAATTCTTTAGCAATACAGAACGCAGAATTTGTCACACCACATATAAGGGCCGGTTTAGTAGGCGTTACCAGTTTGGTCCGATTGGTCGGAGCAAATTGTCTATTGCGGTCCATTTTTTCAATTTGTTTCCGTTTGTTTAGTATTTTGAGTCACCATTTCAATTATCCACCAACTGAAATTTTCGAGCAATAAGCCGAGAATTCGGCTTATCAAACGTGTGTTTTCATAAGGTTGAGTTCTTGATTCGTCACTTTTAGACATACAGTCAAAATATAAAATACCTTAATGTAAAACTGATTTGAGATGTACTTTATCAGTAATAGTACCAAATATTAAAAATCGCAAAGCAAATTGGGTTGGGAAGCTCTGCCCTAAACCATATAGTTGTTAAGGGGGTATAATAACTTTTATCTGCCAAAAAATGATTTTAGAACTTTGATCTGCCAAAAAATGATTTTAGACCCCATACAATATATACCGATCGATTCAGAATCCTGAGTCGATGTCCTTCCATCCATGTTGGTGTTCGCAGGATTCCGGCCGCATTTATTAACCGATTTTGAGGAAATTTGGTACACGGTGTTTTTTTTGCACAAGGACGAACGCTATTGAATTTGCAAAAAATCAAATCAATTAAATTTAGATAAAGCTCCCAAATAGGGTCACATTGTGTTTTTTTTTTACTATCCGATCGTCGTCAAATTTGGCACAAAGTAATCTTATTCGCCATCGTTTAAGTGTGCTATATTAGGATAGGTTATGTGGCAGCCCGATGTATCAGGCTCACTTAGACTATTCAGTCCATTGTCATACCACAGTGGTGAACTTCTCTCTGAACTTCTAACTGAGTGCTGCCCGATTCCATTTTAAGCTGAATGAGAAGGGACCTCCTTTTTATAGCCGAGTCCGAACGGCGTTCCACATTCCAGTGAAACCACTTAGAGAAGCTTTGAAACCGTCAGAAATGTCACCGCTGAAAAACTTTTTGGTGTTCGGTCGAAGCAGGAATCGAACCCACGACCTTGTGTATGCAAGGTGGGCATGCTAACCATTACACCAAGGTGGCTCCCGCCATTTTGCAGTATCAACATTTGAAAACCATTTCAGGCGCCGGAGAATTGAGTGTTTAGTCAACTATGTGAAACACAAAGCCGAGTCCGAACGGCGTTCCACATTGCAGTGAAACCACGTTGAGAAGCTTTGAAACCCTCAGAAATGTCACCAGCATTACTGAGGTGGGATAATCCACCGCTGAAAAACTTTTTGGTGTTCGGTCGAAGCAGGAATCGGACCCACGACCTTGTGTATGCAAGGCGGGCATGCTAACCATTGCACCACGGTGGCTCCCAAGTGTGCAATATTACATCGAAATCAGTTCATATGTATATATAGCTTCCATATATACATATCGCCCGATTTTCTCAAATTTGACCATAATAGGGATCTATAGTACAAACCAATAATCGATTTTTCGACGTTTCGATTATTGACTATTTGCTATAGTCTTGCCATTTATACTGGTGGGCATATTCATTTGTCATGCTCAAACTGAAATGTTTTGAAAACTGGTTTCGATGACTTCAACTTTACCACAAAAAAATATTTCAATCCTATTATTTTGCATAAACATAGAATTTTCATTTGAAAAATAAAGATCGAAAAAGCACAAAAATCATAAAAGTAAACAAAAACCTTTTTAAAAAGCTCTTTCGAAATTATACGACAAGATTTTTTAGAAAGGCCCCAGGCGAGAAGACTATGTCGCCTCCAGAAATTTGTATTTATTTGCTTGTTATTATGAAAAAAAAATAAACTGTTAGTAATAGATGGGAAGCGGATCTACACGAATGAAAATTCAATCAAAGGGAAGCGTCCTATTTTTATCACTAGCATTGTAGATTTTGTTGGCAGTCTTCTATTTTCAACGGAGTTTCAGAATATCTGCTTGATGCTCTGTATATCCTCGGCTTTCTATTTTTTGAGTCAAATTCGCCAAAATGCCTATAACCCTGCCAGCATTTCATAGTTCCATTTCATCTTCATCGCTACCACAGACTCGTAAATGTCACTACAACCATCCTACTGTGATGGGGGGCAGCATATCATAAAGTACAAAATGTACTTCATACATGTATTTTGCCATCACTACTTTTACAAAAGTCATTTTATTTTTTGTGAAACGCCAAGCGCAACCAGCTTGTTATATTTTATTTGAATAAAAACGAAAATAAAGTTCTGAAAACATAGATTTTACGCTTAAAATTGTGAAAGGTATATTGGTGAACAATTTTTGATTTTCCAAATGGAATAAAGTGATTGTTTTTCAAATATTTTACAGACACGCTGCCTCCATCGAAATAGACGCTGCAACATCTAACTCTACATCATCATTAATGCAAAAAATTATGTTAAATGTGATGTGATAGTGGCATAAATGTTATATTTTTAAGAATTTGTAAATGATTAATCAAATAAATATCTCAACAAACGTGTTTTACTCGACCACAATGATTCTTTTACCACTATCTTAAAATGAGCTTTTTCTGATTGTTTGGAGGGTCTCTTATTGGCGTCGTTCTAAATTGGTCTATAAAGGCACCTAATAATTGCACTCATGCGAAACCTTTTTGTAGTAACTTGGCGTGGTACAACTTCTCAATAGTGACGGCGCTTTTCCGACGAGTTTTTGATATCGTATATGATTGTTTTCGACGTACTGGGGATTCTCAGAAGCGCCCCCAAATTCAAAAAATGTTGGCAGGGAAATCGGCAAAATTGGCAGCACTGGTCTTAAATTTGTTATACTATGTAAATATTGTAAAGAATGTAATAAAATAAAAATAACCCATCTTCGAATTTGATGTGCATTATAAAGGAGAACAAAACCCAAAATTGCGAGTGAGAAAAGTAGAGCTCAACTTTATACTCTCTTTCGATAAAAAAAGAGAACAAACATACATTGAGAGAGCTTCCGTTACCATCAATATGAGTTGCACGCGTTTAATATCCGCTTACACTCCTTGCTCAACAGGTTATTTTATTATCATCTAAAAACTAAACTAACAGTTCGGTTTTTATGTTCGTACCGTATAGTTCGTGTTGTGTGTTATTATAATGTGCTATTTTTGTAGTGTTGTGTGTGTGTGTGTTTTTCTTATTTCTTCTGTGGACTATATAACAGTGTTAAAAAAACTATACCCATGACAAACATACTCGCCAAATAATTTTAATAAATCCAATTGTAAGTTTGTTTACTGTTAAAAGTTTTTAAAATGCTTACGTGCTGTACTTTTGTGGAAGTAGTTTTACTGGGTATGAAATTTTGCGTTATTTACTAGAAATAAAACATCAACCAATCTTCATACATATAAGCTTACACTAAATATGAGCATACATTGCTTGTGGTCTACCCTTCAACTCAATTCACCATTCCTTAACAGTGTTCTCCACAAAAAAAATTGTGGTGGATAAAGCAGAGGATTGATTAACAAAGCATCAACATCGTTGACAAAGCAAGAGCGGCAAAATAAATCTACAATGGTGTGGTGCAGGGATGGAAAATACAATTTTTAAGAAAGTACAAGAAACGGTATTTTTTGAACGAAAAATTACTTTTCATAAAATTTCAACAAAAAATCCATTGGAAGATTATCGCTTTAGACTAAATTTTAAAGAAAATAAAATTTTGTTTGTCAACTCCTCGATTTTAAATATAGATAAATAAAAATTCATTTTTGACAAAATTTTCTAAAAAAAAATAAATTTTTGAGAAAATTTTCTATAGAATTAAAAGTTTGAGAAAATTTTCTATAGAAATAAAGAAATAAAATTTTGCGGAAATTTTCTAAAGAATTACAATTTTGAGAAAATTTTCTATAGAAATAAAATTTTTACAAAATTTTCTATAGAAATAAAATTTTGACAAAATTTTCTATAGAAATAAGATTTTGACAAAATTTTCTGAAGAAATAAAATTTTGACAAAAGTTTCTGAAGAAATAAAATTTTGACAAAAGTTTCTGAAGAACAGCGTTGCCAGAATTGTTTCACCAAAAACCGCTAGATTTGCCCAAAAAAATAGCTAAAAAAACTAAAAATGCTAAAAAATAGCTAGAAAAAAAGCTAAATTTGTTTGTATCAAAAGTCACATTTTTGATTGAAATTTAACAAACTTAAAGGCTTTATTTCACTTACACTGCATATTATTTTCATTTGCATTGCATATTAGCTCTGTTTGCGTATTCGATACATTTTGATTACTATCACAATTTTTTTACTGGAAGTCCTTCGTTTTGTGGGAGCTACCTTCCCAACACCTCTATTTTATTTACTTGTTATTTTAAAATATTAAATGATCCAAGCATGCTTTGGATTTGGTAAAAAAATGATTTGTCATTTTTTTAAATAAAATTTTAGTTTGGTTTTGAAATTGTGAAAAATTCGAAATACGTTACTTTTATTTAAATTGTAGAAAATACCTATAGTTTACATTTCCCAGTAAAAACATTTTCCTTTTCTTCATGAGCTATCAAAGTGCTTTAAAAACGTGCTAACGCCAACTTAAATTTCCAAATTCAGACTCGACTTCAAGTAGAAATTATTGTATATATACATTTTTAAAATAAAGTGTTGAAAAACATCTTCTATTTTTGAACGCTATTTTGGTTTGTGGTTAAGATGCAAAAACTCCTCACATTTAAAGACTATTTCATTAATTCTTCCTTCTTTCATGAAAACATACCAATTTTTAAATTGAATCACTTAATTATAAGGACAAAACGACTTCATCGTCTTTTGGACAAGGAAAACAGTTTATATAAAAGAAATTCACAAATGCTATTATAACCAAAATTCGCGTTCGTATTTTAAGGAGACGACAATATTTTTTCAGTGCACAAAGCTATTCACATCTACTATTTTAATTTAGTAATATCGTAATAACTTTAGAATATTATAATAACATAAAAAGGATAAACGAGTCAAATGATAATATTCCCAATAATTTACTGACAGTTTATCTAACAAATTTGTATGGTAATAGTAGATTTAAAGTTTACAATAACTTTTATGTATATAAAGAAAAAACTTTACAACAAGGTGTATTTGCTACAAAAATGCCCGCATTATGGCTGGACTCATTATTAATGTTTCAACTGAGCTTTGAAATATGTGGAAACCCTTATACTTGCAGCAAGGCTTAGATAAAAACGCCGATTTATCCATATTTCAATAGAAACATGTCGAAAATAAAAAAGCCACAAATAGCTAAAAGGGTCATGAAAAAAAGCCAGAAAAAAGCTAAATGCATTTTTTTCCCGCTAAACGTCTTCAAAAAAAAGCCAAATCTAGCGGGAAAAAAGCTAAATTGGCAACGCTGCTGAAGATATAAAATTTTGCCAAAATTTTCTATAGAAATAAAATTTTGACAAAATTTTCAAAAGAAATAAAATTTTGACAAAATTTTCCATAGAAATAAAATTTTCTATAGAAATAAAATTTTGACAAAATTTTCTATAGAAATAAAATGTTGACAATATTTTCTATAGAAATAAGATTTTGACAAAATGTTCTATAGAAATAACATTTTTACAAAATTTTCTATAGAAATAACATTTTGACAAAATTTTCTAAAGAAATAAAATTTTGAGAAAATTTTCTAAGGAAATAAAATTTTGGGAAAATTTTCTATAGAAATACAATTTTGACAAAATTTTCTATAGAAATAAAATTTTGACAAATTTATCTATAGAAATAAGAGTTGACAAAATTGTCTGATGAAATAAAATTTTGACAACATTTTCTGAAGAAATAAAATTTTGACAAGATTTTCTGAAGAAATAAAATTTTGACAAAATTTTCTATAGAAAAACAATTTTGAAAAAATTTTCTATAGAAATAAAATTTTGACAAAATTTTCCATAGAAATCAAATTTTGACAAAATTTTCTATAGAAATAAAATTTTGACAAAATTTTCTATTGAAATAAAATTTTGACAAAATTTTCTATTGAAATAAAATTTTGACAAAATTTTCTATAGAAATAAAATTTTATTATTGTTTTTTTGTTTTTTGATCTCAGCTTAAAGCCATGCATTGACTAAACTACAAGTGTAGCTTAACCAACAGAGGAAAAGTATGCTTGTCAAATTTATTTGGGCAAAGCCCTAAAGACTGCAAGATGGTTGGATGTAAAGTAGAGGATGCTGATGAGGAATGTGGTAATTCCGAAACAGCTGTACATCCAACCATCTTGCAGTCTATAGGGCTTTGCCCAAATAAATTTGACAAGCATACTTTTCCTCTGTTGGTTAAGCTACACTTGTAGTTTAGTCAATGCATGGCTTTAAGCTGAGATCAAAAAACAAAAAAACAACAATAACGATTGAAGAGAAGCCAACAATAACAAACAAAACGAATGAAATAAAATTTTGACAAAATTTTCTATAGAAATAAAATGTTGACAATATTTTCTATAGAAATAAGATTTTGACAAAATTTTCTAAAGAAATAAAATTTTGAGAAAATTTTCTAAGGAAATAAAATTTTGGGAAAATTTTCTATAGAAATACAATTTTGACAAAATTTTCTATAGAAATAAAATTTTGACAAATTTATCTATAGAAATAAGAGTTGACAAAATTGTCTGAAGAAATAAAAATTTGAAAAAATTTTCTGATGAAATGAAATTTTGACAAAATTTTCTGAAGAAATAAAATTTTGACAAGATTTTCTGAAGAAATAAAATTTTGACAAAATTTTCTATAGAAAAAAAATTTTGAAAAAATTTTCTATAGAAATAAAATTTTGACAAAATTTTCTACAGAAATAAAATTTTGACAAAATTTTCTACAGAAATAAAAATTTCTATAGAAATAAAAATTTGACAAAATTTTTAAAATTTTCAGAAATAAATTTTTGTAAAATAATATTTTTTTGGTAAGATTTGCTCCAAATGTTGGTGGTAGATAATTTTTGTCTCAAGTTTCAACCGTGACTGTAATAGTTCGCATTATGTAAGTACTCGATCGATAAGTTTTTATCTAGAAGGTGTTCGTGTGGAAGCGTAATAATGATTCCCATGCTTTTTCCGACCAAAGCTCTGACTTTTACAAAACCGAGATTTTCTTCCCGCATGAATTGGTCCTGTTTTGACAAATTTGTAACAGACTATTAGCAAATAAGTTTTTTAAAGACTTTCTCAAAATGTTTGTACAATAAATCTGATATCGGCACAAAACTGTATACACAAAAGGTACTAAATCATTCGCGGGGGTACTACGGTACTGACCGGGTGAAGAAGTATTGAAAAAAGTACTATAATACTGCATTTTCCATCCCTGATTTGAAGTGCATTATAAAAGAGAGCAAAACCCAAAATTGCGAGTGAGAAAAGTAGAGCTCAACTTTATACTCTCTTTCGATAAAAAAAGAAAACAAGCATACATTGAGAGAGCTTCCGTTACCATCAATATGAGTTGCATAGGTCTAATATCCGCTTCCTCTCCTTGCTCAATAGGTTATTTTATTATCATCCAAAAACTAAACTAACAGTTCGGTATTTATGCTCGTACCGTACAGTTCGTGTTGTGTGTTATGATAAAGTGCTATTTTTGTAGTGTTGTGTGTGTGCGTGTGTGTGTTTTTCTTATTTCTTCTGTGGTCTATATGACAGTGTTAAAAAAATTTGCCCATGACAAACATACTCGCCAAATAATTTTAATAAATGCAATTGTAAGTTTGTTTACTGTTAAAAGTTTTTAAAATGCTTACATAGATTTGTTGTTAGATCACTTACGTGCTGTACTTTTGTGGAAGTAGTTTTAGTGAGTATGAAATTTCGCGTTATTTACTAGAAATACAACATCAACCAATCTTCACACACATAAGCTTACACTAAATATGAACATACATTGCTTGTGGTCTACCCTTCAATTCAATTCACCATTCCTTAACAGTGTTATCCACAAAAAAAATTGTGGTGAATAAAGCAAAGGATTGATTAACAAAGCATCAATATCGTTGACAAAGCAAGAGCGGCAAAATAAATATACAATGGTGTGGTGCAGGGATGGAAAATACAATTTTTAAGAAAGTACAAGAAATCGTCTTTTTTGAGCGAAAATGTACTTTTCACTAAATTTCAACAAAAACTCCATTGGAAGATTATTGTTAACAACTCCTTTAGCCTAAATTTTAAAGAAAATAAAATTTTGTTTGTCAACTCCTCGATTTTAAATATAGCTAAATAAAAATTCATTTTTGACAAAATTTTCTAAAAAAATAAATTTTTGAGAAAATTTTCTATAGAAATAAAGAAATAAAATTTTGCGGAAATTTTCAAAAGAATTACAATTTTGAGAAAATTTTCTATAGAAATAAAATTTTTACAAAATTTTCTGAAGAAATAAAAATTTGACAAAGTTTTCTATAGAAATAAAATTTTGACAAAATTTTCAGAGGAAAAAAAATTTTAACAAAATTTTCTATAGAAAATAAAATTTTGACAAAAATTTCTATAGAAATAAGATTTTGACAAAATTTTCTATAAAAATAAGATTTTGACAAAAATTTTCTATAAAAATAAGACTTTAACTAAATTTTCTATAGAAATAAAATTTTCACAAAATTTTCTATAGAAATAAAAATAACATTTTGACAAAATTTTCTATAGAAATAAAATTTTGACAAAATTTTCTATAGAAATAAAATTTTGACAAAATTTTTTATAGAAATAAAATTTTGACAAAATTTTTTATAGAAATAAAATTTTGACAAAATTTTCTATAGAAATAAAACTTTGACAAAATTTTCTATAGAAATAAAATTTTGACAAAATTTTCTACAGAAATAAAATGTTGACAAAATTTTCTATAGAATTAAAATTTTGACAAAATGCTCTATAGAAAAAAAATGTTGACAAAATTTTCTATAGAAATAAGAATTGACAAAATATTCTAAAGAAATAAATTTTTGAGAAAATTTTATATAGAAATAAAAGTTTGAGAAAATTTTCTATAGAAATAAAATTTTGACAAAATTTTCTATAGAAATAAAATGTTGACAATACTTTCCATAGAAATAAGATTTTGACAAAATGTTCTATAGAAATAAAACTTTGACAAAATTTTCTATAGAAATAACATTTTGACAAAATTTTCTAACGAAATAAAATTTTGAGAAAATTTTCTAAGGAAATAAAATTTTGGGAAAATTTTCTATAGAAATACAATTTTGACAAAATTTTCTATAGAAATAAAATTTTGACAAATTTATCTATAGAAATAAGAGTTGACAAAATTGTCTGAAGAAATAAAAATTTGAAAAAATTTTCTGATGAAATAAAATTTTGACAAAATTTTCTGAAGAAATAAAATTTTGACAAGATTTTCTGAAGAAATAAAATTTTGACAAATTTTTCTATAGAAAAAAAATTTTGAAAAAATTTTCTATAGAAATAAAATTTTGACAAAATTTTCTACAGAAATAAAATTTTGACAAAATTTTCTACAGAAATAAAAATTTCTATAGAAATAAAAATTTGACAAAATTTTTAAAATTTTCAGAAATAAATTTTTGTAAAATAATATTTTTTTGGTAAGATTTTCTCCAAATGTTGGTGGTAGATTTTGAAAAATTTGCCCCTAATAACCTTATGTTTGACCAAAGAGGCCTCATTTTCCCGAATTTTGATTATAGATATATACAAACTCTCTAGGTGCAAAATCAACTACAGTTACAACCAGGGCTTTGGAGTCGAGCCAATTTTGCTCGACTCCGACTTCAGCATTTTTCATCACCTCGACTCGACTCCGGGTAATATAACTAAATCTCATTTTAATACCACTAATTTGTAGTTCTATTGTGGGGGTACCGTAAGTGGATCGATATAAAGTATCGTATTTATTTATGTGTGCAAACAAAGGTCTTAATTTCACATTAGATGCCAATTGAACTCTATATTTCAAATTTAGGGCAATGTCTAATAAATAAAATAATGATATAAATACCCATCATAATATGTGAAGATACCAACAGTATATGTATTTGTGGACCAAAATTATTGATACTATCTCAAATCCTTTAAATTTGTTGCGAGCTATATAAAGGTTTATATTCCCATATGCATGAATTTGAATCTGAATCGATTTAGACAAAATTGTGTATACTTCTACAAAATCTATGTATTTAAAATTTAAATCTAACGTTATGGGACGTAACACAATTTTAACAAAAAATAAAAATGCAAGGAAAGTCTAAAGTCGGGCGGGCCGATTATAATATACTCTGCACAACTTTGTATTTAGATCTACATTTTGATAAAATCTCAAATCAGACTTCTACAAAATCTCGGGCAATATTTGGGAAATATTTATAATTGTTTAGACAATTTCGCAAAAATGCATTTATGATTCATTCATTGAAAAATTTAAAAATTTGAGTTATTTCTACAAGTTTTTGACTAAGCAGTGAGTATCAGTGAGCATACAGTTTTGGAAAAATGTTTGTCTAGTAAAAAAAAAATTTTCTACAGAAACAAAATTTTGACTAAATTTTCTATAGAAATAAAATTTTGAATAAAATTTTTATAGAAATCAAATTTTGATTATATATATATAGAAATAAAATTTTGAATAAAATTTTTATAGAAATAAAATTTGGCAAAATTTTTTTATAGAAATAAAAGTTTGAAAAAATTATCAATAGAAATACAATTAAAAAAAAAAATTGTGTAGCAAACAAAATTTTGCAAAATTTTCTATAGAAATAAAATTTTGCAAAATATTCTATAGAAACAAAGTTTTGACTAAATTTTCTATAGAAATAAAATGTTGACTAAATTTTATAAAGAAAAAAATATTTTTATATTAATAAAATTTTGAATACATTTTTTATAGCAGTGAGTATCAGTGAGCATCAGTAAGAAAAAAATTTTGAGAAAATTTGCTATAGAAATAAAATTTGCCAATTTTTTTTTTATAGAAATACAATTTTGAAAAAATTATCAATAAAAATACAATTTTAGAAAAATTTTTGTGTAGTAAATAAAATTCTGCAAAATATTCTACAGAAACAAAATTTCGACTAAATTTTCTATAGAAATAAAATTTTGACTAAATTTTCTATAGAAATAACATTTTGACAAAATTTTCTATAGAAATAAAATTTTGACCAAATTTTCTAATAAAAAAATCTATTACTATAAAATGTTGGCAAAAATTTCTATAGAAATAAAATTTTGACTTAAATTTTTATAGAAATAAAATTATCAATAGAAATAAAATTTTGAAAAAATTTTTGTGTAACAAACAAAATTTTGTAAAATTGTCTATAGAAATAAAATTTTGCAAAATATTCTATAGAAACAAAATTTTGACCAAATTTTCTAATAAAAAAGTCTATTACTATAAAATTTTGGCAACATTTTCTATAGAAATAAAATTTTGACTTAAATTTATAGAAATAAAGTTATCAATAGAAATAAAATTTTGAAAAACTTTTTGTGTAACAAACCAAATTTTGCAAAATTTTCTAAAGAAATAAAATTTTGACAAGACTTTTTATAGAAATAACATTTTGACAAATTTTTCTATAAAAAACAACTTTGAAAAAAATTTTCTGTCAATATTCCACATATGTATATGGCCTTAAAATAAAATTAAAAAAAAAATAATTTCGATTGTTCGAAATATTTCAAATAAATTGATACAGACATTAAAATGGATCGATCCAGCCCATCTGCTAGTCTAACATTCTAGGAAACATAAAAAGATAGTCGTAATTGGGAGTTGATTTTCATTTACAATCATGATGTACATTGGTCGAATGAATAACGCAATGGAAACTAATTTGCGTAAAAACTTGCTTAGTTACAAAAATGTGAAGTGTTTTAAAAAATTTGGTTTAGCCGGAGTAGAGCAAAATTTTTACGACTCCGACTCCAGCAAAATCTTGAGACTCCGACTCCAAGACTCCGACTCCGGCTCCACAGCCCTGGTTACAACTATATAATATCAGACATTTCTGCTCAGAGTGTGCCAAAACTCCCTTAACCAAAGTTATCCCAGAAATTCTAATCTTTTCTAATTCAGTAGGGGTGGTATAGGGTATGATATAGTCGGCCCCGCCCGACTTTCTGCTTTACTTACATGTTTTTTTTTTTTTTTAATTTTTTTTTTATTTTTTTATATAGAAATAACATTTTGTAGATATAACATTTGTGCTCAAATTTTCTATTGAAACAAAATTTTGCAAAAAAAAAAAAATTCTGAGGAAAAATATGTTTGAATAATGGCTCGGTTTAAATGAAAGTCATAAAATTGCTTTTGGAAATATCAACTTAATTTCTTCAATTTTATTTATAATATTTTTTTCTGGTTAATAGTGTAAAGTATACAATGTTAAACATTTACATAATGTATAATTAAAATATGATCTGTTTTGAACATTAAAGTGAATTCTTTTTATCCAGCCCTGTTGAAAAAATTCACCCATTTTTGGGGATTTGTTTGTTCAAACATATTTAATGGAATTAAAATATTTCATTTTAAAATATCCATAAAAGTTTTTTTTTTTTGGTAATCTCTTCTACATTACATTTGCTATATATCAAGATTAGTTATTTATATAAAATATTTGTGATTTTTTATTTTTTTTCTATTATTTACAAAGGATCCCTAGTAGAGTAGATTCGGTTTTTTTTTGTCATATTCTCCTGTTGCGGTGCCTATTAATTTGTCATTTTAAAAAAGTAATCCAATTCGGTATTCTGATCATCTGAAGGTCCTTCATGTTGTGTAGAATCGGCCGATTGTTCGTCATCATTATCGAAATGCTGCATTTGGTCGTTGCTTTGTTGTTCATGTTTATCGAAGAGCACTTTCATGGCTTTATCGACGGGGTTCTCATTATCGGCATTCTTATCAGCTTCATGTATGAGTTTAACTGCCTGTTTTAATTCGCTTTTTCCCAACTGCTGTTTTAATTGATTTGACACGGTGTTATTCTCGGATTTCGAAAGACTTTTGCCGAAACGCATGAAATCTGAATTTTGTAATGGGGTACGGCCGAAACGCATAAAGTTGTCGGGCCTACTGTAACGATCAAAATAACCTTTTTGAAGATCCGATGGAGAACTACGACCAAAACGCATAAAATCTTGCGGTGATGGAGCTCGGCCAAATCTCATAAAATCTTGAGCAGATGGTGTACGACCAAATCTCATAAAATCTTTAGACGATGGTGTGCGGCCAAATCTCATGAAATCTTGCTGTCCTGTCGCTGTTCTTCCAAATCGCATAAAATCTTGTCCTGCTGCCGCTCTTCCGAATCGCATAAAATCTTGCCCTGCTGCTGCTCGACCAAATCTCATGAAGTCATGGCCTGGTGCTCGACCAAATCTCATAAAATTATCTTGATTACCTCTTCCGAAACGCATAAAGTCTTGATTTGCAGCTCGTCCAAAGCGCATAAAATCATTGTTTCCACCCGAAGCTCGTCCGAAACGCATGAAATTATCATCGCCATTGCCATTGTTACCCACCGAACGACCAAATCGCATAAAATTATCACCCCTTGAGTCACGTACTACCTGATGACTATGGTGATAATCCATGCGTGTTGCTCCGGAGTTGCCAAATTCATTTCTCGACACCGGATAGTTCTCGTAAGATCGCTTGCCCCATCGTATAATATTTTCCTGTAGTGATCGCAGCCTTTTGATTTCTTCAGGGTCGAGTTTATTGTTGATTTTAGTTTGTTTGGGATTTTGAAATTTCAATAGTATGGCATTACGCAAATTGTTCAGAGTCACCCATTGAATGGGTTTGGGAAATTGCAACTCTTCAGTTTCATCATCTACAGATTGGATCACGGGAAAGTTATCTCCTCTTTCAGCAGCATTATTTTCCATATCTCCATCACTAGCGATATCTCCCAGTTCGTTTGCCAATTCATTATTATGGTTAGGAAAGAAGTCTGTATGTAGAGGATCGTCATCGTATTGTGGAGGTAAATTCGTAATGGAATTCGCCACTGTAGCTGTGTGACATAGTTGAAAAGCCAGTAAAAGAAACAGGAATGCCGTCATGCTTTGATATTACCTGCAATGATAAAATCATATAAATATTATTTCAGAGGCAATGATAAGAAACTTCTGCCGAAACTGAAAATTTAAAATTATTGAGGTTTAGAGAACAATTTCTTTGTTAAATAGTCCCTCCCTTATTTTGTTAAGATTTTTCGTGAAAGTATTGTGCATTCTTGCTTTAAAACTTCTTTGATATGAGGCAAAATTTGTTGAAAGTTTTCAAAATTTGCATCAAAAGTTTATCTCTCGTGAACTGTTCTAGCGTATTCCTCTTACATGCCGATAAAGCAGTTTTTCCATGTGTTTCTTATTCCCTTATTTTGTTAAGATTTTTCGTGAAAGTATTTTGCGTTCATGCTTTAAAACTTCTTTGATATGAGGCAAAATTTGTTGAAAGTTTTCAAAATTTGCATCAAAAGTTTATCTCTCGTGAACTGTTCTAGCGTATTCCTCTTACATGCCGATAAAGCAGTTTTTCCATGTGTTTCTTATGGGCGAAAATGTAAACAAGCTATAACATCGTCTTCTTGAACTGATTTTCGCGAGTGGTGCAAATTGTTTAATAAATATTACATGCTGATAATGCAGTACACATAGGTAGGTTCAGTTTTGAAGTTGAAAACCAGCTAATTTTCATGGTTACTTTTTTTAATCAATTAATTTAGAAATATTAAATGTTTCGCAATCTATATATTCTATATTTTCCATCCACAATTTGACAAGACTAGATAAAAATTTAATCGTCTTCATATATATTTTTTCACTTTTAATTTAATGTTTTGGTGAAAAGACCGAACATCTTCTCCCTAGAAATTCTACTGAACTACTAACATAAAAAATAGCAATAATTTTTTTTTTTGCAAAATTGAGTTACAATCGATTACATATGTTTTCTCCTTATAAAGCTGGATTCTAGATCACGATTGCCACTCGTGACATAAAAAATCTATCAAATTTAAAAAATTTAATTTATAAGGCTTTGATCAAAATTTTACCAAAATATTATTTCTATAGAAAATTTTGTCAAAATTTTATTTCTATAGAAAATATTGCAAAAATTTTATTTATATAGAAGGTTAGGTTAGGTTAGGTATAATGGCAGCCCACAGTGGTGAAATTCTCTCTTATCACTGAGTGCTGCCCGATTCCATGTTAAGCTCAATGACAAGGGACCTCCTTTTTATTGCCGAGTGCGAACGGCGTTCCACATAGAAGTGAAACCACTGAAAAGCTGAAACACACTAAGAAATATCATCAGCATTACTGAGGTGGGATAATCCACCCCTGAAAACTCTTTGGTGTGTGGTCGAAACTGGGTTCGAATCCGCGACCCTGTGTATGCAAAGCGGCCATTGCACCACGGTGGCTCCCATTTCTATAGAAAATTTTGCCAAAATTTTATTTCTATAGAAAATGTTGTCAAGATTGTATTTCTATAAAAAAATTTGTCAAAATTTTAGTTCGATAGAAAATTTTGTCAAAATTTTATTTCTATAGAAAATTGTGCCAAAATTGGATTTCTATAGAAAATTTTGCCAAAATTTTATTTCTATAGGAAATTTGGCCAAAATTTTTTTTCTATAGAAAATTTTGTTAAAATTTTATTTCTATATGAAATTTTGTAAACATTTTATTTCTATAGAAAATTGGGCCAAAATTGTATTTCTATAGAAAATTTTGCCAAAATTTTATTTCTATAGGAAATTTGGCCAAAATGTTATTTCTATAGGAAATTTTTTCAAAATTTTATTTCTATAGAAAATTGTGCCAACATTTTATTTCTATAGAAAATTTTGCCAAAATTTTATTTCTATATAAAATTTTGCCAAAATTTTATTTCTATAGAAAATTTTGTCAAAATTTTATTTCTATTGAAAATTTTGTCATAATTTTATTTCTATCGACAATTTTGTCAAAATTTTATTTCTATCGAAAAATTTATCAAGATTTTCTTTCAATCGAAAATATTGTCAAATTTTTATTTCTATAGAACATTTCGCCTAAATTTTATTTCTATAGAAAATTTTGTCAAAACTTTATTCCTATAGAAATTTTGTCAATATTGTATTTCTATAGAAAATTTTGTTAAAATTTTATTTCTATAGAAAATTTTGTCAAAATTTTATTTCTATAGAAAATTTTGCCAAAGTTTTAATTCTTTAGAAAATTTTGTCAAAATTTTATTTATTTAGAAAATTTTGTCAAAATTTTATTTCTTTAGAAAATTTTGTCAAAATTAAAAAAACAACATCTTATTTCTATACAAAATTTTGGCAAAATTTTAAAATTTACGGGTTCCCGTTTACACTGATATGTAAGTCATGGTTAGGAATCCATGCGGGTCTTAAATCATATAAACTCTGCCTATTTTCAACTTAAAGTCCGGTATATCGCCTTTCCAATAATGTACTTATGCTTTCTTATGAGAGCTAAATTTAAACAATAGATAATATCGTCTTAGAGAAGGAATTCAATCATTGTTACAGTGCGATAAAATCATTTGTAAACCTCTATTTATTGTGATTGGGTAAGTAATTTATTATAAGATGGAACAGTTCGAGCTGAGATACTCAATACAATGAATACAATGAATACAATGATTTTTTCTCCAAGATTGGACCAAAATTCGTACCAGCGGACAATTTTTCCAAATTAAATTAATAGCATTAAAAAGTTAAAATTTTTCCAAAATTATACGTCAATAGAAAATTTTTTCAAATTTTTATTTTTATTCAAAATGTTTATTTCCATAGAAAATTTTGGCAAAATTTTATTTCTATAGAAAATTTGGGCAAAATTTTATTTTTATAGAAAAATTGGTATAAATTTCATTTCTATAGAAAATTTTATCACAATTTTATTTCTATAGAAAATTTTGTCAAAATTTTGTTTCCATAGAAAGATATTGCAAAATTTTATTTCTATATAAAATTTTTACAAAATTGTCGCATAATTTTGTTTCTATACAAAATTCTTTTAAAGTTTATTTTTGTACAAAATTTGGTCAAAATTTTATTTCTATAGAAAATTTTGTCAAAGTTGTATTTCTATTGAAAATTTTGTCACAATTTCATTTCTATAGAAAATTTTGTGAATAGTTTATTTCTATAGAAAATTTTGTCAACATTTTATTTCTAAAGAAAATTTTGTCAAAATTGTATTTCTATAGAAAGATATCGCAAAGTTTTATTTCTATACAAAATGTTTACAACATTTTCGCATAATTTTGTATCTACACAAAATTCTTTTAAAGTTTATTTTTGTACAAAATTTTGGCAAAATTTTATTTCTATAGAAAATTTTGTATTTTGTCACAATTTTATTTCTATAGAAAATTTTGTCAAAATTTTATTTCTACAGAAAATTTTGTCACAATTTTATTTTTATAGAACATTTTGTCAAAATTTTATTTTTATAGAAAATTTTGTCAAAATTTTATTTCTATAGAAAATTTTGTCAAAATTTTATTTCTATAGAAAGATATCGCAAAATTGTATTTCTATATAAAATTTTTACAAAATTTTCGTATAATTTTGTATCTATACAAAATTCTTTTAAAGTTTATGTTTGTACAAAATTTTGGCAACATTTTATTTCTATAGAAAATTTGGTAAAAATT
The DNA here is from genome assembly GCF_050003625.1 of Haematobia irritans. Classification (NCBI taxonomy): domain Eukaryota; kingdom Metazoa; phylum Arthropoda; class Insecta; order Diptera; family Muscidae; genus Haematobia; species Haematobia irritans. The sequence continues at coordinate 115,203,955 of NC_134401.1, forward strand.
TTATTTCTATAGAAAGATATCGGAAAATGTTATTTCTATATAAAACTTTTACAAAATTTTCGCATAATTTTGTATCTATACAAAATTCTTTTAAAGTTTATTTTTGTACAAAATGTTGTCAAAATTTTATTTCTATAGAAAATTTTGTCACAATTTTATTTCTATAGGAAAATTTGTCAAAATTTTATTTCTATAGAAATTTTTTTCAACATTTTATATCTAAAGAAAATTTTGCCAAAATCTTATTTCTAAAGAAAATTTTGACAAAATTGTATTCCTATAGAAAATTTTGTTATAGTTTAATTTCTATAGAAAATTTTGTCAAAATTTTATTTCTATAGAAAAATATCGTAAAATTTTATTTCTATATAAAATTTGTACAAAATTTTCGTATAATTTTGTATCTATACAAAATTCTTTTAAAGTTTTTTTTTTTGTACAAAATTTTGCAAAATTTTATTCGTATAGAAAATATTGTTAAAATTTAATTTCTATAGAAAATTTTGTCAAAATTTTATTTCTATAGAAAAATTTGTCAAAATTTTATTTCTATAGAACATTTTTTCAACATTTTATATCTAAAGAAAATTTTGTGAAAATTTTATTTCTAAAGAAAATTTTGTCAAAATTGTATTTCTATAGAAAATTTTGTTATAGTTTAATTTCTATAGAAAATTTTGTCAAAATTTTATTTCTATAGAAAGATATCGCAACATTTTATTTCTATATAAATTTTTTACAAAATTTTCGCATAATTTTGTATCTATACAAATTCTTTTAAAGTTTTTTTTTTGTACAAAATTTTGACAAAATTTTATTCCTATAGAAAATATTGTTAAAATTTTATTTCTATAGAAAATTTTGTCAAAATTTTATTTCTATAGAAAAATTTGTCAAAATTTTATTTCTATAGAACATTTTTGCAACATTTTATATCCAAAAAATTTTGTCTAAATTTTATTTCTAAAGAAAATGTTGTAAAATTGTATTTCTATAGAAAATTTTGTTATAGTTTAATTTCTATAGAAAATTTTGTCAAAATTTTATTTCTATAGAAAGATATCGCAAAATTTTATTTCTATATAAAACTTTTACAAAATTTTATTTCTATATAAAACTTTTACAAAATTTTATTTCTATATAAAATTTTTACAAAATTTTCGCATAATTTTGTATCTATACAAAATTCTTTTAATGTTTGTTTTTGTACAAAATTTTGGCAAAATTGTATTCCTATAGAAAATATTGTTAAAATTTTATTTCTATAGAAAATTTTGTCAACATTTTATTTCTATAGAAAATTTTTTCAACATTATATTTCTATAGAAAATTTTGTCAAAATTTTATTTCTATATAAAATTTTGAAAAAATTATCGATTTGACGAAAATGGACCAAAATCAACCAAATTCCATTTGGTCCGACCATTGGACCAAATTTAAAAATTAATACGTTTTTGGACCAATTTTGATCCGATCGGACCAAAATGGCAACCCTGGGGAAGATGCAATTATCCAGAAAAGTTTTTTTTGAGTTAGTCTTTATGAAATTGATTTAATATCCTGTAAAAGAATCAACGTTTATCACATAATAGTACACTGAAAAAAATATTGACCTAATATGGAAGATTATGCAACTTAAATTTTAGGATTCGAAATTTACGCATTGTTAAGGACAAAATTCTTTAAAATAGTGACATTTTAATTAAAAGAAACTTTATAATCCTTGCTTCAAAAAAATTTTTTTTCAATAAATTTAGGACACAAATCTTGTATATTTGCGTCTCTCTGCTGAAGTTGTAGATCTTTGAAGTAAAGCAAATTTTCCTTAAAATAAAGAAAAAATTTTAATTTAAAGAAATCTTCTTTAACTCAACTGACATATTGAATTTTTAAATTTAAGATAAAAATGCTTTAAATATAGGCTAAGACTTATGTTAAGGATTTGCATCTTTGGTTTATAGTTTTTTTTTAGCATTAAGAAAACTGTTTTTACTTTGATAATTGGTATTTTGAAATTGGAATTTGTTTGTACATAAATACCTTTATTAATATATCGCAAAAATAGAATAAAAATTCGATGAATGAGATCTGTATCCAATTTTTATTTTATTAATCCTAGAGCTAAAGCCAGGGAGGTCCGTAAAACTGTCTTTATTTTAAAGAAGCCGCATCTTTGGCTCGGAATCAATACCAAAATCCTTAAGGGAAGGTCAAAATCTTTGGATCAAAGTAAACTTTTTTTTTTGAGTGTATATACTTTTCTTCCAAATAAACTTCCTTACAGCGAAAAGCAAATGGGAAACAATATTTGTTTGTCTAAAATGTCTTTTGGAAGGAAAAAAATTTTTTTTTTTGCATGTAAAACATCTCAAATTGTAAAGCATGAGCGTATGTTGTTTTAATTTGTTTTAGTGTAATTTCGTGTTTTTTTAACTATGAACTTAAATGGCCTTACAAACTAAACAGTTGTTTTTATTAGTTAACAAAAACCAACCATTATCTTCAATTGTATACAAAGAAACCTTAATGGTTACCTTACATTAATAACTTCTCTATGTTTAATTTCTTGAATTTGTGTCAATAATTTTATTGTCATTGCAGGTAATGGTTAGTTGCCGAATTGTTTTCAAAAGCAAACATCAGTAGATTTAAATTGACACCAGTCACTTCAAAAATTCATATTTGTCAAGTCGTAAATTCAAATAGGCCGAATTTTATGACATTTACAACATTATACATCATAAATGTAAGTGGACGTGTCATAATTTATTTGAGTTTTTGCAAATGAAAATACACGTAATCCCAGTATGTATGACAATGTCTGAGGTTTTATAAAGAAGCCACTCAAAGAAGAGTTTTGTCCATTTTAATGCGTTTAGCAATTCATAATCGTCAGTGAATAATCTTCCATTACATACAAAGGTTATTTGATATTTGGCCTCACCAGCAGATTGAAGGGTAGGTTAGGTTAGGTTAGTCCATTGTGATACCACATTAACTACCCAGCAAACAAAATTGGAAGTTGTTACACAAACATTTCTTTTAAAGCGCATCCCGGAATTCGCCATCAAGTTTTTTCCACTTCCGATGCAGTCGTATTGGACAAGTCCACAAACATTTATTTTAAAGCTCATCCCAGGATCTCCTATCGAATTTTTTTTTAACTTCCAATGCAGTCCTTTTGGACAAGTCTTAGAAAGTACGGAATTATACCGTTTCAAGTGAAAATTTAAGTTATGGACAATTACATTTCGAAAAAAACAATAGAAAATCAATAAAAAGTAACAAAATAATAAAAAAAAAACAAGTAAGTAAAGTAGAAAGTCGGGCGGGGCCGACTATATCATACCCTAAACCACCATTACAGAATTAGTAATCATAAGCATTTGTGGGGTAACATATAGGTCTGGGAGATAAACCGCAGTTGCATATTTAAGAAAATTAAGGGGTACATGCACTGTTAGAAAAATATGTTTTTCATATGTTCCGATATAAACAAAATGTGTTTCGGGCACAATTTTTAAACACAATATATTTAAGTGCAAACATGTAATGTTCCTAAACTAACACAAATTGTTGGGACACATATGTTAATATGTTAGAATATATTATGTTTGGGGCATGAATGTTTCATAAAAATAATATGCGTGAATGTAAACATATATAAATTTACAAATTTCGAGTAAACATATATATGTTGTGATACTTTATTCAGAGAGCGACAGAGAGAGAGAGAGAGAGAGAGAGTTAGTATAGAGAAAGAAATATAGATGGAAACCGGGAGGGTTGAATAAAAAGATATCAACATAACACAGCGAGAGAATGAAATGAGAGCAATTCTGTGAAACCGCTTGTATGTTGTTTCGGAAAACTGGCCAAAAATTTGGTATGCTTAAATCTAAATATTATTTAATTTGAATAGTAGATTGAGTATTCGGAATAAAGAGAATAGACATTCGGAACCAAGAAAATAGACATTTGAAAAAAAACAGCATATTTGTATTACAGAAAAAGATGCGAAGAACTCAAAAATTTCGTGGAAGTTAAAAATATGTGAGGGAATGAACACAATCTTCTTTGGGGAATTATTCCAAGCATATACTATTTTTGGACTCAAAATGCTTCCAAACATATAATATGCTCACATTAAACAAACATATTAATGTTTCGGCGGTATCCAATAATATATGTGCTTCCTGCAAAATATGTTTGGAACATATGTTAGAGAAGCGATTTTTTTGAGGGTGTGTCTGTGGGTGCTTTGTGTCAATCTGACTATAGCTCATAGTCAATGCTGCCGGGGAAAATGTTCTGTTTACCCTACAAGGGCAAAAAAAGTTCCCTACTTTCCCATACATTCCCAAACAATTTTCCCTACTATATTTTTCGTTAAATTTAAAAAATTTTACAAAACAAAAATGGTTCTAAGTACTTTATTATCTTAAAACATGAATATGCAACGTATATAACTTAGAATATAAATTTGTATTACCACCACGGTTGCCACAGTTAGTAGAATTCTACCCAAATTAGTATTTTTTTTTTTGTTAAATCTCTATAAAAATAAAATTTTGGAAAAAGTTTCTATAAACAAATTTTTGTGAGAAATTTTTCTATAGAAATAAAATTTTGACAATAAATTCTATAGAAATAAAATTTTGAGAAAAAATTCCACAGAAATAAAATTTTGAGAAAATTTTTTATAGAAATAATATTTTGAAAAAAATTTCTATAGAAATACAACTTTGACAAAATGTTCTATAGAATTAAAATGTTGACAAAATGTTCTACAGGAATAAAGTTTACCACACATTGTTAAAGATCAAGCCTTGCCGGCTTCTAATTTCCTCCTCTAGAGCCACCAAAATGTAAAAATTATTACAAATTGTGTTGAGTGAAAATGTCCTACATTGTGGCCCTACGTTCCTACAAGACGCTAAATATTAGAAAAACCCTACATATAGGGAATTTCCCCTACTTCTAGCAACACTGGCTGTGTTGATATTGGGCGTACGGAGTTAGTATGCCACTAATATTGAACCCATTATTAAAAAAGAGAAAATCGTTAAATTAGTGTGGGTAATAAATACAAATTTGTAAAAATCGAGCAATATTCTTATGTAAGAGCTACAAGTACGTATAAGTACGATCGGCTAGTACATCAAAATTTGAAATTTGAGTAACATTGGTTAATAAATAAGAGTACTATGGCCAAATTTGGGAAAATCGAGCGATGCATATATATGGAAGCTATATCTAAATCTGAACCAATTTGCATAATATTTTGCGGGTTTGATTAATACCACAAAAGGTTACCTTGTGCAAGATTTGAGTAAGATCAGTTACGAAATGAGGCCTGTATGGTCAAACATAAGGTTATAAGGGCGAATTTTTCAAAATTCAATATGGGAGCTATATCTAAATTTGAACCGATTTCGATGAAATTTTGCACATATAGTTAGTACTATAGAGGACTGGATCTAGCCAACTCTTAGTAAGATCGGTTAATAAATAAAGGTTCTATGGCCAAATTTGGAAAAATTGGGCTATACATATATATGGGAGCTATATCTAAATCTGAACCGATTTCGATGATTTTTTGCACATATAGTTAGTGCTATAGAAGACTATATTTAGCCAAATTTGGGTAAGATCGGTCGATAAATAAGGGTTTTATGGCCAAATTTGGAAAAATCGGGCTATACATATATATGGGAGCTATATCTAAATCTGAACCGATTTGGATGAAATTTTGCAGACTTGAAGGGCGATGAAAAAGATTACTTTTTGCCAAATTTGGTGACGATCCGTTTGAAAAAACGCGCAAAGTGACCCCCTTTGTCGAAATCGGGCGATACATATATATGGGAGCTATATCTAAATTTGATCCGATTTCTTCCAAATTCAATAGCGTTCGTCCTTGTGCCCAAAAAACTCCCTGTACCAAATTTCATCAAAATCGGTTAATAATTGCGACCGGAATCCTGTGAACAACAAATACATGGACAGACGGACGGACGGACGGACACCAAGCGCTAGATCGACTCAGGAGGTGATTCTGAGTTGATCGGTATATATTTTATGGGGTCTAAAATCAATATTTCTGGTAGGCACATTTTTTGGCCGATCAAACTTATTATACCCTGACCACTATGTGGTTTAGGGTATAGAAATAATTCCCGCTGGGATTTGAATCTGTGCCGTTTCACTTTTTCACTTCCATAGAGGTTCTTTTGAGAAGACATGGACTTGTCATAGGACAGAAGGTTAAGATAGGTTAGGTGGCAGCCCGATTTATCAGGTTCACTATTCAGTCCATTGTGATACCACATTGGTGAACTTCTCTCTTATCACTGAGTGCTGCCCGATTCCATGTTAAGCTCATTGACAAGGGACCTCCTTTTTATAGCCTAGTCCGAACGGCGTTCCACATTGCAGTGAAACCACTTTGAGAAGCTGTGAAACCCTCAGAAATGTCACCAGCATTACTGAAGTGGGATAATCAACCGCTGAAAAAACTTGTGTTCGGTCGAAGCAGCAATCGAACCAACGACCTTGTGTATGCAAGGCGCGCATGCTAACCATTGCACCACGGTGGCTTCCGGACAGCCGTTGCACTGAATTTGCATCACTTTTTAAGGTGTGATCCGAATTCAGTTTTGATACCCTCCACCATAGGATGGGGGGTATATTAACTTTGTCATTCCGTTTGTAACACATCGAAATATTGCTCAAAGACCCCATAAAGTATATATATTCTGGGTCGTTGTGAAATTCTGAGTCGATCTAAGCATGTCCGTCCGTCTGTTGAAATCACGTTAACTTCCGAACGAAGCAAGCTATCGACTTGAAACTTGGCACAAGTACTTGTTATTGATGTAGTAGGTCGGATGGTATTGCAAATGGGCCATGTCGGTCCACTTTTACGTATAGCCCGCCATATAAACGGACCCTAAGATTTGGCTTGCGGAGCCTCAAAGAGAAGTAAATTTCATCCGATCCGGCTGAAATTTGGTATATGATGTTTGGTATATAGTCTCTAAAAACCATGCAAAAATTGGTCCACATCGGTTCATAATTATATATAGCCCCCATATAAACCGATCCCCAGATTTGGCTTGCGGAGGCTCTAAGAGAAGCAAATTTCATCCGACCCGGCTGAAATTAGGTACATGGTGTTAGTATGTGGTCTTTAACCATGCAAAAATTGGTCCACATCGGTCCATAATTATATATAGCCCCATTAGCGTAGCTAGACAATTTTCCTAGGGGGGGCTATAGCCCCCCTAGCTAAAACTTTATAGACTGAACTTATAGGTTCATCTAATGTTTTATTTCATAAAATTGAATAAAAAAATAGACATCAAAATAACTCGACAATCAATTTATAATAAAGCAACTAAAAGTACCCTACGGGAAATTGGTGCAAATTTCTACTGACGGACCTATCACAGAACTGGTACCTTTGCTCCAGTTAGTTGCAATTTTCACATTTAGTGAAATAAAATTATCAGAATAACCTTTTGTTCGACATATTTCAAAAGTTTATTTTTTCATTTCGGGTTCGATTAGGAGCCCAAATTGAAAGAGATTTCTAAGAGTTTGTCCGAGACTGGTTCCTGAGGACCTGTTTATGGGTTGCTCCTGCTAAATTGTCCCAGGACGTCTCCTTTGGGATGAGTCCATGACGCGTCCTAAAATGTAAGTTTACTCCGTCAATGACAAACCCATGTTAAAGTGGACGGTCCCTTCCATACGTTTTGACCAGAAATGGGACTGGTCCATACACACCACGGACTAGTCCTGTACCAGTTCTGTGGTTGATCCATTTCCCGTAGGGTAGTTCCACACTTTTCGCAGCAAAAAATTGGGAGTTGTTCTAAAGGCACATCTTTAAAAGCACTTCCAAAAATGTCCTCACAAAGAAGTTAACTATTTTAACAACACAGGAAGTTTTTTTACTTTATTTTTTTTTTATATTTTAATGCGTAATGTTTTGTTTCCTTTTTTCAAATAGTTTAAAAAAAGAGTAAGAATAAATAAAATGGTACAAATTATTCAAATTTTCAAACAAGCGTTAGAATGCATTAAACATCATAAAAAAGTATAAAAATTATTTACTTGGGAAAATATTACACAATTTTTAATTCACATTCAAAACACTGAATTCGGTTCACACCTTAAGAAGTGATGAAAATTCATTGCAACGGCTGTTGAAACGGTGGACATTCGTTCTATGACAAGTTCATATTACATTCATCGCTTATCCGCCAATTTTGTACCACTTCCAGACCCAAAAAGAACATTTTCACTTCTTTTTTGGCGACGCTTTTTTGCAGCATTATTAAGATATTAATTTATGAAAGAATAGTTTAAACATCAATTACTATTTTTTATTCAACTAAATCATAAGTTCAACCACAGCTTTATTTCATAAATATCAGACTTCTACCACAACCCAAATAATTCGATTGTGCATGAAAGTCTTTAGTGGAACTTTGTGCATTGTACGAGTATATACTTGTTTAATTTTTATAAAAATGTAAAATCGTAAATAGGTTTTCAAATTCTGGGGGGGGGCTAAAATTTTTCTGGGGGGGTCTAAGCCCCCTCCCCAGAGGCCTTCCTACGCTTATGTATAGCCCCCATATAAACCGATCCCCCGATTGGGCTTGCGGAGCCTCTAAGAGAAGCAAATTTCATCCGATCCGGCTGAAATTTGGTACATGGTATTGGTATATGTTCTCTAATGACCATGCAAAAATTGGTCCACATCGGTCCATAATTATATATAGCCCCCATATGAACCGATCCCCCGATTTGGCTTGCGGAGCGTCTAAGAAACGAAAATTTCATCCGATCCGGCAGAAATTTGGTACATGGTGTTGGTATATGTTATCTAAAGACCATGCAAAAATTGGTCCATATCGGTCCATAATTATATATAGCCCCCATATAAATCGATTCCCAGATTTGTCCTCCGGTGCCTCTTGGAGGAGCAAAATTCATCCGATCCGGTTGAAATTTGCAACGTGGTGTTAGTATAAGGCCGCTAATATCCATGCAAAATTGGTCCATATCGGTCTATAGTTATATATAGCCGATCCCCAATCACACAAAAATTGGTCCATATCGGTTCATATTCATGGTTCCCACTCGAGCCAAAAATAATCTACCAAAATTTTATTTTTATGGAAAACATTGTCAAAATGTTATTTCTATAGAAAATTTTGTCAAAATTTTATTTCTACAGAAAATTTTGTCAAAATTTTATTTCTATAGAAAATGTTGTCAAAATTTTATTTCTATAGAAAATTTTGTCAAAATTTTATTTCTTTAGACAATTTTGTAAAAATTTTATTTCTATAGAAAATTTTGTCAAAATTTTATTTCTATAGAAAATTTTGTAAAAATGTTATTTCTATAGAAAATTTTTTCCAAATTTTATTTCTATAGAAAATTTTTTCCAAATTTTACTTCTATAGAAAATGTTGTCAAAATTTTATTTTGTCAAAATTTTATTTCTATAGAAACTTTAAACTTAATTATATACGTATTTAATCGGCCTTTATTAGTTTAATGTATACTACGCATGGACTACCTTGTAATTTAGAAGACGGTGTTAGGAAGTTTTAAAGTACCTTGCCATCGGCAAGTGTTACCGAAACCTAAATAATTCGTTTGTGGATGACAGTCTTCAGTAGAAGTTTCTACGCAATCCATGGTGGAGGGTACATAAGCATCGGCCTGGCCGAACTTACGGCCGTATATACTTGTTTTTTAGTAAAATTGTGCACTATATTTGTATACAACTTTCTTTCTTATTTTTATTTCACGTCATTAAAGTTAGCAAAAAATAATTCAAATAAGGAACATTTACTCAAAATTTAACTAAAATCAACTAATCTTCATGAACTAAAATAAACCTTAGTTGGCATTAGAGCCCCTTTTTTCTGGATATATGTTTAGTTCAATGAACATGTCAAATATGGAATAGAATTTCCTTAAATCTTCGCTCCTTTTTCGTTAATTTTTCAGTGTATTTCAGTATACTTTTTTTCCCTTAAACTATCGTTAATGTTGGAAACCGTGCTTTTGGTTTAAAATGGATGACTAGGATCTAGTTAAGTTTTTCTTCGAGTGTAGCATAAATAGTATGAAATTTTGTTTTTGAGATTATAGGTCCATTAGTTTCAATACGGAAGTCATTATCCAGTGGATATGCAGGACCATATAAGCACATCACACACATATACAAATAGATACCATTAAAGACATAATAATTTCATATTTCCGGTGAGTACAACAGCGTTATTCTCTCTCGTACCCACAAATAAACTCACACAAATGCACCGCTATAAGGCAACCTATAAACAATCGTCTTGTATACGGTTGAAATAATAATACCCCTGGTGCAGGGTTACATTTTCGTTTTCTATAGAACATACGGTTGGTTGGTTGGATGGTTCGTTGGCGTGTAGGATTTTTATTAAAGTGCTAAATATTAATTAATTATCACAAATAATATTGTTATTATATGACGCCGCTATTGCCGTTGTTAGTAGACGGAATATGGACATAATGGTATGGTAAAGTCATAAAATGTGGGTGGTCGGTGGGTGAAACTCAAATGCAGATCTTCTTTACAATGTAAATTAGTTCAATGTGAATATGAGAAGTCTCTGCAGTTAATGCTAAAGAATTTCAAGTTAATTTACATAATTTGTGTGTTATTCTCAGCAATGGGATGCGTTAAGATGTCTGGGTGGGTAGCTTATTTTGGGTAGAGGTTATATATAAACTAATTTTGTCTAATCGTAAAACTATGTCAAGGACAGGGTCAGTATAGTAGCACGAAATTCTGAAACCAGAATCTTAAGGTGTGCAAATAGGCCAATTTTACCACCTCATACTTTACATATTTTTGGCAACAAAATAAAGAGAACCGTGCGATGGGATATTTCCTGTGCTACAGTGAATAGAGATGGGACAAGCAGCGACCAATCTGATTAGTGTTTTATTTCAAGCTAATCATTTAATTGACGTCACAATCAGATTAAAAATTAAAAGCTCAAAACAAAGCAGGAATATGATCTCCTCTACAATAATTGAAGGGCATAATGTTACTTATTCATACACGCAAAAAAATAATTCTTTCCTCCCAAACGAAATTTTAGACAAACAAAGTTCGTTTCTCATTTGCTATTCGCTGTAAGGAAGTTTATTTGGAAGAAAAGTATATAATTTTTGTGATAAAGTTTATTCTTTTCCAGGATGTAAAGACAATTTCGAACAAGTATATACAGCACTAAGTTTGGCCGCGCCGAATCTTAAATACCCACCACCATGAACCAAATATTAGGGTTCCCTTTGAAATTCCAGGAGTACTTGAGGACTTGAGGACACTTCCCGAAGATAAATTTAAAGATTTTACCTATGGGGACTATATCAGATTCTGGATTTATAAGAATCATTTTTGTTTGAGTTTTAGAGGAATCATTAACATCTCTTGTAAGTGTGCAAGAAAATTATAAAATAACGTCTTGACTTGAAATCTTAAATCTGTAGAAGTAAAATCTGGAAATTTTACATTGAGTTTCAAGCAATTTTCATGATCAGTGGGCCTTCTACACCCTCAAGAAGTGAAGTCAGTCTATATGGAGGCATTACCAAATGGACCGATAAAAACTTAATCCGATACACGTTTTTGTGAGCCTAAAATACCAGAATATTTACAATTTCAGGCAAATCAGATAAAAACTACGGTTTCTAGAAACCCAAGGAGTTAAATCGGGAGATCGTTCTTATGGGGTCTATACTAAAATATGGACCGATACTCACCGTTTTCGGCACACCTCTTTATGACCCGAAAATACCTCTAGATTTCCAATTTCAGGCAAATAGGATAAAAACTTCGGATTCTAGAAGCCCAAGAATTAAAATCGGGAAATCGGTCTATATGGGGGCTATACCAAAATATGGACCGATACTCACCATTTTTGGCACACCTCTTTATGGTCCTAAAATACCTCTAGAAATAATAGTTGTGTTCCTTTACGTACTACTAGTTACTACTTTTACTAGTTTTTACTAGAAACCGTTCCTCAACCCCAAAAAATAGTAAAAGTAGTAAACAATTTTAAGAGAACAATGTCAAAATGCATGTCTCTTTTAAAATTTTTTTTACTACAAGTTACTCGACAAATTTTTTCGAGTAAAGGTTGTAGATATGTCATGACAAAAATAATTATTTGTTTTCGAATTTTCAAAACTAAAGTAGTTCCAAATCGCTTTTTGTTGGAAATAATTCTGTAACTTTTTAATGGATTAAGATATCATCATAATTTTTTCTTTGTGCCAAAGCTGAAATGTTTTTCTCTATATTTAGAGGCTTGTAGGTCCCTAGTGGATTCACGGGCTGGTCTATAGACGTTGGAAGTTGGACACCTCGGATGTATGAAATTTAGTGTTAATTGGCAAATGCACCGATTTTCATGATTTTTGCTTTGCTGGATAGAACTTATAAACTACTATAAAAAGATTGTGATTGTGTAATATTTGCGAGATAGGGCCTTACAATTTATTTTTTTGCAAAATTTGAACAAAGTGGGGTCTGTATTTTGAGTCTAGAAGGACTACATTCCTTATAAAATTCTACGTATTCTGGAGGAAAATTTTGTGAACCTTTGTGCTTTAGATTTAACGTGTAGACTCCACAATTTGGAATTTCAAAACAATGCCGAACCAATACCACTTGTTTCGAAAAAAGTACCAAAACATTGACCGACTCACACCAAATTCGGCACACCCTTTAATGGACCAAAAGTACCTCTACGTTTTGAATTTCATGCAAATCGGATAAAAGTTTTAATGTCTATGTCATGAAAACCTCAATTGGGAGGTCGGTTCATATGGAAGCAAAATCGAAACTTAGGCCGAAGTAGTCCCATCTTCAAAATTGACCTGCATGTAGAAGAAAAACGTGTCTGGTAAAATTTCAGCACTAAAGGTTCATTATTGACGGAAGTAGCCTGATTACAACAGATAGCCAGACAGAGAGACATCGTCTTATAATTTCTCCCTGATCAAGGCTATATATACTTTCTATAGTCAGAATTCGTTATTTGTATGTGTTACAAACGGAATGAAAAACCCCACCTTATAAGATACTGATAATATGCGCTATTACTCTACTTTATAGCCCAGAAGCCAGAGTTTTATTTTGATTAAAAATTTTGCAAAAGGAGTACTTTTTATAACAAAGTAAAAACCATAGCTTCTTTCTATCGTAATAAGGATTTCAAAGTTTCCTGCAAAAAATCTGCCATTTGTCAAAAAAATTTCGATATAAAAGTATTTAATTTACCTACAAGTTTTGAAAATATTTATTCAAATCACAATGCTTCTTTTGTTTTTTATTTGACATTTTTACAATTTTTACTATATTTTCGTTCCTGTATATTTAACAAATATAGAAATCTGAGAGGATTTTCAATATTTCTCTCTTTTACTACTTTTTACTACGAGTAAAGTAAAGGAACACACCTAATATAATAATAATAAGCCCAAGAAATAAAATCGGGAGATCGGGGGTATATTAACTTTATCATTCCGTTTGTAACACATCGAAATATTGCTCTAAGACCCCATAAAGTATATATATTCTGGGTCGTGGTGAAATTCTGAGTCGATCTAAGCATGTCCGTCCGTCCGTCTGTTGAAATCACGCTAACTTCCGAACGAAACAAGCTATCGACTTGAAACTTGGCACAAATACTTGTTACTGATGTAGATCGGATGGTATTGCAATTGGGCCATATCGGTCCACTTTTACGTATAGCCCCCATATAAACGGACCCCCAAATTTGGCTTGCGGGTCCTCTAAGAGAAGCAAATTTCATCCGATCCGGCCGAAATTTGGTAAATGGTGTTAGTATATCGTCTCTAACAACCATGCAAAACTTAGTCCACATCGGTCCATAATTATATATAGCCCCCATATAACCCGATTCCCCGATTCCCCGATTTGGCTTGCGGAGCCTCCAAGAGAAGCAAATTTCATCCGATCTGGCTGAAATTTGGTACATGTTTTTAGTATATGGTCTCTTACAAGCATGCAAAAATTGGTCCACATCGGTCCATAATTATATATAGCCCCCATATGAACCGATCCCCCGATTTGGCTTGCGGAGTCTCTAGGAGAAGCAAATTTAATCCGATCCGGCTGAAATTTGGTACATGGTGTTAGTATATGATCTCTAATGATCATGCAAAAATTGGTCCACATCGGTCCATAATTATATATAGCCCCCATATAAACCGATCCCCAGATTTGACCTCCGGTGCCTTTTGGAGAAGCAAAATTCATCCGATCTGGTTGAAATTTGGTACGTGATGTTAGTATATGGTTTCCAACAACCATGCAGGAATTCGTTTATATTAGTCCATAATTATATATAGCCCCCATATAAAACGATCTCCAGATTTGACCTCCGGTGCCTTTTTGAGAAGCAAAATTCATCCGATCTGGTTGAAATTTGGTACATGGTGGTAGTATATGATATTTAACTACCATGCCAAAAGTGGTCCATATCAGTCCATAATCATATATAGCCCCCATACAAACCGATCCCGAGATTTGGTTTTGGAGCCTCTTGGAGGAGCAAATTTTATCCGAGTCAATTGAAATTTGGTACTAGTATATGACCGTTAACAACCATGCCTAACTAGGTCCATATCGGTCTATAGTTATATATAGCCCTCAGAAAAAAAAGCGATCCCCAATCACACAAAAATTGGTCTGTTGAAATCACGCTAACTTCCGAACGAAACAAGCTATCGATTTGAAACTTGGCACAAGTAGTTGTTATTGGTGTAGGTCGGATGGTATTGTAAATTGGCCATATCGGTCGACTTTTACGTATAGCCCCCATATAAACGGACTCCCAAATTTGGCTTGGGGATCTTCTAAGAGAAGCATATTTCATCCGATCCGGCTGAAATTTGGTACATGGTGTTCGTATATGGTCTCTAACAACTATGCAAAACTTAGTCCATATCGGTCCATAATTATATATAGCCCCCATATAAACCGATCTCCCGATTTGGCTTGCGGAGCCTCTAAGAGAAGCAAATTTCATCCGATCCGGCTGAAATTCGGTACATGGTGTTAGTATATGATCTCTAATGACCATGCAAAAATTGGTCCACATCGGTCCATAATTATATATAGCCCCCATATAAACCGATCTCCAGATTTGACCTTCGGTGCCTTTTGGAGAAGCAAAATTCATCCGATCTGGTTGAAATTTGGTACGTGATGTTAGTATATTGTATCCAACAACCATGCAGGAATTGGTTCATATCAGTCCATAATTATATATAGCCCCCATATAAACCGATCCCCAGATTTGACCTCCGGTGCCTTTTGGAGAAGCAAAATTCTTCCGATCTGGTTGACATTTGGTACGTGGTGGTATTATATGATATTTAACAACCATGCCAAAAGTGGCCCATATCAGTCCATAATCATATATAGCCCCCATATAAACAGATCCCGAGATTAGGTTTTGGAGCCACTTGGAGGAGCAAATTTCATCCGAGTTGTGCTAGTATATGGCCGTTAACAACCATGTCTAACTAGGTCCATATCGGTCTATAGTTATATATAGCCCTCAGATAAATCGATCCGCAATCACACAAAAATTGGTCCATGTCAAGTTCACAATTGTATATAGCCCCCATATAAGCGACCCCCATATTTCAATTCTGGCTCTCGACGTATGTTATCGTGCAAAAAATCCATATCGATTCGTAATTATTTGTAGACTAACCTCTACATAACTTTTTTGTCTAATGTATACCACGAACTCTGAATTTAGAAAACGATGTTAAGAAGTTTTAAGATACCACAACCCAAGTAATTCCATTGTGGATGACAGTCTTTCGTAGAAGTTTCTACGAAATCCATGGTGGAGGGTACATAAGATTCGGCCTGGCCGAACTTGCGGTCGTATATACTTGTTAAATTATGACTTTATGTCGATAAGGATATGAAATCGGTACAACCATCTATAAAAGGCCCATGTATTCTGTCCATACAAAACGAAAACTGAATTCAAAATTTGTTTACAACAGGCAGACGTACAAATTTATATAGTCTTTGAATTATCAACATCAAACTGTCACATTACTGGTTGTTAGAAATTCTTGTCGTTGTTGTTAAAAGTCTTGTGTAGTCATCAAAGTGGTCCAATTATGTATATTTCCAATTGATGTCGTCACTTTCATATGTATTGCATTCTCAAATTATGACAACGCGTATATGAACCTTTTTAAAAGGAATGTTGAATATCGAAAAGAGAGAACATGGTAATCTAATATATTTTCTTAATTTGGCTGT
This sequence comes from Haematobia irritans, assembly GCF_050003625.1. Taxonomy (NCBI): domain Eukaryota; kingdom Metazoa; phylum Arthropoda; class Insecta; order Diptera; family Muscidae; genus Haematobia; species Haematobia irritans. The sequence continues at coordinate 115,220,357 of NC_134401.1, forward strand.
AAATAAATAAACCTACTAAAATATGAATATCAATAACAAAAAAGCAAGGTGTGTAGAGTAATTGATATCATATAAAATCTGGACAAAAAAACAATACCCTTGAATCAATAAACATAACAAGAATGTTGCGATTCGATTTTCTTTGAAGTGAGAATGTGATCCTTTAAAAAACCTTAATGACGACAGGAAAGAAAATCGAAATTCATTAAGGATATATTCTAAAATTCATAAAGTAAAAAAAAAGATAAAGAAATTGTGTGTGAACGATTACAGCAATTTGTATTTCTCAAATATCAATGGAAAAAACATACATGGTTATCGTATCCTACACTCTTAGAAAAATATGTTTTTCATATGTTCCGATATAAACAAAGTGTGTTTCGGGCACAATTTTAAAACACAATATATTTAAGTGCAAACATGTAATGTTCCTAAACTAACACTAAATGTTTGGGACATCTATGTTAATATGTTAAAATATATTATGTTTGGGGCATAAATGTTTCATAAAAATCATATGTGTGAATGCAAACATATATAAATTTACAAATTTCGACTAAACATACATATGTTGTGATATTTTATCCAAAGCGACAGAGAGAGTATAGAGAAAGAAATAGAGATGGAAACCGGGAGAGTTGACGAAAGATATCAACATAACACAGCGAAACAATCCAAAGAGAGAAATTTTTGTGAAACTGCTTGTATGTTGTTTCGGAAAACTGTTTTATGATAAGGCCACAAATTTGATATGCTTAAGTCTAAATATTATTTAATTTGAATAAAGAGAATGGACATTCGGAACCAAGAGAATAGACATTTGAAAAAAAAGCATGTGTTTTCGCCTTGAGAGCAGCATTTTATGTATGTGTGGACATGTGTTTTGTTTATCATTTTGGCATTATGGGAACAATTTTTTTCTTGGTGCGTTAAAAGAAATCAGGGGTCTTCATAAAAATAACGAAAGGGCACTATTCTCTTTTTAGAGTTGGGACAGTAAAATGAAATAAGGAGGAAATAGTGAAAAATTACACAGTAAAATGTATAAAAACAAAGTTTAGTTCCTCTTTATTAATAAGTAGTCCAAGAGGAGTTGACGGACACCTTCAAATATAAAAGCGGGCATTAAGTTCGAGTTTTGCAGCTAAAACAATTTAAAAAGTTTATTTTCTTTAAAATGAATTATTAAAGAAAAATAAAAGGCATTTTAGACCGATGGTGTTAAATGCTAGTAAAAAACTGTTCACGCCTAAATAAATTTATGTTTATATTATAAAATTATTTATGTATGTTACTACTCGACTCCACGTTCTTCTTTTGTTAGAGTTTTTGAATTCCTTCCAAATTTTAAAGTTTTGTACCAAAAACAGTTTTTTGTTACAAAATTGTTATTTTTGCAATAAAAAAATAATATTTTATCCAAAAATCAGTCAATTTCGTTTATATCAAGCACTGTTAATGACTATAAATCTTTAATAACCCACATTTCGAAGTTTCATTATAAAAATTTTATATAGTATAAATATAAATGTGTAAATTAAAAAAAAAGTGTTCGGTCGGAGCAGGGATTGAACCCACGACCCTTTGCGTTCAAGGCAGACATGCTAACCACTGCTCCACGTGACAAACAAATGTATGTTTCTGTTAAATAATGTTATGTTTGCATGGGCTCGTGGGCGCTGCAAACTATGCTATATAAATGTAACTTATAACGATAATTATCTGCTGGTGACCATAACAGCTACGTAGCCCAGTGGTTAGTGTGTTGGCTTACAAACTGTATGGTCCTCGGTTCGATTCTCCGTGCAGACGAAAGGTAAAATTTAAAAAAATTATAAAAGTGAATAATTTCTTCAACATTATTTGTATTACAGAAAAAGGTGCCAAGAAATAAAATATTTCGTGGAAGTGAAAATAACGAGTATGTTAGGGAATGAGCACAATCGTCTTTGGGAAAAATTCTTCCAAGCATATAATATTTTTGGGCTCAAAATGCTTCCAAACATATAATATGTTCACATAAAACAAACATATTAATGTTTCGGCAGTATCCAATAATATATGTGCTTCCTGCAAAATATGTTTGGAACATATGTTAAAGAAGCGATTTTTTTGAGGGTGTATATTTTGTTTTAAATGCCTAAAGTATTGGTAACGATAGGTTGTATACTCCATCTTACCCCGATCATTTTATTGCTATTCTAATTTCAGCATTGACAGGAAGGTGGTCTTGCGATTTTCTTTAGAAGCAATCTAAGAGCAAATTACGCAACATAAAGTCTCTAAACCCACTGAAAAAATAGAATACGTGTTCGTAGTTATGCTAGGTGGAAACTCTTTATAATTCCAGCCTTGCTAGAAGATTTTCTGATGCGTAGAAAGTTGGTAAATATTTCCATTAGAATGGCTAAATGTAATTACTAATCAACAGAATACCAAAAATAAACTACCAAAATTTTAAGAAAATTTTACCAAATATCCACCAAATTTAAAAAATCATATAAAATTTTATTTCTATAAAAAATGTTGGCAAATTTTTTTCTCTATAGAAAATTTCGTCAAAATTTTATTTCTATAGGAAATTTTGTCAAAATTTCATTTCTAGAGAAAAATTTTGTCAAAAATTTATTTCTTTAGTAAATGTTGACAAAATTTTATTTCTATAAAAAGTTTTATCGAAATTTTATTTCTATTGAAAATTTTGTCAATATTTTATTTCTATAGAAAAATTTGGTCAAAATTTTACTTTCTAGAGAAAAATTTGTCAAAATTTTATTTCTATGGAAAATTTTTGTCAACATTTTATCTCTATAGAAAATTTTGTCAAAATTTTATCTCTATAGAAAATTTTGTCAAAATTTTATTTGTATACAAAATATTGTCAAAATTTTATTTCTTTAGAAAATTTTGTCATTTTATTTCTATAGAAAATTTTGTCAAAATTTTATTTCTATAGAAAATGTTGACAAAATTTTATTTCTATGGAAAGTTTTATTGAAATTTTATTTCTATAGAAAATTTTGTCAAAATTGTATCTCTATAGAAGATTTGGTAAAAATTTTATCTCTATAGAAAATGTTGTCAAAATTTTTTTATCTATAGAAAATGTTGTCAAAATTTTATCTCTATACAAAATTTTGTCAAAATTTTATCTCTATAGAAAAATTTGTCAAAATTTTATCTCTATACAAAATTTTGCTCAAAATTTTATTTCCATAGAAAATTTTGTCAAAATTTTATCTCTATAGAAAATTTTGTCAAAATTTATCTCTATAGAAAATTTTGTCAAAATTTTATCTCTATAGAAAATTTTGTCAAAATTTTATCTCTATAGAAAATTTTGTCAAAATTTTATCTCTATAGAAAATTTTGTGAAAATTTTATCTCTATAGAAAATTTTGTCAAAATTTTATCTCTATAGAAAATTTTGTCAAAATTTTATCTCTATAGAAAATTTTGTCAAAATTTTATCTCTATAGAAAATTTTGTCAAAATTTTATCTCTATAGAAAATTTTGTCAAAATCTTATTTTTATAGAAAATTTTATCAAAATGTCATTTCTATAGAAAATTTTGTCAACATTTTATTTCTATAGAAAATTTTGACAAAATTTTATTTCTATAGAAAATTTTGTCAAAATTTTATTTCTATAGAAAATTTTGTCATAATTTTATATCTATAGAAAATATAGTCAAAATTTTATTTCTACAGAAAATTTTGTCAAAATTTTATCTCTATAGAAAATGTTGACAAAATTTTATCTCTATAGAAAATTTTGTCAAAATTTTATCTATATTGAAAATTTTATCTCTATAGAAAATTTTGTCAAAATTTTATCTCTATAGAAAATTTTGTCAAAATTTTATCTATATTGAAAATTTTGTCAAAATTTTATCTCTATAGAAAATTTTGTCAACATTTTATCTCTATAGAAAATTTTGTCAAAATTTTATCTCTATAGACAATTTTGTCAAAATGTTATTTCTATAGAAAATTTCGTCAACATTTTATTTCTAGAGGAAATTTTGTCAACATTTCATTTCTATAGGAAATTTTATCGAAACCTTATTTCTATAGGAAATTTTGTCAAAATCTTATTTCTATAGAAAATTTTATCAAAATGTTATTTCTATAGAAAATTTTGTCAAAATTTTATTTCTATAGAAAATTTCGTCAAAATTTTATTTTGTATAGGAAATTTTGTCAAAATTTCATTTCTATAGGAAACTTTGTCAAAATCTTATTTTTATAGAAAATTTTATCAAAATGTCATTTCTATAGAAAATTTTATCAAAATTTTATTTCTATAGGGAATTTTGTCAAAATTTTATTTCTATAGAAAATTATGTCAAACTTTTATTTCTATAGAAAATTTTGTCAAAATTTAATTTCTACAGAAAATTTTGTCAAAATTTAATTTCTATAGAAAATGTTGTCTAAGTTTTATTTCTGTAGAAAATTTTGTCAAAATTTTATTTTTACAAAAAATTGTGTTGAAATTTCATTTCTATAGAAAATGTTGTCAAAATTTTATCTTTCTAGAGAATTTTGTCAAAATTTTATCTTTCTAGAGAATTTTGTCAAAATTTTATATCTATAGAACACTTGTCAAAATTTTATTTCTACAGAAAATTTTCTAAAAATTTTATTTCTATAGAAAATTTTTTCAACATTTTTTTCTATTTTTATGTTAGCCTGATATCAACGCAAGCTGGTTTTTCGTCCAAATCAATTACTTTATGTGACATATTATTACAATTTTTGAATGCTAATTGGACATGAAAATTAAGGAATTGCTATTATTATGCTATAGAAAAGAAAATGCCAGATACCCATCTTTCAAGCCTGAATATATGTTACATATGTTTCAGTGTCGGCCAGTCCACATTTCCATAGTCTCTAGTAAGATCTAGAAAATTTTGTCAACATTTTATTTCTACAGAAAAATTAGTCAAAATTTTATTTCTATGAACAATTTTCTCAAAATTTTATTTCTATGAAAAAATTTCTCAAAATTTTATTTCCATAGAAAGTTTTGTCAAAATTTTATTTCTATTGAAAATTTTCTCAAAATTTTATTTCCATAGAAAGTTTTGTCAAAATTTTATTTCTATTGAAAATTTTGTCAAAATTTTATTTGTATACAAATTTTTGCCAACTTTTTATTTCTATAGAAATTTTTGTCAACTTTTTATTTCTATAGAAAATTTTTTCAAAATTTTATTTCTATAAAAAACTTTATCGAAATTTTATTTCTATAAAAAACTTAGTCGAAATTTTATTTTTATAGAAAATTTTGTCAAAATTTGATATCTATGTTATAGAAATTTTTTCAAAATTTTTTATCTAGAAAATTTTGTCAAAAAATTATTTCTCTAAAAAATGTTGTCAAAACGCTATTTCTATAGAAAATTTTGTCAAAATTTTATTTCTGTGGAAAATTTTATTGAAATTTTATTTCTATAGAAAATTTTGTCAACATTTTATTTCTATAGAAAGATTTTGTCAAAATTTTACTTTTTGGAGAAAAATTTGTCAAAATATTATCAAAATTTTATTTCTATAGAAAATTTTTGTCAATATTGTATTTCTATAGAAAATTTTATCAAAATTTTATTCTTATAGAAAATTTCGTCAAAATTTTATTCCTATAGAAAATTGTGTCAAAATTTAATCCTATAGAAAATTTTGTCAAAAGTGTATTTCTACAGAAAATTTTGTCAAAATTTTATTTTTTGGCGCGATGTAACTGTCAGAATAATAGCAACCTAAAGGTTGCAATACATATCTCCCACCCTGTATTTTGCTTTTAACGTTGCAAGAAAAAAATAAAAAACACATTTACGCAGTAAAGTTTTAATCATAATTCTTAATTTTGTGTGTTTGTTTCGATTTGAATTATTCATCAATTATTCGCAATGCTTTAGCGAAAAACTGTATTTCGGTCAAAACCACTATAGTTGGATGTCATACAGATGAAGTGTCTCTGTGATGATGTGATGCGACTGTTAGTTTTCGTTTTTTGTCACCTTTGAAAAATATGACGGAAATTGTGCCAGAGAATGTGAAAATAGACCACCTGATTGATGATGGTCACACAGGTAGGTGAATGTGCATTGGCTAACATCTGTCCAGGAATATCATACACAACAATATCTCTATGTAATCCAATGTCAGGATAATTTTGATGCATATGTGTGAAGTTTGCCAGTTTCTCGTTGAATCTTCTCCATAATCTTTCAACATGATAGCGAAATAAATCAACCATTAGCCGCCTAGCCTTTAGAATCACAAACAAATGACTGTTGAATATTTTGCCAGCATTAAACTGTTGCGAAAATCTTAATAAATTGTTGTAGCGAATAAAACATGGCAGCCAGATGATATATTAAGAGTTTCGAGGCAAGAAAAGTATCTCAAGATAGAATTTTATGATTCAAATGGTTTTTGGGGATTTTGTGCTGTGGTGCAGCGATGAAAAGGATTGTCTTAGATAAAGTGTGATTTTTTTAAGAATTATAGGGAATTAAAAAAAAACATACAGAAAATTCAAATATTTATTTGAATCAATAGTACTGTCCATATAATTTAACGTTTGAGGTCCCTATCTCACGAATAAATTCTACAAGGCTGTCTTCCAATGCTTTAATTGAAGCGGGCGTGTCCTGTATAGACATGAGCTTGAACATAGTCCCACAAAAATAGTATAAAGGCGGTAAATCGCATGATCTAGAAGGCCCACTGGTCAGTCCCGAACGTGAAATAAAATGTTCACCGAACTCGGTGAACATTGTCGTGCAAGTCAAGATCTTGCATTTTGGAAAAATTGGGATACCAACTCACGATAGTGCTCATCATTCACCACGATGCCACTAGCCAATAAACTTAACCAAAATATGACTTTTTCTGGATGCATTGGTAGTATTTGCAATGCTTCTGAATTTTAGCCAATATTAAAAGTTGATTTGGGTCGATTTTCAAAAATATCAAAAGTCGAATTTGAAGGCAAAAAGTCGATTAGTCGATAAGTTGATTTTCGATTTTTGTATTCATTTTTCGAATTGTCAAGACATAACAGAAAAACAATGGCCGAATCTTATATTGATAGTATCAGCCTTGAAGGCACACGCACAGAAAAAACATGTTTGGACATGGTTGCCGCATCCATTTAATGCTTATCTAGAGTAGGTAATTGTCGCGAAAACCATGTATTTTGTCTTTGTAAAAATAACTTTCGAGCGGAGAAAAATATATGTTGGCAATAAGCCTTTGAATGGTTCTCAAATGTCGCAAACATGTTCTATTATTTAAATGATAGAATTTGGTCGGGAAAATCATGTACCTGACCATTCAATTTGTTTACTTTTTTGCAAAGAAAAAAGTATTTTTATAGGTTGCGTATATACAAAAAGAGTGTGTAAAAATATATGATGTTTGTTTGCACGACATTATAAATACAAATAAACAATGAATTAGTTTATAAATAAATAAAAACAAATAAATTTTGTGTTTTCTTTTCTCAAGTGGCGTCCTTTTTTCGACGACGAAAAAAGTTTTTTCATAAAGATCAAAACATTTTTGACGAATACCATAACATTTTAGATCGTGAAAATTGTCTTTTAATGGAAACACAATTCTTTTTATCAATATAATAATATTTAAGATGAGGACAATTTTATTTTTCTTAGAACCATGTTCGTTGAGCCAACATGGTTGCAGGTGAAAATGTTACATGGTCGCCGCAAAAATAGCTCCTATCATATTATTTTGCTCTTCGAATATGATTGTGACAATCATGTTTCTTCTCTGCGTGCAGTTATGTTGAGTAAAATATAATAACAAGTATATACGGCCGTAAGTTCGGCCAGGCCGAATCTTATGTACCCTCCACCATAGATTGCATAGAAATTTGTACTAAAGACTGTCATCCACAATCAAATTAGTTGGGTTGGGGTAACACTTGCCGATGGCAAGGTATCTTAAAACTTCTTAACACTGTCTTCTCAATTGTAAGTTAGTCCATACGGGGTATAAAGGGTGATACGGTCAAAATTTGGTCAATATAAACTTGACGTATTTCTTTCAATTTTGCATTTAAAAAACCTGAATACCCCTCATTTTGCAGGTGTGTGTGTAGAATGTTGCTCCTATTTTGATTTTGGAATTCACTCTTCAGTTGTCACAATGCCGTCCAAGCAAGAAGAGCAGCGTATCAAAATTTTGCTCGCGCATCGCGAAAATCCGAGCTACTCGCACGCAAAGCTGGCAAAATCGCAAAAACTTGCCAAATCAACCGTTAAAAATGTAATTAAAGTGTTTGGGGAACGTTTGTCGACAGCCAGGAAGTCTGGATCGGGGAAATCGAAAACGGGAAGTCGTTGAGACGACAAAGAGAGTTGCCGGTAGTTTCAAGCGAAACCCTAACCTCTCTCTTCGAGATGCCGCAAATAAGCTGGGTGTATCGTCTACAACCGTGCATTGAGCCAAAAAACGAGCCGGACTATCGACTTACAAGAAGGTATTGACTCCAAATCGCGACGATAAACAAAATACGACGGCCAAAACGCGATCCCGGAGGCTGTACACGACGATGCTGACGAAGTTTGACTGCGTGGTAATGGACGACGAAACCTACGTCAAAGCCGACTACAAGCAGCTTCCGGGACAGGAGTTTTATACGGCAAAAGGAAGGAGAAAGGTAGCAGATATTTTCAAGCACATAAAACTGTGGTTTGGCAAGCCATCTGTACCTGTGGCTTGAAAAGCAGCATTCTCATAGCTTCCGGGACTGTCAGCCAAGAAATTTACGTGAAAGAGTGTTTGAATAAACGTCTGCTGCCTTTCCTGAAGAAACACGGTTGTTCCGTACTGTTTTGGCCGGATTTGGCATCTTGCCATTACGGTAAAAAGGCCATGGAGTGGTACGCCGCCAACAACGTGCAGGTGGTTCCCAAGGACAAGAACCCTCCCAACACGCCAGAGCTCCGCCCAATTGAGAAATACTGGGCTATTGTTAAGCGGAACCTAAAGAAGACCAAAAAAACTGCTAGGGACGAGCAGCAGTTCAAGGCAAACTGGCTTTCTGCGGCGAAGAAGGTGGACAAGGTGGCTGTACAAAATCTGATGGCAGGTGTCAAGCGTGAGGCCCGGCAATTCGGATTTGGAAAAGCGAAAGCCTAACTGAATATTTTTCCTGAATTTTATACTAATTGAACTTGAAAAAGAAATTTAATTTGATTTTTTAAATAAACAATTTCACCGATTTACACGCGTTTTCCCTTTACCAAATTTTGACCGTATCACCCTTTATATTAAACAAAAAAGGCCGATTAAATACGTATATAATTCAGTTTGACAAAATTTTCTACAGCAATAAAATTTTGACAAAATTTTCCATAGAAATAAAATTTTGACAAAATAGAAATAACATTTAGGTAGATTATTTTTGGGGATCGGCTATATATAACTATAACCGATATGGAGCAATTTTGGCATGGTTTTTAGCGGTTATATACTAGCGCAATGTACCAAATTTTAACCGGATCGGATGAATTTTGCTCCTCCAAGAGCTCCGGAGGTCAAATCTGGGGATCGGTTTAAATGGAGGTTGTATATAATTAAGACATGTATGGACCAACTTTTGCATGGTTGTTAGAGACCATATACTAACATAACACCACGTACCAAATTTCAACCGAATCGGATGAAGTTTGCTCATCCATGAGGCTCCAGAGGTCAAATCTTGGGATCGGTTTATATGGGGGCTATATGTTATATAATTATGGACCGATGTGGACCAATTGTTCATGGTTGTTGGAGACCATATACTAACACCATATATTACATTTCCGCCGGATCGGATGAAATTTGCTCCTCTTAGAGGCTCCGCAAGCCAAATCGGGGGTCGGTTGATATGGGGGCTATATATAATTATGGACCGAAGTGTACCAATTTTTGCGTAGTTGTTAGAGACCATATACTTACACCATGTACCAAATTTCAGCCGGATCGGATGAAATTTGCTTCTTTTAGAGGCTCCGCAAGCCAAATCTGTGGATCGGTTTATATGGGGGCTATATATAATTATTTACCGATATAGACCCCTTTTTGCATAGTTATTAGAGCCACCAAATTTCAGCCGGATCGGATAAAATTTTCTTCTCTTAGAGGCTCCGCAAGCCAAATTTGGGGATCGGTTTATATGGGGGCTATATATAATTATGGACCGATGTGGACCAATTTTTGCATGGTTGTTAAAGACAATATACTAACACCATGTACCAACTTTCAGCCGGATCGGGTGAAATTTGCTTCTCTTAGAGGCTCCGAAAGCCAAATCGGGGGATAGGTTTATATGGGGGCTATATATAATTATGGACCGATGTGGACCAATTTTTGCATGGTTGTTAGAGACCATATACTAACATCATGTACCAAATTTCAGCCGGATCAGATGAAATTTGCTTCTCTTAGAGGGTCTGCAAGCCAAATTTGGGGGTGCGTTTATATGGGGGCTATACGTAAAAGTGGACAGATATGGCCCATTTGCAATAACATCCGACCACATCAATAGCAACTACTTGTGCCAAGTTTCAAGTCGATAGTTTGTTTCGTTCGGAAGTTAGCGTTATTTCAACAGACGGATGGACGGACATGCTCAGATCGACTCAGAATTTCACCTCGACCCAGAATATATATACTTTATGAGGTCTTAGAGCAATATTTCGATGTGTTACAAAGGGAATGACAAAGTTAATATACCCCCATCCTATGGTGGAGGGTATAATTATAGCAACTCACTTCACATTTATTATTGTAATTATGCTCGCTATGTTAAACTCGCTCGCTATTCTAATCATCTACATTGGTATGCCGGTGAATCATTTATTGTTTGTATTCACTTCAGGGATGGAAAATGCAGTACTATAGTACTTTTTTCAATACTTTTTCAACCAGGTCAGTACCGTAGTACCCCCGCGAATGATTTAGTACCTTTTGTGTAGACATTTTTGAGTCGATATCAGATTTATGGTACCATAGCTTTGACAAAATATTTTAATATTTTGAGAAAGTCTTTATCAACCTTATTTGCTAATAGTCTTTTACAAATATGGCAAAACAGACATGTTCATGTGGGAAGAAAATCTCGATTTTGTAAAAGACATAGTCAAAAACAGGATTTTATTGAACTTCAAGAATGTTTTAGTCGAAAAAAGAATGCGATTCTATATTATCGATTTTTTATTTCGGTAGAAAATGTTGTCAAAATTTTATTTCTATATAGAATTTTTGCAAAATTTTATTTTTATAGAAAATTTTGTCAAAATTTTATTTCAATTGAAAATTTTGTACAAATTTTATTTCTATAGGAAATTTTTGCAAAATTTTATTTCTATAGAAAAAATTTTGCAACATTTTTTTCTACAGATTTTTTTTGCAAAATTTTATTTCTATAGAAAATTTTTGCCAAATTTTATTTATATAGAAAATTTTGTCAAAATTTTATTTTCTTTAAAATTTAGTCTCTTCACAATAATTTTCCAGTGAAATGTTTGTTGAAATTTAGTAAAAAGTACCTTTTCTCTCAAAAAATACCTTTTTTGTACTTTCTTAAAAATTGTATTTTCCATCCCTGATTCACTTATGGTTCGTGAGTTGCGAAAATGTTCATTAGTGCCGACTAGGAAAAATTGCCGTCACGAAATTGGTCGTGAGTCCCAAGAATTTTTAAGTAATTCATAGGGATACCAGTATTGTTGCGAGACATGCTAATTATCGTGAAGTACTAAAACATTTTTGTTATTTAAAATTAGCGTGTGAGTACGATTTTTCAATCCATGAGTTCGTATGAGCCTGCATTTCTAACATACCACACTTGAGCACAGACATTTTCCTTCCCGAGTGTGAGTGAAATTCTACTCACGAGCTCATCCCTAATAGTTTTAATGGGAGCTTTCACATACAACAATGAGTATGTATTTCTATGCTCAGGATAGTAGTTTTTTTCTCTTGCGAATGTTTATTCAGTTTCAGTATAAAATCTCTTTCTAAGTCAATTATATCAGAATTAGATGGCATTGACGATAGTTAAAATATAAACAACGATTCAATTTTTCTACAGTTCTAATTGTTTGTGATTTTTAATTAGAGCTCTTACACTAGGTAAAAGGACACATACACTGAAAAAAATATTGTCGTGAGGTCAAAGATTTCATGTCTTTAAAATACGAATGCAAATTTTGCTTAGCATAGAAGACGCATTTCTCTACTATAAAGTTTTTTTCCTTGACCAAAGGTCGATAAACTTTTCAATGAAGTCGTATTGTCCTTATAATTAAGTGATTTGATTTAAAAATGGATATCATAACATGAAAGAGAAAATGTTTGGGCTAAGGTCAACTTGACTTTAATAATTCAGAAAAAATCTTTAAATTTAATGAAATTGTCTTTAAATTTGTTGTCTTTTTGCATCTTAACTACGAAGCAAAAAATCGTTCAAATATAGGACATGTTTTTCAACACTTTATTTTAAAGACGTTTTTACTTGAAACACAGCATAATTTCTACTAGAAGTCGAGTCTTACTTTGGAAAATAAAGTCGTCGTTAACTTGTTTTTAAAGGACTTTGATAGCATATGAAGAAAAAAAGCTGAAAAAGCGAAAAATTAAAATTTGTTTCCTAGAAGCAAGTACACAAAACCCGATTTTAAAAGAGAATTGTGTCTTAAAAGTATCCTTACTTGTATTCTCCGCTTCTTTGGCTCGGAATCAATACCAAATTGTTTAAAGTAAAGACAAAATCTTTGGAACCGGGTATGCTTTTTTTTCAGTGTACACGGGAAGAAGAAAAAATCGTAAAGATACACAGAAAAAAATTTTCCGTAGTTAAACTAACGCCAAATTTAACTTATTTTTATTGGAAAAAAATATTTGTTTGTAGTTCAATTATATTATTTTTGGCGAAATTTTCTACAGTCCAATGAAATTTTCGTTTTTTTTAAGTATGTCTCAAATATTTTATGAACTAAACGCGAGTATAAAGTTCAATGGCCGTACACATAAGTTCATTTTTAACTAAAACAAATAAAAATGTTCGTACGATTCGCAAAAATAGTAAGAATGAACTACTGTATGGTTAAAATGGTCATGATTTGGCGCCAATGATTTTCTTATTTACTTTTAGTTAATTTTTTCTTCAATGAGAGGGAGTAATTTCGAGAACAACAGTTAAAAAGTCCAACATGGTACTAAATTTTCCTGGTTTTAACAACACATCGTGGAAATCTCAAAACATGGAGTACAAAATAGTTAAATTTTCGCTCGAGGTAGTTCATTCTTTCTATAAAACAGTTTACTTTTTTCGGTATACAAATGATTGAAGAGGATTGTAATGAGATCCAAAAAGTTGACAATACGTATTATAGATATTTTTAAATTTGAAAAAATATATTACAACTTTTCTACTTGGGAACTTTGTACTTTACTTTTTACTTTGGACTTTTAAAATTTTTGTAAAATCCTGCACAAAAAAAATATTGACCTACACAGAAAAAAAAGTAAACAACATTATGGGAAAAATGAACTATCTCGTGCGAAAATTGTTCTAAATTGTAATCCAAATTTTGAGGTTCATTAAATTAACGAACATTTTTCGACATTTTTGGAGTTTTAATTACCATTTACGAAATGCGAAATTCTCGAAAAGAAAAAATGAACTAAAAATAAAGAAAAATCTTAGATGCCAGATCATTCCCATTTTAACCACACTGTGGTTCATTCTTACTATTTTGGAGAAGTGTACGAAACACTTCTTCTGTTTTAGTTAGAATTAAACAAATTTGTATGTCATTGAAATATTACTAAATTTTTGAGACATACTTGGAATCAAGAAAAAATCGTTGGGCTGGGGAAAATTTCTTATAAAATTCCAAACAAAATAAAAATTTTGCAATAAATATTAGTTCATTTTATCATCAGGTTTACAACAGACCTTTTTCTGTGTAATGTGAAATATTGTGCAACCTAAATTTAGGACACACAATTAACACAATATCAAGGACAAATTTCTTAAAAAAATGAAATTTGAATTAAAGGAAAGTTAATAACATTTGGTTCAAAAAAAATTTCATTAAATTTAGGACACGACCCAGCAAACAAAGCGTCGCCAAAAAAGTAATGAAAATGTTCTTTTTGGATCCGGAAGTGGTGCAAAATTGACGCAGAAGCGATGAATTTAACATGGGCTTGTCATAGGATGGAAGTCCTCCATTTCAACAGCCGCTGCACTGAATTTGCACCACATCTTTAGGTATGATCCGAATTCAATGTTTTGGATGTAAATTAAAAAATGCTATGATATTTTGTCAAATAAATAATTTTTATAATTTTTTATAATTTTTAATGGATTCTACAGCTTGTCGGTAACATTTGACCTCAAAAATTTTCAAAAATTCAGAATTTTTTCAGATTGGATTTAGCATTTTTTTTTTCGACAAAATTTAAATGATTTGTACCATTCTATGAATTTTTACTCTGTTTTTAACCTATTTGAAACAAAAAAGTTTAAATTACCCATTAAAATTATGAAAAAACCAAGTTATAAAAAATTTAATTAAAAGAACTTCTTGGGTAGTTAAAATAAAGGACATCATTGGGAGTGCATCTTCTGGAAGTGCTTTTAAAGTTGTGCCTTTGGAAGAACTTCCAAATTTTTTTGCTGGGGAATATTGGAAATTTTCGTTCCTCCGTTAACAACAAAAAACACAGAGACAAAACCCTTCAAATATATGCTAACATTTATTTTGAGGAATTTGCCTATTTGCCTCCTTGCTTCTTTTTTTGGTATTAAGAAAACATTTTTTACTTTCAAGTATATAATATTACTAGGATTTTTAAACTGACATTTATTAGTACGTGAATAGATATATTAATGAAACGCAAAAAAAGGAATACAAATTCAATACATTAGACCTGTATCCTAATTTTAATTTTATGAAGACTAGATTTAAGGCTAGATAGGTCCCTAAAAATTTCCAAAAAATTGCACCTTTGGCTCGGAATCAATATCAAAATCCTTAAGGTAATGTCCAATTTTTTGAATCCAACCAAACATTTTTTAGTGTGGAAGCGATATCCACAATATAAACGAAGCTAGATTTGTGTGTCACAGAATCTCATTCCCCATTTTACAACATAGGACGAAATTTTATAAAATTATAAAATCTATATCATATATTATTACTAAATTGTTTGTATTAAAAAAGAGAAAATTATGAGAATTAAATAAATCAATGGGAAATGAGGGACCTATTAGTCAGAAAACTCAAATGGTGTGAGTCGTCATTAAATTGTTTTCACACTACCTAATACACCAGAATCTCTACGATACAGTATAACGAGATATTTTGTAGCAGAGCTATGCAAAAATGCTCAACTGAATTTTAGTTTATTTTCTGAAGTTTAAATTACATCTAATTTACCTCCCAGGAGAGGGACAAAGCAGCACATTGATTTATGGAAATTTTTGCAGTTGATTAATTGAATATGGCTGGCTGACAGGAAGTGTTATATTTAATAATTTAATTATATATATTTTTTTCATGATGACCTTTTCCAATATTGTCAATCAAAATTAATGAATAGATATTTACGTATTTGAGATTATAAAATATTGTTTAAATTTTACACTTATATCCCAGTATTCAAAATATTTTACAAACAGGAATTTGTGTGGTAAAAGGAGGCTTAATGTGTTTAAAATTTAAGATTAAATCATCATTTAATACCATAGCTGGTATTAAATGTGAATTGTAATCACGATTGCCACAGTTGGTAGAATTCTACCAAATATGGTAGATTTTTTGTACTGTTGGGTAGATTTGTAGAATTCTTGATGTTTTGGTAGATTTTGCAAAGTATACCTCTCCAACTAAGAGCTACATTAATTTTCTATAAAAAAAATTGAAAAAATTTTCTATAGAAATTAAATTTTTATAAGATTTTCTATAGAAATAAAATTTTGACAACATTTTCAACAGAAAAAAATGTTGACAAAATTTTCTGTAGAAAAAAAATTTTGATAAAACATTCCGCAGCAATAAAATTTAAACAAAATTTTCTATAGAAATAAAATTTTGACGAAAATTTTCTATAGAAATAAAATTGTGATTTGTTTTCTATAGAAAACAAATTCTGACAAAAATTTCTAATGAAATAAAATTTTGAGAAAAATTTCTATAGAAAAAAAAATTGACAAAATTTTCTATAGAAATAAAATTTAAAAAAAATTTCTACAGAAATAAAATTTTGATAAAATTTTCTATAGAAATAAAATTTTATTATATTACATGTTAGCCTGATACCGAAACAGGCAATTGACGTCCAAATGCATTATATCTAATTATACAATTAGATCTATACTAAAGGCTGTGGAAAGGTTCATTCGCCCGAACCGAAACATGTACAGTCCAGGCGTGTATAGATTGGTATCTGGCGTTTTCTTTTCAATGGCTCTATTAACCATGTTCCTTAATCTATATCTGTCCATAAAGCTCGAAAAATAATTGTATAATTAGAAATAAAATTTTGGCAAAATTGTCTATAGAACTAAAATTTTGACAAAATTTTCTATAGAAATAAAATTTTGACAAAATCTCCAATAGAAATAAAATTTTACAAAATTTTCTATAAAAATTAAATTTTGACACAATTTTCTATAGAAGTAAAATTTGGACAAAATTTTCTATAGAAATAAAATTTGACAAAATTTTCTATAGAAATAAAATTGACAAAATTTAAAAAAAAAATAAAATTTTGACAAAATTTTCTATAGAAATAATATTTCGACAAAATTTTCTATAGAAATAAAATTTTGACAAAATTTTCTAAAAAAATAAAATTTTGAAAAAAAAATTCTATAGAAATAAAATTTTGACAATATATTGTATAGAAATACAATTTTGGCAAAATATTCTATAGAAAAAAAAATTTATAAAACATTCTGTAGAAAAAAAAAATAATAAAATTTTCTATATAAATAAAATGTTGACAAAATTTTCTATAGAAATTTTGACACAATTTTCTATAGAAGTAAGATTTTTACAAAATCTTCTGTAGAAATGAAATTTTGACAAAATGTTCTATAGAAATAAAATTTTGACAAAATTTTCTATAGAAATAAAATTTTGACAAAATTTTCTATAGAAATAAAATTTTGACAAAATTTTCTATAGAAATGAAATTTTGACAAAATTTCCAATAGAAATAAAATTTTACAAAATTTTCTATAAAAATTAAATTTTGACACAATTTTCTATAGAAGTAAAATTTGGACAAAATTTTCTATAGAAATAAAATTTGACAAAATTTTCTATAGAAATAAAATTGACAAAATTTAAAAAAAAAATAAAATTTTGACAAAATTTTCTATAGAAATAATATTTCGACAAAATTTTCTATAGAAATAAAATTTTGGCAAAATTTTCTAAAGAAATAAAATTTTGAAAAAAAATTCTATAGAAATAAAATTTTGACAATACATTGTATAGAAATACAATTTTGACAAAATATTCTATAGAAAAAAAATTATAAAACATTCTGTAGAAAAAAAATAATAAAATTTTTTGTATATAAATAAAATGTTGACAAAATTTTCTATAGAAATAAAATTTTGACAAAATTTTCTATAAAAATAAAATTTTGACACAATTTTCTATAGAAGTAAGATTTTTACAAAATCTTCTATAGAAATAAAATTTTGACAAAATTTTCTATAGAAATAAAATGTTGACAAAATTTTCTATAGAAATAACATTTTGACAAAATTTTCTATAGAAATAAAATTGACAAAATTTTTTAAAGAAATAAAATTTTGACAAAATTTTCTATAGAAATAAAATTTTGACAAAATTTTCTATAGAAATAAAATTTTGACAAAATTTTCTATAGAAATAAAATTTGAAAAAAAATTCTATAGAAATTAAATTTTGACAAAATTATCTATAGAAATAAAATTTTGACAAAATTTTCTATAGAAATAAAATTTTGACAAAATTTTCTATAGAAATAAAATTGTGATAAAATTTTCTATAGAAAAAAAATTTTGACAAAAATTTCTAAAGAAATACATTTTTGAAAAAAATTTTCTAAAGAAATAAAATTTTGACAAAATTTTCTATAGAAATAAAATTTTGACAAAATTTTCTATAGAAATAAAATTTTGACAAAATTTTCTATAGAAATAAAATTTTGACAAAATTTTCTATAGAAATAAAATTTTGACAAAATTTTCTATAGAAATAAAATTTTGACAAAATTTTCTATAGAAATAAAATTTTGACAAAATTTTATAGAAATAAAATTTTGACAAAATTTTCTATAGAAATAAAATTTTGACAAAATTTTCTATAGAAATAAAATTTTGACACAATTTTCTATAGAAATAAAATTTCGATTAAATTTTCTATAGAAATAAAATTTTCACAAAATTTTCTATAGAAATAAAATTGTGATAAAATTTTCTATAGAAATAAAATTTTGTCAAAATTTTCTATAGAAATGGAATTTTGACAAAATTTTCTATAGAAATAACATTTTGGCAAGCTTCTAAATAACTTTTTTTTAATTTGGTAGATTTCTGGTATTTTTTTTTAATTTTAGTAAATTGTTTTTTGGCCCGAGTGGCAACCACACCCTCAAAAAAAATCGCTACTTTAACATATGTTCCAAACATATTTTGCAGGAAGCACATATATTATTGGATACAGCCGAAACATTTATATGTTTGTTTTATGTGAACATATTATATGTTTGGAAGCATTTTGAGCCCAAAAATATTATTTGCGTGGAAGAATGTTTCCCAAAGACGATTGTGCTCATTGCCTAATATACCCGTAATTTTCACTTCCACGAAATATTTTAGTTATTGGCACCTTTTTCTGTAATACAAATAATGTTGAAGAAATTATTCACTTTTATAACTTTTTTAAATTTTACCTTTCGCCTGCACGGAGAATCGAAACGAGGAGCACACAGTTTGTAAGCCAAAACAATATCCATTGGAATACGTAGCTGTTATAGTCACCAGTAGATAATTGTCGTTATAAGTTACATTTGTATAGCATAGTTTGCAGCGCCCACGAGCCCATGCAAACATAACATTATTTAAAGAAACATACATTTGTTTGCCACGTGGAGCAGTGGTTAGCATGTCTGCCTTGCATGCAAAGTGTCGTGGGTTCAATCCCTGCTCCGACCGAACACTTTTTTTTTTAATTTACACATTTATATTTATACTATATTAAATTTTTATAATGAAACTTCGAAATGTGGGTTATTAAAGATTTATAGTCAGTAACAGTGCTTGATATAAACGAAATTGACTGATTTTTGGATAAAATATTATTTTTTTATTCCAAAAATAAAAATTTTGTAACAAAAAACTGTTTTTGGTACAAAACTTTAAAATTTGGAAGGAATAAAATGCCTTTTGTTTTTCTTTAATAATTCATTTTAAAGAAAATAAACTTTTTAAATTGTTTTTGCTGGAAAACTCGAACTTAATGCCCGCTTTTATATTTGAAGGTGTCCGTCAACTCCTCGTGGACTACTTATTAATAAAGTGGAACTAAACGTTGTTTTTATACATTTTACTGTGTAATTTTTCACTATTTCCTCGTTATTTCATTTTACTGTCCCAACTCTAAAAAGAGTATAGTGCCCTTTCTTTATTTTTATGAAGACCCCTGATTTCTTTTAACGAACCTAGAAAAAAATTGTGCCCATAATGCCAAAATGATAAACAAAACACATGTGCACACATACATAAAATGCTGCTCTCAAGACGAAAACATATGATGTTTGTTTTTTCAAATGTCTATTCTCTTGGTTCCGAATGTCTATTCTCTTTATTCAAATTAAATTATATTTAGACTTAAGCATATCATATTTTTGGCCTTATCATAAAACAGTTTTCCGAAACATCATACAAGCGGTTTCACAGAAATTGTTCTCTTTTGATTCTTTCGCTGTGTTATGTTGATATCTTTCGTCAACTCTACCGGTTTCCATCTCTTTCTTTCTCTATACTCTCTCTGTCGCTTTGAATAAAATATCAACATATGTATGTTCAGTCGAAATTTGTAAATTTATATATGTTTGCATTCACACATATGATTTTTAAGAAACATTCATGCCCCAAACATAATATATTCTAACATATTAACATAGATGTCCCAAACATTTAGTGTTAGTTTAGGAACATTACATGTTTGCACTTAAATATATTGTATTTTAAAATTGTGACCGAAACATATTTTGTTTATATCGGAACATATGAAAAACATATTTTTCTAACAGTGCATGATTGTAATACAATCTTTGCAATTAGTGTAGTCCAGTACTATGCTATGCTCAAACTTCAACATTCAGAGAGTTGGTTCAATTTGATCAAAACCAATCGATATATATAGGGAAGAAATAATTTCGAACCGATATGAACTTTTGTGCGGTAATTATAGAGTCAGAATTGAAAAATGGGGGTCGCTTTATATGGGCCCCAATTATGAACACGAGTCTACCAAAAATGGCAGATTTTTTATTGTTTGGTAAATTGGTAGGATTCTTGATGTTTTGGAAGATTTTGCAAAATATTCCTCTCCAACTATGAAATGTTTCATAAATTGTGTATAGAAATAACATTTTTAAAAAAGTTTCTACAGAAATAAAATTCTGACAAAATTTTCTATAGAAATAAAATTTTGACAATATTTTCTATAGAAATAAATTTTGACAAAATTTTCTATAGAAATGTAAATTTTTTGGGGGCTATATATAATATAGATCGATACGGACCAATTTTGGCATGATTGTTATCGGTCATTTACTAGCGAAATGTACCAAATTACAACCGGATCGGATGAATTTTGTTCCACCAAGAGGCTCCGGAGGTCAAATCTGGGGATCTGTTTGTATGGGGGCTATATATACCCAGTAAAAAAAGCGTCGCCAAAAAAGCAGTGAAAATGTTCTTTTTGGATCCGGAAGTGGTGCCAAATTGACGTAGAAGCGATGAATTCAACATGGGCTGGTCATAGGACGGATGTCCAACATTTCAACAGCCGCTGCACTGAATTTGCATCACTTCTTAAGGTGTGAGGTGATTTCAGTGTTTTGGATGTGAATTAAGAATTTTTGTGATATTTTGACAAATAAATAACATTTAATTTTTATAGAAAGGATTTAACATTTTTTTCGGCTAAATTGATTATTATGATATTAATATGTTTTTAACTTATTTGAAACAAATAAATTTCCCTTTAAAAATATGAAAAAAGCGAGTTATAAGAAAATTGTGCAGTTAAAATTAAGAACATCTTTGGGAGAGCATTTTTGGAAGTTCTTTTAAAGTTTTGCCTTGAGAAGAACTTCCATATTTTTTTGCTTGGTAATTATGGACCGATGTGGACCAATTTTTGCATGGTTGTTAGTGGCCATATACCAACACCATGTTCTAAATTTCAGCCGGATCGGAAGAAATTTGCTTCTCTTTGAGGCTCCGGAAGCCAAATCTGGGGATCGGTTTATATGGGGGCTATATATAATTATGGACCGATGTGGACCAATTTTTGCATGGTTGTTAGAGACTATATACCAACACCATGTATAAATTTTCAGCCGGATCGGATGAAGTTTGCTTCTCTTTGAGGCTCCGCAAACCAAATCTGGGGATCGGTTTATATGGGGGCTATATATAATTATGGACCGATGTGGACCAATTTTTGCATGGTTGTTAGAGACCATATAACAACACCATGTACCTAATTTCAGCAGGATCGGATGAAATTTGCTTCTCTTTGAGGCTCCGCAAGCCAAATCTGGGAATCGGTTTATATGGGTGCTATATATAATTATTGACCGATGTGGACCAATTTGTGCATTGTTGTTAGAGACCATATACCAACATCATCTACAAAATTTCAGCCAGATCGGATGGAATATGCTTCTCTTAAAGGCTCCACAAATCTGGGGATCCGTTTATATGGGGGCTATACGTAAAAGTGATCCGATATGGCCCATTTGCAATACCATCCGATCTACATCAATAACAACTACTTGTGCCTAGTTTCAAGTCGATAGCTTGTTTCGTTCGGAGGATAGCGTGAATTCAACAGACGGACGGATGGACCCAGAATTTCACCACGACCGAGAATATATATACTTTATGGGGTCTTAGAGCAATATTTCGATGTGTTACAAACGGAATGCCAAAGTTTATATACCCCCCATCCTATGGTGGAGGGTATAAAAATGTAAATATTTGATGCTTTTTATACCCTGCGCCACCCTGTGGAACAGGGTATTATAAGTTAGTGCATATGTTTGCAACACCCAGAAGGAGACGAGATAGACACATGGTGTCTTTGGCAAAAATGCTCAGGGTGGGCTCCTGAGTCGATATAGCGATGTCCGTCTGCCCGTCTGTCCGTGAACACATTTTTGTAATCAAAGTCTAGGTCGCAGTTTTAGTCCAATCGACTTCAAATTTGGCACAAGTATGTGTTTTGGCTCAGAATAGAACCCAATTGATGAAATCGGTTCAGATTTAGATATAGCTTCCATATATATTTCACCCGATATGGACTTATATGGCCCTAGATGGCAGAGTTTTACCCTACTTTGCTTAAAATTTGGCACAAAAAGAACAATTAGTACTATAGTCAAGTGTGCCAAATTTTATTGAAATCGGTTCAGATTTAGATATAGCTCCCATATATATATTTTGCCCGATATGGACTAATATGGTCCCAGAAGCCAGAGTTTTACTCCAATTTGGTTGAAATATTGCACTAGGAGTACAATTAGTAGTGTAGTCAAGTGTGCCAAATTTTATTGGCTCGATTTACACTCATATGACCACAGTGGCCAATCTTTTACTCCGATTTAATTGAAATTTTGCACAGGGAGTAGAATTGGCATTGTAGCTATGCGTGCCAAATTTGGTTGAAATCGGTTCAGATTTAGATATAGCTCCCATATATAGCTTTCGCCCGATTTACACTCATATGACCACAGAGGCCAATTTTTTGCTCCGATTTAGTTGACATTTTGCACAGGGAGTAGAATTAGCATTGTTGCTATGCGTGCCAAATTTGGTTGAAATCGGTTCAGATTTAGATATAGCTCCCATATATATGTTTTTCTGATTTCGACAAAAATGATCAAAATACCAACATTTTCCTTGTAAAATCGCCACTGCTTAGTCGAAAAGTTGTAAAAATGACTCTAATTTCCCTAAACTTCTAAAATTGCTTCAGATTTAAATGTTTGCCATTTTTGTTACTAACATTGTGTTCCACCCTAGTGCATTAGCCGACTTAAATTTTGAGTCTATAGATTTTGTAGAAGTCTATCAAATTCTGTCCAGATCGAGTGATATTTAAATGTATACTGAAAAAAAAACATACTCGGTTCCAAAGATTTTGTCTTTACTTTAAAAAATTTGGTATTGATTCCGAGCCAAAGAAGCGGAGAATACAAGTAAGGATACTTTTAAGACACAATTCTCTTTTAAATGTAGGTTTTGTGTACTTGCTTCTAGGAAGCAAATTTTAATTTTTCGCTTTCTTAGCTTTTTTTCTTCATATGCTATCAAAGTCCTTTAAAAACGAGTTAACAACAACTTTATTTTCCAAATTCTGACTCGACTTCCAGTAGAAATTGTGCTATGTTTCAAGTAAAAAAGTCTTTAAAATAAAGCGTTGAAAAACATGTCCTATATTTGAACGATTTTTTGCTTTATAGTCAAGATGCAAAAAGACAACATATTTAAAGACAATTTCATTACATTTAAAGAATTTTTCTGAATTATTAAAGTCAAGTTGACCTTAGCCTATAAATTTTTTCTTTCATGTTAAGATACCCATTTTTAAGTCAAATCACTTAATTATAAGGACAATACGACTTCATTGAAAAATTTATCGACTTTTGGACAAGGAAAATAACTTTATTTTAGACAAATGCGTCTTCTATGCTAAGCAAAATTTGTATTCGTATTTTAAAGACATGAAATCTTTTACCTCACGACAATATTTTTTTCAGTGTATGTATTTGGGACAAACCTTTATATATAGCCCCCAACACATTTGACGGATGTGATATGGTATCGAAAATTTAGATCTACAAAGTGGTGTAGGGTATAATATAGTCGGTCCCACCCGACTTTAGACTTTCCTTACTTGTTATCTTTAATCCAAGCATTCAAAATATCAGTTAATTTAAATTTTATTTCTTTAAATCAAAAATGATTTTCTTTATTTTAAGGAAGATTTAACTTACTTCAATTCATTTAAATTTCTTACTTCAACAACATACCCCTTCTAATTTAAAAAGAAAAAAATTAAACACACGTAGTAAACTGTCTTTGCTTTATTTTAAAGAAATTTATCCGTAATATTGTGAAAATTGCATGTCCTTAAATTTAATGGAAAATATTCGAAAACAAAAATCGTAAACTCATTTACAATTTAAATTAAGAAAATAAATATAAAACGAAAATTAAGTGCTAACAAAGAAGGTTTTTGATCTAAGATTGTAAACTTTCTTTGATTTAACATTTATTTATTTAAAAAATATATATCGTTAATATTGTGTAAATTGTATGTTGTTGGAGTTAGGTTGCATAATCTTTCATAATAGGTCAATATTTTTAGAGTGTAAGATATTTATATTAAAGAAGCCTCGGCGTTTGCTCGGAATCAATACCAAAACCCTTTAGTGAAATTCAAAGGGATATTGAATTTTTAAGTCATAGTTTTATTTGAATGTATTTTGTATATCATGTGCCCATGTAATAGAAATCATTTCAAATTAAAAAGAAATAAAATTTTCCTCTTTATGGCTCCATTTTTTTAATGTATACATTTTGCCTGATACACTTTCGATACATGCCGATGTATTGCTTTTAAATTCCGAAGGTTTTATTTTTCCATGGTGGTTTTATATTATTTTTATTTTTTTTATATATTTCCCCTTGGAGACATTATAAAATAGATTTTTTGTAATATTTTCCTTTGGATAATTTTTAAAAAAGTTTTTTTTGTTTTGTCCTTGGATATGTTATAATATATATATTTCTTTTTGGATAATTTATAAGTTTTTTTGTTTATTTTATAACACTATTATTGATTTTTTCGATTTTTTTTATATTTAGTAGCTTCTATCACACGAACTTACCTAGCTATGATTGCACAAAGAAATTTAAAAAAAATGATTTTTAATTGTCCAAATAACAAACACTTTCAAACTAAATTTCAATAATTTTCTGTTTTTAAATCCGAAGCAATGAGAAGACAATTCCCCAAAATAATTTTGAAAATTAGGAAAATCCGTTACAACGATAATTCAAATAAACAAGATCCGGAAAATCAATATCCGGGAAATGCCGACACTTGTTGACTGTGGTGAGACGTTGCAACTTCTGTGAATGCTGTGTAAACAAACAGGTCTTTTTATATGTGGCATAGGATAAGCCAATACCACCAACAACAGCATCCAACACTAACACCAACATAAGCACTCTGACAGACAACAGAAGGAACAGCTGTAACAGGACTAACACCAATGACAATGATGATGGTGATGATGCTGGTGACGAAGACACCAACACGAATATCCTGTAATACCGTAATCATCATGGTGTTTATCAAACTTTGCGTTCAATGTTTTGTGTGTGTGTGTGCGTGGGGGTATAAGGTAACATTATCCTCTGAGTTGCAAATGGACCACCGAAATGTTTGCGCACACAAAGCCATATACAGAAACTTAAAATCATTTCGAAAACTAATGAATTTTTTAGATTTATGTGGGTATGTGTAGATAAATGTATCGAGGAAATCAGGAATTGAAAAATTTTAAGATACTATTTTTTTGATTAAATTCTTCGTGTAATTGGGCCTAAGTATTTATTTATTTATTACAAGATTTACAATCATAAAAAATTATGAAAATAAATATAAAAAAATTAGGCCTAAGTAATAAATCTCAATTAGTAAAAAATAATTTCAAAATTTAAAAATTAAGGTTGTTTATATTTTTTCCCAATTTGAAGATGTTCATTTAAAAGAGATTATTTTTTAATGTTTTAATAGCTTCGTTCGCGTAACCGATAATGTTTGATAAGTATCACAATTTTTTTGTCTATGTCGATCGTTTACACAGTGTTACCAGGTTTTTTGCTGGCTCTTGTCCCCAAATGATGAAGATTTATCCCAAAAAATCTCCAATTTAAACTTAAATTCCTCACAAAAATTCTCAAAACATTTTTGACATGTTTTCTTTTTTTTTTTGACATGGCTCTGCTGTAGAAAATCAGTAACAATTTAAAAATTAAAATTTTGCAAATCCAACAAACTGCAGATTTCAAACCACACCACCAAGAGACTGGTGATCGTCTTCTAAACGCTGGATATATGAAAATAGAAGTTCGGTCTCCTTGTATTTATGAACGAAAATTTACTCCTAAATATTCAAGTAGTAAAATTGAACGTGCTACCACGTTGCCAAGTTGGAAGTTGTACATTTTTATTGTTTGGTAGATTGGTAGAATTTTTGATGTTTTGTAGAGTTTGCAAAGAGATACTTCATAAATTGTCTATAGAAATAAACTTGTGACAAAATTTTCTATATATTAATACAATTTTCTATAGAAATAAAAATTTTGACAAAATTTTCTATAGAAATGAAATTTGGACAAAATTTTCTGTAGAAAGAAAATTTTGACAAAATTTTCTATAGAAATAAAATTTTGACAAAATTTTCTACAGAAATAAAATTTTGACAAAATTTTCTATAGAAATAAACTTGTGAGAAAATTTTCTATATATTAATACAATTTTGACAAAATTTTCTATAGAAATAAAATGTTGCAAAAAACTATATAGAAATAACATTTTGACAAAATTTTCTAGAGAAATAAAATTTTGACAAAATTTTCTATAGAAAAAAAATTTTGACAAAATTTTCTATATAAATAAAAATTTTGACAAAATTTTCTATAGAAATGAAATTTGGACAAAATTTTCTATAGAAAAAAAAAATTTTTTGAGAAAATTTTCTGTAGAAAGAAAGTTATGATTTTCTATAGAAATAAAATTTTGACAAAATTTCTATAGAAATAAAATTTTGAAAAAGTTTTCTATACAAATAAAATTTTGACAAAATTTTCTATAGAAATAAAATTTTGACAAAATTTTCTATAGAAATAAAATTTGGACAAAATTTTCTATAGATATAAAATTTTGACAACATTTTCTACAGAAATAAAATTTATAATGAAATAATTTATCAAGCTCGAGGTCTGATAAATAATTTCATTATATATTAATAAAGGTCAAATAAAAAGAAAATTAATAAATGAAATTTTGTGGAACAGGGTATTATAAGTTAGTGCATATGTTTGCAACACCCAGAAGGAGACGAGATAGACACATGGTGTCTTTGGCAAAAATGCTCAGGGTGGGCTCCTGAGTCGATATAGCGATGTCCGTCTGCCCGTCTGTCCGTGAACACATTTTTGTAATCAAAGTCTAGGTCGCAGTTTTAGTCCAATCGACTTCAAATTTGGCACAAGTATGTGTTTTGGCTCAGAATAGAACCCAATTGATGAAATCGGTTCAGATTTAGATATAGCTTCCATATATATTTCACCCGATATGGACTTATATGGCCCTAGATGGCAGAGTTTTACCCTACTTTGCTTAAAATTTGGCACAAAAAGAACAATTAGTACTATAGTCAAGTGTGCCAAATTTTATTGAAATCGGTTCAGATTTAGATATAGCTCCCATATATATATTTTGCCCGATATGGACTAATATGGTCCCAGAAGCCAGAGTTTTACTCCAATTTGGTTGAAATATTGCACTAGGAGTACAATTAGTAGTGTAGTCAAGTGTGCCAAATTTTATTGGCTCGATTTACACTCATATGACCACAGTGGCCAATCTTTTACTCCGATTTAATTGAAATTTTGCACAGGGAGTAGAATTGGCATTGTAGCTATGCGTGCCAAATTTGGTTGAAATCGGTTCAGATTTAGATATAGCTCCCATATATAGCTTTCGCCCGATTTACACTCATATGACCACAGAGGCCAATTTTTTGCTCCGATTTAGTTGACATTTTGCACAGGGAGTAGAATTAGCATTGTTGCTATGCGTGCCAAATTTGGTTGAAATCGGTTCAGATTTAGATATAGCTCCCATATATATGTTTTTCTGATTTCGACAAAAATGATCAAAATACCAACATTTTCCTTGTAAAATCGCCACTGCTTAGTCGAAAAGTTGTAAAAATGACTCTAATTTCCCTAAACTTCTAAAATTGCTTCAGATTTAAATGTTTGCCATTTTTGTTACTAACATTGTGTTCCACCCTAGTGCATTAGCCGACTTAAATTTTGAGTCTATAGATTTTGTAGAAGTCTATCAAATTCTGTCCAGATCGAGTGATATTTAAATGTATACTGAAAAAAAAACATACTCGGTTCCAAAGATTTTGTCTTTACTTTAAAAAATTTGGTATTGATTCCGAGCCAAAGAAGCGGAGAATACAAGTAAGGATACTTTTAAGACACAATTCTCTTTTAAATGTAGGTTTTGTGTACTTGCTTCTAGGAAGCAAATTTTAATTTTTCGCTTTCTTAGCTTTTTTTCTTCATATGCTATCAAAGTCCTTTAAAAACGAGTTAACAACAACTTTATTTTCCAAATTCTGACTCGACTTCCAGTAGAAATTGTGCTATGTTTCAAGTAAAAAAGTCTTTAAAATAAAGCGTTGAAAAACATGTCCTATATTTGAACGATTTTTTGCTTTATAGTCAAGATGCAAAAAGACAACATATTTAAAGACAATTTCATTACATTTAAAGAATTTTTCTGAATTATTAAAGTCAAGTTGACCTTAGCCTATAAATTTTTTCTTTCATGTTAAGATACCCATTTTTAAGTCAAATCACTTAATTATAAGGACAATACGACTTCATTGAAAAATTTATCGACTTTTGGACAAGGAAAATAACTTTATTTTAGACAAATGCGTCTTCTATGCTAAGCAAAATTTGTATTCGTATTTTAAAGACATGAAATCTTTTACCTCACGACAATATTTTTTTCAGTGTATGTATTTGGGACAAACCTTTATATATAGCCCCCAACACATTTGACGGATGTGATATGGTATCGAAAATTTAGATCTACAAAGTGGTGTAGGGTATAATATAGTCGGTCCCACCCGACTTTAGACTTTCCTTACTTGTTATCTTTAATCCAAGCATTCAAAATATCAGTTAATTTAAATTTTATTTCTTTAAATCAAAAATGATTTTCTTTATTTTAAGGAAGATTTAACTTACTTCAATTCATTTAAATTTCTTACTTCAACAACATACCCCTTCTAATTTAAAAAGAAAAAAATTAAACACACGTAGTAAACTGTCTTTGCTTTATTTTAAAGAAATTTATCCGTAATATTGTGAAAATTGCATGTCCTTAAATTTAATGGAAAATATTCGAAAACAAAAATCGTAAACTCATTTACAATTTAAATTAAGAAAATAAATATAAAACGAAAATTAAGTGCTAACAAAGAAGGTTTTTGATCTAAGATTGTAAACTTTCTTTGATTTAACATTTATTTATTTAAAAAATATATATCGTTAATATTGTGTAAATTGTATGTTGTTGGAGTTAGGTTGCATAATCTTTCATAATAGGTCAATATTTTTAGAGTGTAAGATATTTATATTAAAGAAGCCTCGGCGTTTGCTCGGAATCAATACCAAAACCCTTTAGTGAAATTCAAAGGGATATTGAATTTTTAAGTCATAGTTTTATTTGAATGTATTTTGTATATCATGTGCCCATGTAATAGAAATCATTTCAAATTAAAAAGAAATAAAATTTTCCTCTTTATGGCTCCATTTTTTTAATGTATACATTTTGCCTGATACACTTTCGATACATGCCGATGTATTGCTTTTAAATTCCGAAGGTTTTATTTTTGCATGGTGGTTTTATATTATTTTTATTTTTTTTATATATTTCCCCTTGGAGACATTATAAAATAGATTTTTTGTAATATTTTCCTTTGGATAATTTTTAAAAAAGTTTTTTTTGTTTTGTCCTTGGATATGTTATAATATATATATTTCTTTTTGGATAATTTATAAGTTTTTTTGTTTATTTTATAACACTATTATTGATTTTTTCGATTTTTTTTATATTTAGTAGCTTCTATCACACGAACTTACCTAGCTATGATTGCACAAAGAAATTTAAAAAAAATGATTTTTAATTGTCCAAATAACAAACACTTTCAAACTAAATTTCAATAATTTTCTGTTTTTAAATCCGAAGCAATGAGAAGACAATTCCCCAAAATAATTTTGAAAATTAGGAAAATCCGTTACAACGATAATTCAAATAAACAAGATCCGGAAAATCAATATCCGGGAAATGCCGACACTTGTTGACTGTGGTGAGACGTTGCAACTTCTGTGAATGCTGTGTAAACAAACAGGTCTTTTTATATGTGGCATAGGATAAGCCAATACCACCAACAACAGCATCCAACACTAACACCAACATAAGCACTCTGACAGACAACAGAAGGAACAGCTGTAACAGGACTAACACCAATGACAATGATGATGGTGATGATGCTGGTGACGAAGACACCAACACGAATATCCTGTAATACCGTAATCATCATGGTGTTTATCAAACTTTGCGTTCAATGTTTTGTGTGTGTGTGTGCGTGGGGGTATAAGGTAACATTATCCTCTGAGTTGCAAATGGACCACCGAAATGTTTGCGCACACAAAGCCATATACAGAAACTTAAAATCATTTCGAAAACTAATGAATTTTTTAGATTTATGTGGGTATGTGTAGATAAATGTATCGAGGAAATCAGGAATTGAAAAATTTTAAGATACTATTTTTTTGATTAAATTCTTCGTGTAATTGGGCCTAAGTATTTATTTATTTATTACAAGATTTACAATCATAAAAAATTATGAAAATAAATATAAAAAAATTAGGCCTAAGTAATAAATCTCAATTAGTAAAAAATAATTTCAAAATTTAAAAATTAAGGTTGTTTATATTTTTTCCCAATTTGAAGATGTTCATTTAAAAGAGATTATTTTTTAATGTTTTAATAGCTTCGTTCGCGTAACCGATAATGTTTGATAAGTATCACAATTTTTTTGTCTATGTCGATCGTTTACACAGTGTTACCAGGTTTTTTGCTGGCTCTTGTCCCCAAATGATGAAGATTTATCCCAAAAAATCTCCAATTTAAACTTAAATTCCTCACAAAAATTCTCAAAACATTTTTGACATGTTTTCTTTTTTTTTTTGACATGGCTCTGCTGTAGAAAATCAGTAACAATTTAAAAATTAAAATTTTGCAAATCCAACAAACTGCAGATTTCAAACCACACCACCAAGAGACTGGTGATCGTCTTCTAAACGCTGGATATATGAAAATAGAAGTTCGGTCTCCTTGTATTTATGAACGAAAATTTACTCCTAAATATTCAAGTAGTAAAATTGAACGTGCTACCACGTTGCCAAGTTGGAAGTTGTACATTTTTATTGTTTGGTAGATTGGTAGAATTTTTGATGTTTTGTAGAGTTTGCAAAGAGATACTTCATAAATTGTCTATAGAAATAAACTTGTGACAAAATTTTCTATATATTAATACAATTTTCTATAGAAATAAAAATTTTGACAAAATTTTCTATAGAAATGAAATTTGGACAAAATTTTCTGTAGAAAGAAAATTTTGACAAAATTTTCTATAGAAATAAAATTTTGACAAAATTTTCTACAGAAATAAAATTTTGACAAAATTTTCTATAGAAATAAACTTGTGAGAAAATTTTCTATATATTAATACAATTTTGACAAAATTTTCTATAGAAATAAAATGTTGCAAAAAACTATATAGAAATAACATTTTGACAAAATTTTCTAGAGAAATAAAATTTTGACAAAATTTTCTATAGAAAAAAAATTTTGACAAAATTTTCTATATAAATAAAAATTTTGACAAAATTTTCTATAGAAATGAAATTTGGACAAAATTTTCTATAGAAAAAAAAAATTTTTTGAGAAAATTTTCTGTAGAAAGAAAGTTATGATTTTCTATAGAAATAAAATTTTGACAAAATTTCTATAGAAATAAAATTTTGACAAAGTTTTCTATACAAATAAAATTTTGACAAAATTTTCTATAGAAATAAAATTTTGACAAAATTTTCTATAGAAATAAAATTTGGACAAAATTTTCTATAGATATAAAATTTTGACAACATTTTCTACAGAAATAAAATTTATAATGAAATAATTTATCAAGCTCGAGGTCTGATAAATAATTTCATTATATATTAATAAAGGTCAAATAAAAAGAAAATTAATAAATGAAATAAAATTTTGACAAAATTTTCTATCGAAAGAAAAATTTTGACAAAATTGTCTATAGAAATAAAATTTTGACAAAATTTTCTATCGACATAAAAATTTTGACAAAATTGTTTTCTCCATAAGGAGTTAGCATAAAGGGCCCAAAATTGAGTTATCTCTCCCAGCCAGATCTATACTAAAGGCTGTGGAAAGGTTCATTCGCCCGAACCGAAACATGTACAGTCCAGGCGTGTATAGATTTGTATCTGGCGTTTTCATTTTAATGGCTCTATTAACCATGTTCCTTAATCTATATCTGTCCATAAAGCTCGAATAATAATTGTATAATTAGATATAATGCATTTGGACGTCAATTGCCTGTTTCGGTATCAGGCTAACATGTAATAAAATTGTCTATAGAAATAAAATTTGAAATAATTAGAAATAACATTTTGACAAAATTTTCTATAGAAATAAAATTTTGACAAAATTTTCTATAGAAATAAGATTTTGACAAAATTTTCTACAGAAATAAAAATTTTGACAAAATTTTCTACAGAAATGAAATTTGGACAAAATTTTCTGTAGAAATAAAATTTGGACAAAATTTTCTATAAAAATAAAATTTTGACAAAATTTTCTATAGAAAAAAAATTTTGAGAAAATTATCTATAGACATAGAATTTTGACAAAATTTCTTATAGAAATAAAATTTTGTGTAAAAGAAGATTGAAATGGTTTTTCGAAAAAATCCCCAAATAATGCACAAAATTTTCTATAGAAATAATATTTTGAAATTTTTTTTTTATAGAAAATGGACAAAATTTTCTATAGAAATAATATTTTGGAAAATTTTTTATAGAAATAAAATTTTCTATAGAAAAAAAAATTTTTGAGAAAATTATCTATAGAAATAGAATTTTGACAAAAAATTTCCTATAGAAATAAAATTTAGTGCAAAAGAAGATTAAACCGATTTTTCGAAAAACATCCCAAAATAATGGACAAAATTTTCTATAGAAATAATATTTTGATAAATATTATTTTGAGAAAATTATCTATAGAAATAGAATTTTGACAAAATTTCCTATAGAAATAAAATTTTGTTAAAAAAAGGATAAACCGATTCTCGAAACAATCCCCAAATAATGGACAAAGTTTTCTATAGAAATAATATTTTGAAAAAATTTTTATAGAAATTAAATTTTGACAGAATTTTCTATAGAAAAAAAATTTGAGAAAATTATCTATAGAAATAGAATTTTGACAAAATTTCCTATAGAAATAAAATTTTGTGTAAAAGAAATTAAACCGATTTTTCGAAAAATTCCCCAAATAATGGACAAAATTTTCTATAGAAATAATATTTTGAAAAAATTTTTATAGAATAATATTTTGACAAAATTTTCCATAGAAAAAATATTTTGAGAAAATTATCAATAGAAATAGAATTTTGACAAAATTTCCTATAGAAATAAAATTTTGTGTAAAAGAAGATTAAACCGTTTTTCGAAAAAATCCCCAAATAATGGAGAAAATTTTCTATAGAAATAATATTTTGAAAAAAAAATTTATAGAAATAAAATGTTGACAAAATTTTCTATAACAAAAAAAATTTGTTGAGAAAATTATCTATAGAAATAGAATTTTGACAAAATTTCCTATAGAAATAAAAGTTTGTTAAAAAGATTAAAGCGATTTCTCGAGAAAAATCCCCAAATAATAGCAACACTGCGTTTACAGCAAAAAACCGACAAAAGAGAGCCAGAGAGAGATAGGTTAGGTTAGTGGCAGCCCGATGTATCAGGCTCACTTAGACTATTCAGTCCATTGTGATACCACATTGGTGAACTTCTCTCTTATCACTGAGTGCTGCCCGATTCCTTGTTAAGCTCAATGTCAAGGGACCTCCTTTTTATAGCCGAGTCCGAACGGCGTACCACATTGCAGTGAAACCACTTAGAGAAGCTTTTAAACCCTCAGAAATGTCACCAGCATTAATGGGGTGGGATAATCCACCGCTGAAAAATTTTTTAGTGTTCGGTCCAAGCAGCAATCGAACCCACGACCTTGTGTATGCAAGGTGGGCATGCTAACCATTGCACCACGGTGGTGCAATGGTTAGTAATGCTGGTGACAATTCTGAGGGCTATAATGGACTGAATAGTCTAAGTGAGCCTGATACATCGGGCTGCCACCTAACCTAACCTAACTTATATTACCTTCCAAGTAATCGGGTATTCTTGAAACATGACAAATAGTCCATCCTTTCGAGAAAACATTTTATTTGCTTCCATCAAGAAATAATTTTTTTAATGAAAAATTTAATTGGAAAATATGTTTGTGTTATTTTTTTCTTCATGGGACAGTCTGAGACGGTGCCACAAAAATTCAACTACACTATAAACGTAAATATATTACTTACATAACATTTGGAGTAGATACACACAAAAAAAAATTACGATTCAATCATGAAATTAATTGATCCAAATAATTTTTTAATGGAAATGTCTTCAATCACGAAAATGATAGTATCAATTGCAGTTTTAATTGGGCATAAAAAAAAATATTTGTTAAAAAAATTAATTGATTTGAAATTTTCAATTAAACTTTTGATTAAATCGATTAAAAATTTAATTGATGTTGATTGCAAAGAGCAATTAATTTTTTAATTGATTCAATTAAAATGTTAACAGATATTCATTGCAAAAATCTATTATTTTAATTGATTCAAACAAAAATGTCAATTGTGGTTTGCAACCGACATCGATTAAATTTTTAATAGAATCAATTAAAAAATAATTTTTTTTTAATTGTAACAATTAATTGTTGTTTGATTAAAAAAATTATTGTATCAATTATTTTTTAATTAAAGACATAACTATTTTCAATAAATTTCTAAATTTACTTTGTGTTTTTATTTTGATTAATTTTTTTTTTATTAAAAATTATAAAAGTCAATCATTGACTTAATTGACTTAATATTTCGAATTTGATTAAAATGTTAATTTTAAGTTAAAACTAAAGTTTTAATTGAAAAAAATGTTCAGCTGCAATTAACTTTTTAATTGGAAATATTCAACTGAAGAAAGAAAGAACTACCTCGAATTGCAAAGGTTGCCAAATTAAAATTTTAAAAATTCACTTTATCATCTCGTCCTTGGGGAATGACCCTGTTAAATACGCCACTTCACTGGGAGGTCGAATTATTGATCTTAGATTCAAGTCATGGAACGATTCTTCAGTCTCAGCAGACCTACATTTTCCGCTACCACGAATCAAAGTAGGGAATGCGCATTAAGAGTTTTCGAAATGAAAATGTAGAATAAAATGGAGAAAATTCTACCAAAAAACTACCGAAGAAAAAAATCTTCTATAGAAAATGTTGTCAAAATTTTATTTCTATAGATTTTTTTTTTTATAAAAAATTTTATTTCTATAGAATTTATTGTCAAAATTTTATTTCTATTGAAAATTTTGTCAAAATTTAGTTCTATAGAATTTTTTGTCAAAATTTTATTTATATAGAAAATTTTGTCAAAATTTTATTTTTAAAGATAATTTTGTCAAAATTTTATTTTTAAAGAAAATTTTGTCAACATTTTATTGTTATGTTTTTAATATGGTATTGATTCCTAGACAAAGAAACGAAGATTTGAAGTAAGGATACTTTTAAGACAGAATTCTCTTTTAAATTTAAGTTTTGCGTACTTGATCCTAGGCAGCAAATTTTAATTTATTCGTTTTTTCTGTTTTTATATCGTGTTAACGGCAATATAAATTTTCAAATTCAGACTCCACTTCAAGTAGAAATTATGCTATGTCTCAAGTAAAAATCGTCTTGTCAAGATGCAAAAAGACAACAAATTTAAAGACAATTTCTTTAATATTGAAGTTTTTTACACAATTATTAAAGACAAGTTGACCTTAGCCAAACTAAATTTTCTTTCATTTTAAGATACCCATTTTTAATTTGAATTACTTAATTATAAGAAAAAAACGACTTTATAGAAAAGTTCATCGCCTTTCGGGGAAGAAAAAAACCTTCTATCAGAGAAATGCGTCTTCTATGCTAAGCAAAAAACGCATTCGTATTTTAAGGACGTGAAATTTTTGGCCTCACGACAATATTTTTTTTTCAGTGTATAGAAAATTTTGTCAAAATTTTATTTCTATAGAAAATGTTGTCAAAATTTTATTTCTACAGAAAATTTTGTTAAAATCGTATTTCTTCATAAAATTTTGTCAAAATTTTATTTTTATAGAAAATGTTCTCAAAATTTTATTTCTATAGAAAATTTTGTCGAAATCTTCCAAGACATCAAGAAATCTACCAATCTACCAAACTGTAAAAATATACCATTTTTGGTAGAATTTTACCAACTATGACAATCGTGCCAGACACACAGACGAAAAAGACTGTTTTTCATATGTTTGTGTGTAAAAATTATATATTTGGAACTCAAATTTGTTAACACAATATTTTTAAGTGCAAGCATATAATGTTCATAAACTAGCATAATATGTTTGGGACATATATGATAATATGATACAACATATTATGTTTGGGACATAAAATGTTTGTAAATATAATATGCTTAGATGTAAACATATATTATATTAGAAATAGCCTACAAACATATATGTGTTTAGAAAGAGATTATGCTGCAAGTAAAATAATGGAAGTGACCAATTGGCGCCTTAGAAATGTATCCACACAAAGAAAATTGCATTAAAATTTGTTTCTACCAGTGTATGCTCTAAGGTGAAACATAATATGTTTAAATAATACAAACAATATTCTGTTTGGACCAATCCTGAAAATATATATCCTTGAAGCAAAATGTGTTTGGGGTAACAGGTTGGCTGATAAGTCCCCGGTCTGACACATAGATGGCGTCGCTAGTATTAAATGCATATTATTTTTATAAATTACCAACCTTCAAATGATTCGTGTCAAAATTTGACGTCTGTAAGTCAATTAGTTTGTGAGATAGAGCGTCTTTTGTGAAGCAACTTTTTTTATTGTGAAAAAAATGGATAAAAAAGGAATTTAGTGTTTTGATAAAATACTGTTTTCTCAAGGGAAAAAATACGGTGGAAGCAAAAACTTGGCTTGATAATGAGTTTCCGGACTCTGGCCCAGGGAAATCAATTGATTGGTATGCAAAATTCAAGCGTGGTGAAATGAGCACGGAGGACTGTGAACGCAGTGGACGCCCGAAAGAGGTGGTTACCGACGAAAACATAAAAAAAAATCCACAAAATGATTTTGAATGACCGTAAAATGAAGTTGATCGAGATAGCAGAGGCCTTAAATATATCAAAGGAACGCGTTGGTCATATCATTCATCAATATTTGGATATGCGGAAGCTCTGTGCAAAATGGGTGCCGCGCGAGCTCACATTTGACCAAAAACAACAACGTGTTGATGATTCTGAGCGGAGTTTGCAGCTGTTAACTCGTAATACATCCCAGTTTTTCCGTAGATATGTGACAATGGATGAAACATGGCTCCATCACTACACTCCTGAATCCAATCGACAGTCGGCTGAGTGGACAGCGACCCGTGAACCGTCTCCGAAGCGTGGAAAGACTCAAAAGTCCGCTGGCAAAGTAATGGCCTCTGTTTTTTGGGATGCGCATGGAATAATTTTTATCGATTATCCTGAGAAGGGAAAAACCATCAACAGTGACTATTATATGGAGTTATTGGAGCGTTTGAAGGTCGAAATCGCGGCAAAACGGCCCCATATGAAAAAGAAACAAGTATATACAGCAGTAAGTTCGGCCGGGCCGAATCTTAAATACCCACCACCATGAACCAAATATTAGGGTTTCCTTTAAAATTTCAGGAGGGCTTGAGGACTTGAGGACACTTCCCGAAGATAAATTTAAAGATTTCATCTATGAAGACTATATCAGATTCTGGATTTATAAGAACCATTTTTGTTTGAGTTTTAGAGGAATCATTAACCTCTCTTGTAAGTGTGCAAGAAAATTATAAAATAACGTCTTGATTTGAAATCTTAAATCTGTAGAAGTAAAATCTGGAAATTTTACATTGAGTTTCAAGCAATTTTCATGATCAGTGCGCCTTCTACACCCTCAAGAAGTGAAGTCGGTCTATATGGAGGCATTACCAAATGGACCGATAAAAACTTAATCCGATACACGTTTTTGTGAGCTTAAAATACCAGAATATTTACAATTTCAGGCATATCAGATAAAAACTACTGTTTCTAGAAACCCAAGGAGTTAAATCGGGAGATCGTTCTTATGGGGCTATACTAAAATATGGACCGATACTCACCATTTTCGGCACACCTCTTTGTGACCCGAAAATACCTCTAGATTTCCAATTTCAGGCAAATAGGATAAAAACTTCGGATTCTAGAAGCCCAAGAAGT
Organism: Haematobia irritans; assembly: GCF_050003625.1. Classification (NCBI taxonomy): domain Eukaryota; kingdom Metazoa; phylum Arthropoda; class Insecta; order Diptera; family Muscidae; genus Haematobia; species Haematobia irritans. The sequence goes on from NC_134401.1 coordinate 115,259,233, forward strand.
GAAATTGGGAAATCGATCTATATGGGGGCTATACCAAAATATGGACCGATACTCACCATTTTCGGCACACCTCTTTATGGTCCTTAAATACCTCTAGATTTCCAATTTCAGACAAATTGGATAAAAACTACGGTTTCTATAAGCCCAAGACCCCAAATCGGGAGATCGGTCTATATGGGGGCTATACCGAAATATGGACCGATACTCACAATTTTTGGCACACGTATTTGTGGTCCTACAATACCTCTATATTTCCAATTTCAGGTAAATTTAATAAAAACTGCGATTTCTATAAGCCCAAGAAGTAAAATCGGGAGATCGGTTTATATGGGGGCTATACCAAAATATGGACCGATATTCACAATTTTTGACACACATATATGTGGTCCTACAATACCTCTAGATTTCCAATTTCAGATAAATTGAATAAAAACTGCGTTTTCTATAAGCCCAAGAAGTAAAATCGGGAGATCGGTCTATATGGGGGCTATACCAAAATATGGACCGATACTCACAATTTTTGGCACACGTATTTGTGGTCCTACAATACCTTTAGATTTCCAATTTCAGGTAAATTGAATAAAAACTGCGGTTTCTATAAGCCCAAGAAGTAAAATCGGGAGATCGGTCTATATGGGGGCTATACCAAAACGTGGACCGATACTCACCATTTTTGGCACACCTCTTTATGGTCATAAAATACCTCCAGATTTCAAATTTCAGGCAAATTGGATAAAAACTACGATTTCTATAAGCCCAAGACCCCAAATCGGGAGGTCGGTTTATATGGGGACTATATCAAAACCTGGACCGATATAGCCCATCTTCGAACTTGACCTGCCTGCAGACAAAAGACGAGCTTGTGCAAAATTTCAGCACGATTGCTCCATTATTGAAGACTGTAGCGTGATTACAACAGACAGACAGACAGACAGACAGACAGACAGACAGACAGACAGACGGACAGACGGACATCGTTATATCGTCTTAGAATTTCTCCCTGATCAAGAATATATATACTTTATATAGTCGGAAATCTATATTTCGATGTGTTACAAACGGAATGACAAACTTATTATACCCCCGTCACCATTCTATGGTGGTGGGTATAAAAAGTGTTGTTCCACCAAGACAACGCACCGTGCCACAAATCATTGAGAACGATGGCAAAAATTCACGAATTGGGCTTCGAATTGCTTCCCCACCCACCGCATTCTCCAGATCTGGCCCACAGTGACTTTTTCTTGTTCTCAGACCTCAAAAGGAAGAGGTGATCGCCGAAACTGAGGCATATTTTGAGGCAAAACCGAAGGAGTACTACCAAAATGGTATCAAAAAATTGTAAGGTCGTTATAATCGTTGTATCGCTCTTGAATGGAACAATGTTGAATAATAAAAACGAATTTTGACAAAAAAAAATGTGTTTTTCTTTGTTAGACCGGAGACTTATCAGCCAAACTGTTATATGCTACAGAAGCAATTTTTTTTGAGGGTGCATACAATTTTGCACCAAGTAATGATGGACATGGACAAGGCCATGTAAAAGTAATCACCATTTCGATTTAATATTAAGTATTTTTGATATAATTTACCACCAAGATTACTTGGTAATGAGAGTTTTTGCAGGGAGGCTTCTTTGGCCTAATTCACCTTTGGTCTCGGATTTTATTTCACACTTCTTAAAAACTAAAACTGTATATTTTTGCCCGTCAACATTGGAATGTTTCTAAACATATTATCCCTCAACATTTGATGTTTCTAAACATTTACTTAAATGTGACCACAATCTAATATAATAGATATTCTCTTGCCTTTTTTTACCATTTTGATTATCCCCATGACTTATAATCTTTAGGGAGTGTTAACGCCTTTTTTACCCATATGATGGCAGTACTTTGTTATTAAAAACCATAATCACATAGCAAAGAAGGACAATAACTGTGGCTACTTTGTGTTATCAAGTTTAACAACTGCTTGCTAATATACTCGTACTCGTTTGCAGAGAAAGCCAAGAAATCTAAACGCCTTATGTATCATTTTAGAGCTTAATATGACCATAAACACAGCTCTATGTTCATGTCATGGCCAAGGACGGTGAAAAGTTCTTTACATACCAAATTAGCTACGCTTGCTGTCTTCTTGCATGCATTCCATCTTAGACATGGCATCATTCTACATTTTGTACTTTTCATTCATTGTTTGTTATGAGTCTTTCCTTTGGAAAAAGGACCACGAGCGAATTTCCTCATTTTTTTTCTCTGGGAGAAACGGGCCATATAAGTAATCCATAATCTATGGCTGGTGACATATGGAGCGATGTGGTACCGTTCGAGATAGGTGTCCCAAAACGAAGCAAGACTACACGGATAAAATATATGTTTTTCATACACTAAAAAAAAAATATTGACCCAATATGTAGGATTGTTTAACCCAAATTTTAGGACACGCAATTTACACAATATTGAGAACAAATTTCTTTAAAATAATGAAAAATGAAATCAAAAAATTTTGTCTTTAAATTTAGTATATGAATCTTGAAAATTCGCGTCCCTTCGCCAAATTCGTACGTCTTCGAACCAAGAAAAATTGTTCTAAAAATAAAGAAAAACATTTTTGCTTTAAATAAATCGATTTGTAAATTAACTGATATATTGAATCTTTAGATTTAAGATAAAAAGGCTTCAAATATAGGATAAGACTTATTTGAGGATTTTGCATCTTTGGTTTAAAGTTGTTTTGGATTTAAGAAAAGATTTGTTACTTAGAAGTATCCGTCATAATTCGAATATTTAAAGTGACATTTGTTTGTACGTGAATAGATTTATTAACCCTTAAATGCACAAGATAACCGATTGCTCAGAAAAAATATACAAAATCCTAGCAAAAAAATTTGAAAGTTCTTCCAAAGGCACAAAGCACTTTCAGAAGATGCACTCCCAATGATATTCTTTATGGTTTTTTTTTCATACTTTTAATGGGTAATTTTAACTTTTTTTGTTTCAAATAGCTTAAAAACAGAGTAAGAATATGGGGACTATATTAAAACTTGGACCGATATAGCCCATCTTCGAACTTGACTTGCCTGCAAACAAAAGACGAGTTTATGCGAAATTTCAGCACGATTGCTTTATTATTGAAGACTGTAGCGTGATTACAACAGACAGACAGCCAGACAGACAGACAGACGGACATGACTATATCGTCTTAGAATTTCTCCCTGATCAAGAATATATATACTTTATATAGTCGGAAATCGATATTTCGATGTGTTACAAACGGAATGACAAACTTATTATATCCCCGTCACCATTCTATGGTGGTGGCTATAAAAAAACAATAAAACTTATAGCGTTGTACTTTGTGATATTACATATCAGATACCCTGCATATGTTCACAGAAAGCAAATATCATAATGTTTTGGCAGTATCCAAAACTATACGTGTAGATGCACCGTCTGAAGACCTTGACAATAGGAGCAGCGAAAAATTATTTATTTAGGACGTAAGGTGAGGATAAGAAGACTTTGGAGGGTCTACACAGAAAGAAATATCACGAAAATGTTTTCCAATTAAAATTTTAATTGAGTTTTAAAAGAATTCAATTAGAAATTTAATTGATTCAACAAAGCGTTTAATTGAAACAAAATGAATCACAAATATTAGGTGTATCAATTAATTTTTTAATTGACTTAGGTGATTGATAGTGTCAATCACCTAAGTCAATTAAATTTCTGTGATTGAAGACATTTCAAGTAAATATTAATTGGATCAATTAATTTCGTGATTGAAGATAAAAAATATTTTGTATGTTTTTAGTTTCCACTTCTGAGAGGTACTATGATGTATAAAATCACCCATATGTTTTGAGAAACATTTCGCGAAAATGTTTTCAAAATACAAGCATATACGGTATAAAGCATACGGCATTGCTATCATCTTGTCAGTGATAATAAAAACTGGATATGATGAACTTATGTCGTCATTCAACAATTGTTACTGTCTTCTATTCCCAATGGTAAACAAATGACTATATTTCCATTGTTTATGTAATGGACAGTGAAATATTTAAAATTTTAGCAGTTATTAATATTTAAGTGCTTAAGCTTAATATGTGATTGGAGATTTGTAATTGAAATTCTGTACTTATATTTCGATAAGGTTTCCATATAAAACAGAGCTGTGCCAAATTCCATTAAACCGGTATTGGAATTAAAATGTATACGAATTATCAATTATTTTATATTTATTTGTTTTGATTTTACCCACCAAAAATGGCATAATATGGATGATTATATAAAGCAAATTTTAGAAAACAAAACATTTTTTAAATAATTTAATTTTTTTTTAACAAACATTATTTTAAAAATTGTTTCACTGGTTAAAGCCGCATGTCTTTGGTATAAGCCAAAATTTTCTTTTAACATAAATCAAAAAAAATATTTAATTAAGTAGAAATTTGAATCTTTGTATTAAATATAAATATATAAGATTTATTCGAAGGATGATGAATCCTCAATGTAAAGTTTTATTTAATTTAAAAACAAAACTTTTTACTTTGAAATTGTTTGTTTAATTTGGATTTAAAATTGATCCCCAAAAAAACAAACAAATAAAAAATCTATAAGTTAGAGCTGGATCCTAATTGGCTGATAAGTCCCCGGTCTAACACATAGATGGCGTCGCTAGTATTAAATGCATATTATTATACCCACCACCATAGGATGGGGGGTATATTAACTTTATCATTCCGTTTGTAACACATCGAAATATTGCTCTAAGACCCCATAAAGTATATATATTCTGGGTCGTGGTGAAATTCTGAGTCGATCTGAGCATGTCCGTCCGTCCGTCCGTCTGTTGAAATCACGCTAACTTCCGAACGAAACAAGCTATCGACTTGAAACTTGGCACAAGTAGTTGTTATTGATGTAGGTCAGACGGTATTGCAAATGGGCCATATCGGTCCACTTTTACGTATAGCCCCCATATAAACGGACCCCAAAATTTGGCTTGCGAGGCCTCTAAGAGAAGCAAATTTCATCCGATCCGGCTGAAATTTGGTACATGGTGTTAGTATATGGTCTCTAACAACCACGCAAAAATTGGTCCACATCGGTCCATAATTATATATAGCCCCCATATAAACCGATCCCCCGATTTGGCTTGCGAGGCCCCTAAGAGAAGCAAATTTCATCCGATCCGGCTGAAATTTGGTACATGGTGTCAGTATATGGTCTCTAACAACCATGCAAAAATTGGTCCACATCGGTCCATAATTATATATAGCCCCCATATAAACCGATCCCCCGATTTGGCTTGCGTGGCCTCTAAGAGAAGCAAATTTCATCCGATCCGGCTGAAATTTGGTGCATGGTGTTAGTATATGGTCTCGAACAACCATGCAAAAATTGGTCCACATCGGTCCATAATTATATATAGCCCCCATATAAACCGATCCCCCGATTTGACTTGCGAGGCCTCTAAGAGAAGCAAATTTCATGCGATATGGCTGAAATTTGGTACGTGATGTTAGTATATGGTCTCTAACAACCATGCAAAAATTGGTATACATCGGTTCATAATTATATATAGCCCCCATATAAACCGATCACCAGATTTGACCTCCGGAACCTCTTGGAAGACCAAAATTCATCTGATTCAGTTGAAATTTGGTACGTGGTATTAATATATGGCCTCAAACTCCCATGCAAAAATTGGTCGATATCGGTCCATAATTATATATAGGCCCCATATAAACCGATCCCCAGATTTGACCTCCAGAGCCCCTTGGAAGAGCAAAATACTTCCCATTCGGTTGAAATTTGGTACGTGATGTTAGTATATGGTATCCAACAACCATGCAGGAATAAGAAGTTTTAAGATACCACAACCCAAGTAATTCGATTGTGGGTGACAGTCTTTCGTAGAAGTTTCTACGCAATCCATGGTGGTGGGTACATAAGATTCGGCCTGGCCGAACTTGCGGCCGTATATACTTGTTTTTATATAGTACCAACCTTCAAATGATTCGCGTCAAAATTTGACGTCTGTAAGTCAATTAGTTTGTAAGATACAGCGTCTTTTGTGAAGCAACTTTTGTTATTGTGAAAAAAAATGTTCTATCAAATTATGAATTTAAAAAGTCTAAGAAAATTATTACGAAACATTTTATATTTCTAAATTAAAATTAAATGGTTTTCAGCTTGAAAACTAAACATAGTACTTACCTTTTTAATACAAAATCGAAGCATACATTATTGCGAAAGCGGATGAGAATTTGTTATACTTAACTATTACTCTCAATAACGCTAGTGACGAACAAACTCGTTGTTTAGTCAATGATTTAAATAATTGTCATAACAAGTTTCTCTCGGGTCAATATCTATTCACCTTGTCATGAGTCAGCCTAGGAAAATTTATTTTTCTTTTATGATAAAATAAAACGTCTATCATTAAATTGATTTATTTGATAGATATAAAAAAAATACCTACGTCATATACTGTGCGTTTTATTATTTCTAAGAATTCCGGTGATTTGCAAATTTTATTAACCCTTTCCGCACCGAATTAAACTTAACTACTTAAACTGCATTAATTTTGCATTCCGAATTACTTTTCGCAACAGAACATAGCAAAGATTATGAAGTTTTGTACCTCTATTGCTTGCAAAATTAACTAGATTTCTTCTATTAATTAAAAAACTAGCAACGTTTAATGAAAACTATAAAAAGTGGTAAAGATAGATATATTTTCTATATGTTCTGAAGAGAAAGTAAGGTCAAGTCCAAATTTTCTTTAGAAATACAATTTTGACAAAATTATCTAAAAAAAATCAACAAAATTTTCTCTAGAAACAAAATATAGAATAGAAAAATAATTTTGACGAAAATTTTCTATAGAAAAATAATTTTGACGAAAATTTCCTATGGAAAAAAAATGTTGACGAAAATTTTATATAGAATAAAAATTTTCTATAGAAACAAATGTTTCTATAGAAATAAATTTTTGACAAAATTTCCATAGAAATAAAACCTTGACAAAATTTTCTATAGAAATAAAATTTTGACAAAATTTTCTATAGAATTAAATTTTGACAAAATTTCTATAGGAATAAAATTTTGGCAAAATTTGCTGTAGAAAAAAATTTTGACAAAATTATCTTCAAAAATAAAAATGTTGACAAAATTTTCTATAGAAATAAAATTTTGACAAAATTCGCTATAAAAATAAATTGTTGACGAAATTTTCTACAGAAATAAAATGTTGAAAATTTTCTATAGAAATAAAATTTTGAAAAAAAAAAAATTTATAGAAATAACATTTTCTATAGAAATAAAATTTTTACAAAAATTTTTATAGAAATAACATTTTGGACAAAATTATCTACAAAAATAAAAATTTTGACAAAATTTTTTTATAGAAATAAAATTTTGACAAAATTTTCTATAGAAATAAAATTTTGACGTAAATTTTCTATAGAAACAAAATTATAAAATAAATTTTCTATAGAAACAAAATTTTCTATAGAAATAAAATTTTTTACAAAAAAAAATTTTCACAAAATTATCTACAAAAATAAAAATTTTGATAAAATTTTTTATAGAAATAAAATTTTGACAAAATTTTCTATAGAAATAAAATTTTGACAAAATTTTCTATAGAAACAAAATGTTAACAAAATTTTCTATAGAACTAAAATTTTGACAAAATTTTCTATAGAAGCAAAATTTTGACAAAATTATCTACAAAAATAAAATTTTTACAAAAGTATCTACAAACATAAAATTTTGACAAAAATTTCTATAGAAATAAAATTTTGACAAAATTCTCTATAGAAATAAATTTTTGACGAAATTTTCTACAGAAATAAAATGTTGAAAATTTTCTATAGAAATAAAATTTTGACAAAAATTTCTATAGAAATAATATTTTGACAAAATTCTCTATAGAAATAAATTTTTGACGAAATTTTCTACAGAAATAAAATGTTGAAAAATTTCTATAGAAATAAAATTTTGACAAAATTTTTTATAGAAATAACATTTTGGCAAAATTCTCTATAGGAATAAAATTTTGACAAAATTTTCTATAGACATAAAATTTTGGCAAAATTCTCTATAGAAATAAAATTTTGACAAAATTTTCTATAGAAATAAAATTTTGGCAAAATTCTCTATAGGAATAAAATTTTGACAAAATTTTCTATAGACATAAAATTTTGGCAAAAATTCTCTATAGAAATAAATTTTTGACGAAATTTTCTAAAGATATAAAATGTTGAAAATTTTCTATAGAAATAAAATTTTGGCAAATTTTTTTATAGAAATAAAATTTTTACAAAATTTTCTATAAAAATAAAATTTTTACAAAATTTTCTGTAGAAATAAAATTTTTACAAAAGTATCTACAAAAATAAAATTTTGACAAAAATTTCTATAGAAATAAAATTTTGCCAAAATTCTCTATAGAAATAAATTTTTGTCGAAATAAATAAAATGTTGAAAATTTTCTAAATAAAATTTTGGCAACATTTTTTTATAGAAATAAAATTTTTACAAAATTTTCTATAGAAATAAAATTTGTACGAAATTTTCTATAAAAATACATTTTTTACAAAATTTTCTGTAGAAATAAAAATTTTGACAAAATTTTCTATAGAAGTAAAATTTTAACAAAATTTTTTATAGAAATAGAATTTTCTACAGAAACAAAAATTTGACAAAATTTTCTATAGAAATAAAATTTTGACAAAATTTTCTATAGAAATCAAATTTTGGCAAAATTTTCTGTAGAAATAAAATTTTGACAAAATGTTCTATAGAAATAAAATTTTGACAAAATTTTCTACAGAAATAAAAGTTTGACAAAATTTTCTATTGAAATAAAAATTAGACAAAATTTTCTATAGATATAAAATTTTGTCAAAATGTTCTATAGGTATACAATTTTGACAAAATTTTCTATAGAAATAAATTTTTACAAAATTGTCTATAGAAATAAAATTTTGACAAAATTTTCTATAGAAATAAAATTTTGACAAAATTCTCTATAGGAATAAAATTTTGACAAAATTCTCTATAGGAATAAAATTTTGACAAAATTTTCTATAGACATAAAATTTTGGCAAAATTCTCTATAGAAATAAATTTGTGACGAAATTTTCTGAAGAAGTAAAATGTGGAAAATTTTCTATAGAAATAAAATTTTTAAAAAATTTTCTATAGAAATAAAATTTTTACAAAATTTTCTATAGAAATAAATTTTTACAAAATTTTCTCTAGAAATAAAATTTTTACAAAAGTATCTACAAAAATAAAATTTTGACAAAAATTTCTATAGAAATACAATTTTGGCAAAATTCTCTATATAAATAAATTTTTGACGAAATAAATAAAATGTTGAAAATTTTCTATAGAAATAAAATTTTGGCAAAATTTTTTTATAGAAACAAAATGTTTACAAAATTTTCTATAGAAATAAAATTTGTACGAAATTTTCTATAAAAATAAAATTTTCACACAATTTTCTGTAGAAATAAAAATTTTGACAAAATTTTCTATAGAAGTAAAATTTTAACAAAATTTTTTATAGAAATAGAATTTTCTACAGAAACAAAAATTTGACAAAATTTTCTATAGAAATAAAATTTTGACAAAATTTTCTATAGAAATAAAATTTTGACAAAATTTTCTATAGAAATAAAATTTTGGCAAAATTTTCTATAGAAATAAAATTTTGACAAAATGTTCTATAGAAATAAAATTTTGACAAAATTTTCTACAGAAATAAAAGTTTGACAAAATTTTCTATTGAAATAAAAATTAGACAAAATTTTCTATAGATATAAAATTTTGTCAAAATGTTCTATATGTATAAAATTTTGACAAAATTTTCTATAGAAATAAAATTTTTACAAAATTTTCTATAGAAATAAAATTTTGACAAAATTTTCTATAGAAATAAAATTTTGACAAAATTTTCTATAGAAGAAATAAAATTTTGATAAAATTTTTTATAGAAATAAAATTTTGACAAAATTTTCTATAGAAATAAAATTTTGCACAAAATTTTATATAGAAATAAAATGTTGACAAATTTTTCTATAGAAATAACAGTTTGGCAAAATCTTCTGTAGAAATAAAATTTTGACAAAATTTTCTATAGAAATAAAATGTTGACAAAATTTTCTCTAGAATTAAAATTTTGATAAAATTTTCTATAGAAAAAAAAAAAATTTGACAAAATAATTTATAAATAATAATTGGTAAATTATTGCCACTCGACATATTTTCTACATAATAGTAATTTCCGATTTGTGTTAATTGTATAAACGGATATCCAATTTTATATTTTTGGCGATGACATTAGTCAACATCTGTATCAAATCAAAAACTCTACGCTAAAACGAATGTCTAGTCTATAACATAATACAGAAAGTCATTTTCAAAAAATAAGTCAAAATTGAATTTTGTCTACAAGTGTCTATGCATAGATTTCATGACCAACATTATGGCATCAACATTACTAACATCATCATCTCCATTATCCTTGTCATTTACCACCAGCTACTACTACTGTACACATTATGGTCTCTCATCGCTCGTTTCATTCACTGTCCATTCGTTGGTGATGGAAGACGACTCCTCTTTATTTGGTTTTATAAACTTTTATGGGCGCAACAGAGTAACCGGATACACAATGACGCCTTTTAAATTGTTTTTATGAACTGCAAATTACATAGTTTCAAATTTTACTTTCTTAGTGGCTTAGTTTTTTTGTCGCCTACATTTATGCGCCTTGTAAGTGCCCGCAAAGCAGGCGTGAAATGTTTGCAAATCTTATGGAAACTTATCATTAGAGATAAAATTGATGATAGAGATGTCGAAATGGGAAAGATGAATAAGTGAACGGGTATCCAATCCAAGCCAAGTAAGATCTGGTAAAAAGATTTTCCAAAGAAGTGGTTTGTGATAAACCGATTTAGGTTAAGTTACATTGGCAGACAATTCAGTTCAATGTAATAGAGCAGGTGGTGTATTCCTATATAATCAATGAGTGCAGTCCAATTGTATATTATGACCGAGGCAAAGTGGCCCGTCATAATAAACACTGAAAAAACTATTGGCCTAAATTTTAAAAAGACAATGTATACAAATGTATAAAAACCCTAATTTCCGCCTTGTAAATCTTTTCTATACTACAATATATAGAAAATATCATTTTGCCTAAATTTAATGAACGCAATTTACACATAGTAAGGGAAAATTTCTTTAAAATAAATAAATTTTCATGAAAGAATGTTCAAAATCTTAGCTTTAAATTTTTTCATTAAATTTATGACACGAATCGTTGAAATTTTTTAAAGTAAAGCAAGAACATTTTTTTTTTTGTGTTGAAACAACACCAGAAATGATTTGAAAAGTGAAGACCAGATTTGGTTGAAATCCACGCTGAAGTCTTAGAAAACTTATTCTTGAGCTCAACATAATAGGAGAACGGATGCAATACATATTGCAAAATGTGCTTAGAACAAAGCCATTATATGCACAAAACTTAGAGTGGAAAGAAACAATAAGTTACTTCGCTTTCAGGAAAGTAGCCAGTTTCCGAATTTGGTTTTCTCTGATGAGAAGTAATTCCAAATTTAATAGTGTGTGTGGATTAACAAAATCATTTCTTGCCAAAGGAGTCAGATGAAAATGTATACCCAGTAGAACTCAAACGCCACCGATATTATTGGTGTGGACCGGCATAACGGCCTATAGTTGTTCCCTGTTCTTGTTGATCAACCTTGACATCTAGATAAATACCTTGAGATGAAAATAAATACCGAATATTAAAATTTTGGATTATCCCCTCTTAGTAATGGTGGTGACATTTGTGAGTGCTTCAAAACTTCTGTATGTGGTTCACCGCAATGTAGAACGCCAGTAAGACTCGGCTATGGAAATGAGGTCCCTTGTCATTGAGCTAAACATAGAATCGAGCAGCACTCAGTGATAAGTGAGAAGTTCGCCACTGTCAGATCGCAATGGACTGAATAGTCTAAGTGAGCCTAACCTAACCCACCAATGGTTTAAAAAGGAGTTCACTCGCTTCATTTCTACCGCGAAAACGCCACTAAAATCTCCGGATATCAATCACAGTTGTCACTCGAGCAAAAAATAATCTACCAAAATTTGGAGAAAAACAAAAAAAAATATTTTGCACAATTTTACTTCTGTAGAAAAAAAATTTTAATTCTATAGAAAATTTTGTCAAAATTTGATTTTCATAGAAAACTTTATCAAAATTTGATTTCTATAGAAAATTTTGTCAACATTTTATTTCTATAGAAAATTTTGTCAAAATTTTAATTCTATAGAAAATTTTGTCAAAATTTGATTTCTATAGAAAATTTTAGCAAAATTTGATCTCTATAGAAAATTTGATCAAAATTTGACTTCTATACAAATTTTGTCAAAATTTTATTTCTATAGAAAATTTTGTCAAAATTTTATTTCTCTGGAAAATGTTATAGAGATTTTATTTCTATAGAAAATTTTGTCAAAATTCTATTTCTGTAGAAAATTCTGTCCAAATTTTATTTCTAAAGAAAATTTTATCAAAATTTGATTTGTAAAGAAATTCTTTTCAACATTTTAATTCTATAGAAAATTTTGTCAAAATTTGATTTCTATAGAAAATTTGATCAAAATTTTATTTCTATAGAAAATTTTGTCAAAATTTTATTTTTGTAGAAAATTTTGTCAAAATTTTAATTCTATAGAAAAATTTGTCAAAATTTGATTTCTATAGAAATTTTTTATCAAAATTTGATCTCTATAGAAAATTTTATTTCTATAGAAAATTTTGTCAATCTTTTATTTCTATAGAAAATTTTGTCAAAATTTTATTTCTATAGAAAATTTTGTCAAAATTTTAATTCTATAGATTTTTTTTATTTCTATAGAAAATTTTATCAAAATTTTATTTCCATAGAAAATTTTCTCAAAATTTTATTTCTATAGAAAATTTTGTCAAAATTTTATTTTTATAGAAAATTTTGTCAAAATTTTAATTCTATAGAAAATTGTGTCAAGGTTAGGTTAAGTTAGGTGGCAGCCCGATGTATCAGGCTCACTTAGACTATTCAGTCCATTGTCCACATTGGTGAACTTCTCTCTTATCACTGAGTGCTGCCCGATTCCATACTAAGCTCAATGACAAGGGGCCTCCTTTTTATAGCCGAGTCCGAACGGCGTTTCACATTACAGTGAAACCACTTAGAGAAGCTTCGAAACCCTCAGAAATGTCACCAGCATTACTGAGATGGGATAATCCACCGCTGAAAATTTTTTGGTGTTCGGTCGAAGCAGGAATCGAACCCACGACCTTGTGTATGCAAGGCGGGCATGCTAACCATTGCACCACGGTGGCTCCCAAAATTTTGTCAAACTTTTATTTCTATAGAAAATTTTGTCAAAATTTTAATTCTATAGAAAATTTTTTTATTTCTATAGAAAATTTTGTCAAAATTTGATTTCTGTAGAAAATTTTATCAAGATTTTATTTCTATAGAAAATTTTGTCAAAATTTTATTTCTATAGAAAATTTTGTCAAAATTTTAATTCTATAGAAAATTTTGTCAAAATTTTAATTCTGTAGAAAATTTTGTCAAAATTTGATTTCTATAGAAAATTTTATCAAAATTTTATTTCTATAGAAAATTTTGTCAAAATTTTATTTCTATAGAAAATTTTGTCAAAATTTTAATTGTAAAGAAAATTTTGACAAAATTTTAATTCTATAGAAAATTTTGTCAAAATTTGATTTCTACAGAAAATTTTATCAAAGTTTGATTTCTATAGAAAATTTTATCAAAGTTTGATCTCTATAGAACATTTTATCAAAATGTTATTTCTATAGAAAATTTTGTCAAAATTTCATTTCTATAGGAGATTTTGTCAAAATTTCATTTCTATAGAAAATTTTATCAAAATTTTATTTCTTTAGAAAATTTTATTAAAATTTTCTTTCTTTAGAAAATTTTGATAAAAGTTTATTTTTATAGAAAATGTTGTTAACATTTTATATCTTCTGTTTTTTATTGTTGGTTTGTTCTTCAATTATTTTTGTTGTCTCTATTTAAGCTTAAGACCATGCGTTGACTAAAATACAAGAGTTGGTTAACCAATAGAGGAAAAGTATAATTCAGCATCCACTACTTGCAGCAAAACTATCAACCAATTATCAGAATAAATTCGGCTAATTCTATTACCGTCAATCCGTTGGACTTTTGTGCTTAGGGCATTTTGGGGAATAGGCCAAAATACGGCGGAGCCAATTTCGGGCAGCGTGCACGCCGATAATGAATATGATCACCTCCTGGAGCTAAATGTTATTTATGGACTGTGAGCATGTAACATGTTTCTCGCAACCATGTTATTTCCTCGGACATTACGCATTTGATTTCGGCAACCATTTTATGTTTGGAGAGAAAACAAGATTTCGATCGAACCAGAATTTGAATTTGTAAACTGATTTTTTAGGACGACAAAAATAATTTTTTTAATTTTGACAAACCTGAAAAGTCAATAAGACGAATTTCGGAACAGGATTTTGGACAAAAACCAAAGGTCGTCAAAAAAGTAGTGAAAATGTTCTGTTTGCATCAGGAAGTGGTGCAAAATTGGGGCAGAAGCGATAAATTTAACATTGGCTTGTCATAGGATATTGGCTTCTCAGGTTGGCTGATAAGTCCCCGGTCTAACAACGAAAAACAAATTTTTTTGTCAAAATTAGTTTTTATTATTCAACATAGTTCCCTTCAAGAGCGATACAACGATTATATGGACCATCCAATTTTTTGATACCATTTTGGTAGTACTCCTTCGGTTTTGCCTCAAAATAGGCCTCAGTTTCGGTGATCACCTCTTCATTGCAGCCAAATTTTTTCCCTGCGAGCATCCTTTTGAGGTCTGAGAACAAGAAAAAGTAGCTGGGGCCAGATCTGGAGAATACGGTGGGTGGGGAAGCAATTCGAAGCTAAATTCATGAATTTTTGCCATCGTTCTCAATGACTTGTGGCACGGTGCGTTGTCTTGGTGGAACAACACTTTTTCTTCTTCATATGGGGCCGTTATGCCGCGATTTCGACCTTCAAACGCTCCAATAACGCCATATAATAGTCACTGTTGATGGTTTTTCCCTTCTCAAGATAACCGATAAAAATTATTCCATGCGCATCCCAAAAACAGAGGCCATTACTTTGCCAGCGGACTTTTGAGTCTTTCCACGCTTCGGAGACGGTTCACCGGTCGCTGTCCACTCAGCCGACTATCGATTGGACTCAGGAGTATAGTGATGGAGTCATGTTTCATCCATTGACACATATCGACGGAAACACTCGGTGTATTACGAGTTAACAGCTGCAAACACCGCTCAGAATCATCAAAACGTTGTTGTTTTTGGTCAAATGTGAGCTTGCGCGGCACCCATTTTGCACAGAGCTTCCGCATATCCAAATATTGATGAATCATATGACCAACACGTTCCTTTGATATCTTTAAGACCTCTGCTATCTCGATCAACTTCATTTTACGGTCATTCAAAATCATTTTTTGGATTTTTTTGATGTTTTCATCGGTAACCACCTCTTTCGGGCGTCCACTGCGTTCACCGTCCTCCGTACTCATTTCACCACGCTTGAATTTTGCATACCAATCAATTATTGTGGATTTCCCTTCCGAACGAAACAAGCTATCGGCTTGAAACTTGACACAAGTAGTTGCTATTGATGTTGGTCGGATGATATTGCAAATGGGCCATATCGGTCCACTTTTACGTATAGCTCCCATATAAACGGACCCCCAAATTTGGCTTGCGATTGCTCTAAGAGAGCATCCGATCCGGCTGAAATTTGGTACATGGTGTTAGTATATGGACTCTAATAACCATGCAAAAATTGGTCCACATCGGTCCATAATTATATATAGCCCCCATATAAACCGATCCCCCGATTTGTCTTGCGGAGCCTCTAAGAGAAGCAAATTTCATCCGATCCGGTTGAAATCTGGCACATGGTGTTACTATATGGTCTCTAACAACCATGCAAAAATTGGTCCACATCGGTCCATAATTATATATAGCCCCCATATAAACCGATCCCCCGATTTGTCTTGCGGAGCCTCTAAGAGAAGCAAATTTCATCCGATCCGGCTGAAATTTGGTACATGGTGTTAGTATATGGTCTCTAACAACCATGCAAAAATTGGTCCACATCGGTCCATAATTATATATAGCACCCATATAAACCGATCCCCCGATTTGTCTTGCGGAGGCTCTAAGAGAAGCAAATTTCATCCGATCAGGCTGAAATTTGGTAATTGGTGTAAGTATATGGTCTCTAATGGCCATGCAAAAATTGGTCCACATCGGTTCATAATTATATATAGCCCCCATATAAACCGATCACCAGATTTGACCTCCGGAGCCTCTTGGAAGACCAAAATTCATCTGATTCAGTTGAAATTTGGTAGGTGGTGTTAATATTTGGCCTTAAACACCCATACAAAAATTGGTCGAAATCGGTCAATAATTATATATAGGCCCGATATAAAGCGATCCCTAGATTTGACCTCCGGAGCCCCTTGGAAGAGCAAAATTCATCCGATTCGGTTGAAATTTGGTACGTGATGTTAGTATATGGAATCCAACAACCATGCAGGAATTGGTTCATATCAGTCCATAATTATATATAGCCCCCATATAAACCGATCCCCAGATTTGACGTCTGGTGCTTTTTGGAGAAGCAAAATTCATCCGATCTGGTTGAAATTTGGTACGTGGTGGTAATATATGATATTTAAGAACCATGCCAAAAGTGGTCCACATCAGTCCATAATTATATATAGCGCCCATATAAACCGATCACGAGATTTGGTTTTGGAGCCTCTTGGAGGAGCAAATTTCATCCGAGTCAGTTGAAACCATGCCTAACTAGTTATATATAGCCCTCAGATAAATCGATCCCCAATCACACAAAATTGGTCCATATCAAGTTCATAATTCTATATAGCACCGATATAAGCGACCCCCATATTTCAATTCTGGCTCTCTACGTACCGTGCAAAAGTCCATGTCGATTCGTAATTATACCACGTATGGACTAATTCACAATTTAGAAGTTTTAAGATACCACAACACAAGTAATTCGATTGTGGATGACAGTCGTTCATAGAAGTTTGTACTCAATCCATGGTGGAGGGTACATAAGATTCGGCCTGGCCGAACTTACGGCCGTATATACTTGTCTTATGTTCCCATTGGGAAAATTTCCAATATTTAAAATCAAAAATTCTGGTATTTCCATTTCATATGCGTAGCTGGTATCCCTAGTTAGAGATGATGCTGTTGACTCATCTTCTTCATGTCTTATGCGCTGACCAGTAAAAAGGCGTGTATCACTAACACTAATTATATTAATAAAATAAATTCCAGGCACGTGGTATGCCATGGATAAGAAATTATTTACAGTCTTAAAAGATAAGTCAGTAGCAATTAAATATATGGTCTTACATACAGCATGAGTAATGTTCGAGGTTTACTATCTGTAAGACATGACAATATGGTTAACATATGTCAGTGTACCAAATAATAAAAAAAAAATCTATTATTCGCTAAAGGATATGTTTGGCATCATCAAAAATAATGTTCATAATTATTTCACGCAAAATAAGTATATGAATGTGAAACTGGCAACAAAAAAATGTATTTTTATATAAAAAGTGTATATCATAACATATAATATTGGGGAAGCAAACATATCGATGGTAGAGCATGGACTTACCAACAAGACTCGGCATTTTTTCTTTGTAAATTTGTTTAGAAATTTTTCGCACTTCATTTCGTCCAAACAGTGACTTTCTATAGAAGTAAAATTTGGAAAAAAATTTCTATAGAAATAAAATTTG
The DNA here is from genome assembly GCF_050003625.1 of Haematobia irritans. Taxonomy (NCBI): domain Eukaryota; kingdom Metazoa; phylum Arthropoda; class Insecta; order Diptera; family Muscidae; genus Haematobia; species Haematobia irritans. The sequence goes on from NC_134401.1 coordinate 115,277,187, forward strand.
GAAAAAATTTTCTATAGAAATAAAATTTGGAAAAAATTGATATGGACCAATTTTTGTTTGATTGGGGATCGGCTATATATAACTATAGACCGATATGGACCAATTTTGGCATGGTTATTTGCGGCCTTATACTAACACCATGTTCCAAATTTCAACCGGATCGGATGAATTTTGCTCCTCCAACAGGCTCCGGAGGACAAATCTGGGGATCGATTTATATGGGGGCTATATATAATTATGGACCGATATGGACCAATTCTTGCATGGTTGTTAGAGACCGTATACTAACACCACGTACCAAATTTCAACCGGATCGGATGAATTTTGCTCCTTTAAGGGGCTCCGGGACTGATATGGACCACTTTTGGCATGGTTGCTGAATACCATATATTTACATCACGTACAAAATTTCAACCGAATCGGGTGAATTTTGCTCTTCCAAGGGGCTCCGGAGGTCAAATCTGGGGATCGGTTTATATGGGGGCTATATATAATTATGGACCGATTTCGACTAATTTTTGCATGGGTATTTGAGACCATATACCCCTTTCCGACCTATAGCCGATCCACGTGATAGATTTTCCTAAATTTTTGAATTCTGTTATTAATGTGTACATAGAACATTTTAAATTATTAAGTTTGTTCAGTTTGATCCTGTATCCTGTTTTTTCAGGATACTCTCAATTGTTGCAGTCCGGTAAATTCCGGTAAAAGGCCGAACGTAAAAATATCAAAACACACAAAATAATCACGAAGTTACTGTTTGCATACAATATTTAATATGTTTTCTTATTGAAAACACTTGTTTAATGAAATATTCCACAATTTAAATGATTTTAATTTATTTGCAAACTTACCTCTTCCACTCATTTTTACAAATGCGCAAAGTACACTGCTGAAACTACAAAATTAATATGAAAAACAAATATTTATAACGGTTCTTCACATTTTTAGACAAAGAGAGAGCATACACAATTATTTTTTTGCCGCTCTTATCGCAGTACGTCATATATTAAAGAAATTATAGAGACTTAAACTTACCCGCACAATTGTGCGTACACGGTCGGAAAGGGATACTAACACCACGTACCAAATTCCAACTGAATCAGATGAATTTTGGTCTTCCTAGAGGCTCCGGAGGTCAAATCTGGCGATCGGTTTATATGGGGGCTATATATAATTATGGACTGATATGGACCACTTTTGGCATGGTTGCTGGATACCATATACTTACATCACGTACAAAATTTCAACCGAATCGGGTGAATTTTGCTCTTCCAAGGGGCTCCGGAAGTCAAATCTGGGGATCGGTTTATATGGGGGCTATATATAATTATGGACCGATGTGGACCAATTTTGGCATGGTTGTTAGAGACCATATACTAACACCATGTACCAAATTTCAGCCGGATCGGATGAAATTTGCTTCTCTTAGAGTGTCCTCAAGCCAAATCAGGGGATCGGTTTATATGGGGGCTATATATAATTACGGACCGATGTGGACCAATTTTTGCATGGTTGTTAGAGACTATATACTCACACCATGTACAAAATTTAAGCCGGATCGGATGAAATTTGCTTCTCTTAGAGGATCCGCAAGCCAAATCGGGGGATCGGTTTATATGGGGGCTATATAATTATGAACCGATGTAGACCAATTTTTGCATGGTTGTTAGAGATCATATGCGGACACCATGTACCAAATTTCAGCCGGATCGGATGAAATTTGCTTCTCTTAGATGCCTCGCAAGCCAAATTTTGTTTATATGGGGGCTATACGTAAAAGTGGACCGATATGGCCCATTTGCAATACCATCCGACCTACATCAATAACAACTACTTGTGCCAAGTTTCGAGTCGATAGCTTGTTTCGTTCGGAAATTAGTGTGATTTCAACAGACGGACGGACGGACGGATGGACGGACATGCTCAGATCGACTCAGAATTTCACCACGACCCAGAATATATATACTTTATGGGGTCTTAGAGCAATATTTCGATGTGTTACAAACGGAATGACAAAATTAATATACCCCCCATCCTATGGTGGACGGTATAAAAAATACGTTCGTCTGTGATGAAGCAACACTCAAAAATATTGATTCACATCACTGACCTTTCAAAATATACTAAATAAAGTAATCCACCAAACTATATATTAGACTAATTCACACTCGATGCCATTTTCTACCAAAAAATACAGACATTGTTGCAATATTAACCATCAATGAGTATAATTTTGTATGGAGTTTTCATAAAGCCGCAAAACTTGCCACCGAAAACAATAAAACGGCAAAATAAAAACTTTATGACCATTACATGAGTATTTTCGCTCATGCGGAATATTTTAATAAAGAACCAGTTGCTCTTAGTGTTTTCAGTGTCAAATATGTGTGAATTGAATATTTTTTGCTGGTCTTCGCGCATGCGTTGTTATATGATGCAAGATATTTTTTTTTGTTGATTTAAATAATTAAAAAAAAAAAACAATACATATTGAATAAAAAAAAGATAAATAGAAAGGGATCCCCATTAAAAAGAGAAGATACTTCTAGTTTGAAATATATTCGAGGAACTTTAACAGTATATCTTATGAACACTGCAAATCTGACCATATTTAGTACATATAAAATCTCTCAGATTAAAGATTTTTTCCGAACCATACTAAGTGAGTGGACAGGAAGCTGAACTTTAAGCTTAATATTGAAGAAAGGGCGAGAAAAGCCACTCGTGAAAAAAGGCAATAGGAACAAGTATATACAGTAGTAAGTTCGGCCGGACCGAATCTTAAATACCCACCACCATGAATCAAATATTATAGTTTTCTTTCAAATTTTAGGGGGGGTTTGATGAGAGATATTCTCCCAAGCAGAGCAGTTCAACCAGTACACTATCCGAAAATAAATTTAAAGATTTTACCCATGAAGACTATATCAGTTTCTGGATTTATAAGAACCATTTTTGAGTTTTAGAGCAATCATTAGCATCGCATGTAACAGGTTGGCTGATAAGTCCCCTGTCTAACAAAGAAAAACACATTTTTTTGTCAAAATTCGTTTTTATTGTTGAACATAGTTCCCTTCAAGAGCGATACAACGATTATAACGACCTTCCAATTTTTTGATACCATTTTGGTAGTACTCTTTCGGTTTTGCCTCAAAATAGGCCTCAGTTTCGGCGATCACCTCTTCATTGCAGCCAAATTTTTTCCCTGCGATCATCCCTTTGAGGTCTGAGAACAAGAAAAAGTCACTGGGGGCCAGATCTGGAGAATACGGTGGGTGGGGAAGCAATTCGAAGCTAAATTCATGAATTTTTGCCATCGTTCTCAATGACTTGTGGCACGGTGCGTTGTCTTGGTGGAACAACACTTTTTTCTTCTTCATATGGGGCCGTTTTGCCGCGATTTCGACCTTCAAACGCTCCAATAATGCCATATAATAGTCACTGTTGATGGTTTTTCCCTTCTCAAGATAATCGATAAAAATTATTCCATGCGCATCCCAAAAAACAGAGGCCATTACTTTGCCAGCGGACTTTTGAGTCTTTCCACGTTTCGGAGACGGTTCACCGGTCGCTGTCCACTCAGCCGACTGTCGATTGGACTCAGGAGTGTAGTGATGGAGCCATGTTTCATTCATTGTCACATATCGACGGAAAAACTCGGGTGTATTACGAGTTAACAGCTACAAACACCGCTCAGAATCATCAACACGTTGTTGCGGCACCCATTTTGCACAGAGCTTCCGCATATCCAAATATTGATGAATGATATGACCAACACGTTCCTTTGATATCTTTAAGGCCTCTGCTATCTCGAACAACTTCATTTTACGGTCATTCAAAATCATTTTGTGGATTTTTTTGATGTTTTCGTCGGTAACCACCTCTTTCGGGCGTCCACTGCGTTCACAGTCCTCCGTGCTCATTTCACCACGGTTGAATTTTGCATTCCAATCAATTATTATTGATTTCCCTGGGGCAGAGTCCGGAAACTCAGTATCAAGCCAAGTTTTTGCTTCCACCGTAATTTTTCCCTTCAGAAAACAGTATTTTATCAAAACACGAAATTCCTTGTTTTTCCATTTTTTTCACAATAATAAAAGTTGCTTCACAAAATACGCTCTATCTCACAAACTAATTGACTTACAGACGTCAAATTTTGACACGAATCATTTGAAGGTTGGTAATATATAAAAATAATATGCATTTAATACTAGCGACGCCATCTCTGTGTCAGACCGGGGACTTATCAGCCAACCTGTTAAGTGTGCAAGAAAATGATGAAAAATCGCCTTAGGTTAGGTTAGGTGGCAGCCCGATGTATCAGGCTCACTTAGACTATTCAGTCCATTGTGATATCACATTGGTGAACTTCTCTCTTATCACTGAGTGCTGCCCGATTCCATGTTAAGCTCAATGACAAGGGACCTCCTTTTTATAGCCGAGTCCGAACGGCGTTCCACATTGCAGTGAAACCACTTAGAGAAGCTTTGAAACCCTCAGAAATGTCACCAGCATTACTGAGGTGGGATAATCCACCGCTGAAAACCTTTTTGGTGTTCGGTCGAAGCAGGAATCGAACCCACGACCTTATGTATGCAAGGCGAGCATGTTAACCATTGCACCTTGGTGGCTCCCGCCTTGATTTGAAATCAAAAATGTGTAGATTTTCACCCCCATAATTAAATGATTACGAGAAATTAAATCTGGACATTTTACATTCAGTTTCAAGCAATTTTCATGATCAGTGCGCCTTCTATAACCTCAAGAAGTGTAATCGGTCTATATGCAGGTCTTACCAAATGGGTCTTTGAGTCTCAAATTCCAATTCAATTGAAATCGGTCTATATGCAGGCCTTACCAAATGGACCAATAAAAACTAATTTCGATACATGTTTTTTGAGTCTAAAATTCCAATTCAATTTCATACAAATCGGATAAAAACTACGGTTTCTTCAAGCCCAACAAATAAAATCGGGAGATCGGGCTATACTAAAACATTGACCGATACTCACCATTTTCGACAAGCCTCTTTGTTGTCCTGCAATACCTCTACATTCCCAGTTTCAAGTAAATTGGATAACAGCTACGGTTTCTATAAGCCCAAGAAGTAAAATCTCGAGATCGGACTATATAGGGGCTATATCAAAACATGGACCGATACTCACTATTTTCAGCATACCTTTTTAGAGTCCTAATATACCTCTCTATTTCCAATTTCAGGCAAATTGGATAAAAACTACGGTTTCTATATGCCCGAGAAGTAAAATCTGAAGATCGGTCTATGGGGGCTATATCAAAACATTGGCCGATACTCACTATTTTCGGCATACCTTTTTATGGTCATAAAATACCTCTAGATTTCCAATTTCAGGCAAATTGGATAAAAACTACGGTTTTACAAGCCCAAGAAGTAAAATCGGGAGATCGGCCTATATGGGGGTATACCAAAACATGAACCGATGGTTCTAAAATACCTCTAGAATTCTAATTTCAGGCGAATTGGATAAAAAGTACGGTTTCTATAAGCCCAAGACCCCAAATCTGGAGGTCGCTTTATATGGGGACTATATCAAAACCTGGACCGATATAGCCCATCTTCGAACTTGACCTGCCTGCAGACAAAAGACGAGTTTGTGCAAAATTTCAGAACGATTGTTTCATCATTGAGGAGTGTAGCTTGTTTACAACAGACAGACAGACGGACATGGTTATATCGTCTTAGAATTTCTCCCTGATCAAGAATATATATACTATATATAGTCGGAAATCTATATATAGTCGGAGATCTATATATCGATGTGTCTATATATCATTATACCCGTCACCATTCTATGGTGATGGGTATAACAAATCCCAGCAATACTGTTGACTTGGGAATTACGCCTTACCAGCACTGGACGGTTTTGGTTACCATAAATCAGATTTTCATGAGTACTAGCCCACGCACTTGTTGTTTATTTCTCGCAAACTTTGTTTTTTTTTTTTTGCTCATATAACAAGTTGGCTGATAAGTCCCCGGTCTACCAAAGAAAACACATTTTTTGTCAAAATTCGTTTTTATACCCTCCACTATAGAATGGGGGTATATTAACTTTCCGTTTGTAACACATCGAAATATTGCTCTAAGACCCCATAAAGTATATATATTCTGGGTCGTGGTGAAATTCTGAGTCGATCTGAGCATGTCCGTCCGTCCGTCCGTCTGTTGAAAGCACGCTAACTTCCGAACGAAACAAGCTATCAACTTGAAACTTGGCACAAGTAGTTGATATTGATGTAGGTCGGATGGTATTGCAAATAGGCCATATCGGTCCACTTTTACGTATAGCCCCCATATAAACGGACCCCCAAATTTGGCTTGTGATTGCTCTAAAAGAAGCAAATTTCATCCGATCCGGCTGAAATTTGGTACATGGTGTTAGTATATGGTCTCTAACAACCATGCAAAAATTGGTCCATATCGGCCCACTTTTACGTATAGCCCCCATATAAACGGACCCCCAAATTTGGCTTGTGATTGCTCTAAAAGAAGCAAATTTCATCCGATCAGGCTGAAATTTGGTACATGGTGTTGGTATATGGTCTCTAACAACCATGAAAAAATTGGTCCATATCGGTCCATAATTATATATAGCCCCCATATAAACCGATCCCCAGATTTGACCTCCGGAGCCTCTTAGAGGAGCAAAATTCATCGGATCCGGTTGAAATTTGGTACGTGGTGTTATTATATGGTCTCTAACAACCATGCAAGAATTGGTCCATATCGGTCCATTCAAAATCATTTTGTGGATTTTTTTGATGTTTTCGTCGGTAACCACCTCTTTCGGGCGTCCATATAATTATGGACTGATATGAACTATATATAATTATGGACTGATATGAACCAATTCCTGCATGGTTGTTGGATAACATATACTAACATCACGTACCAAATTTCAACCGAATCGGATGAATTTTGCTCTTCCAAGAGGCTCCGGAGGTCAAATCTGGGGATCGGTTTATATGGGGGCTATATATAATTATGGACCGATTTCGACCAATTTTTGCATGGGTGTTTGAGGCCATATATTAACGCCACGTACCAAATTTCAACTGAATCAGATCAGTTTTGGTCTTCCAAGAGGCTCCGGAAGTCAAATCTGGTTTATATGGGGGCTATATATAATTATGGACCGATGTGGACCAATTTTTGCATGGTTGTTAGAGATCATATGCTGACACCATGTACCAAATTTCAGCCGGATAGGATGAAATTTGCTCTCTTAGAGTCCCCCGCAAGCCAAATTTGGGGGTCCGTTTATGTGGGGGCTATACGTAAAAGTGGACCGATATGGCCCATTTGCAATACCATCCGACCTACATCAATAACAACTACTTGTGCCAAGTGTCAAATCGATAGCTTGTTTCGTTCGGAAATTAGCGTGATTTCAACAGAAGGATGGACGGACGGACGGACGAACATGCTCAGATCGACTCAGAATTTCACCACGACCCAGAATATATATACTTTATGGGGTCTTAGAGCAATATTTCGATGTGTTACAAACGGAATGACAAATTTAATATACCCCCATCCTATGGTGGAGGGTATAAAAAACATTTAATAGTAATTGCTTATCACTCTTCAACTATCCTCTAAGATTTGGTAATGAGACCCAGCAAAAACTCCCATTACCAAACAATATTCGAGGTAACTTAGCAGACAACTGGTAACCAATTACCGTTAAAATGAAATCTTGTTTACTTTTGAATGTCCTATGGGGAAAAGTACTTGCCCATAGTATTGTTGAGAGTATGACATACAAGCCCTTGGTATGGAGTTTTTCACCTCAACTACTTATCCAGTTTTTACTGGGATATGTTATTTGAGGCAATAATAAACGTATTTGGCTTGATCGTTCGACGTCACTGTTTAAATTGCATATTCACATTCTCGATTCATTTTAAGAGATCAGCAAACACGACTAAGCTATAAAATTATATATTCACATTATATGTATGTATGTATTCATATATTCACACTTTATACTATATATATATATGTATACATATTTCCATATAAGTATGCGCCTGCAATCATGCCCAACTATCAGCTGTTGCTTAAAAGTGGAAACCTGTAATACTGCCAAAATTAAAACAGACATACCCATCAGGCCTCCATTAGGCTGTCACCGGGGGTAGCAACGGTAAAAATACAAGAAAAAGAGAGTAGAGTAAACAAAAATGACGTGGTTCTCGTTGAAGCCATATTTATTTCACAACATTTTTTCGGGGACCAGATGCAATGATACAGCCGTAAATAACATCAATTGCAGAACGTCAACTAGCTGGTGTGTGTGTGAGTGGTGTGGCAAAAATCCTAACAACGCTTTGGAATTATAGTCGGGTCGTGAGTATGCGGTATGTCTTGAGATAGGTTCATTCGAAAATTATACTCACTGTCACAAACGTTCGGCGTTTGAATATTTGCAAGCGTTTGGCGCATGACTGCAGAGTTCATGCCATTCATTGTTAAGTGTGGTGGATAAAATTTGGCGAAACATTTTATAACGTCATGAATATATATTACACTCGCACACAAAATTGAGCATACATTACATAAATTTAGGAGAGAGTTTCCCCAAAAATTTAAATAAGAATTAAAATAAGTCAGATAGTGTCACTTAAGAAATGTTCACGGGAATCACGTTTGAATCAATAGCGTGGGTGGAGAGTGATGATTGCCCTCCATGGATTGCGTAGAAACTTCTACGAAAGACTGTCATCCACATTCGAATTACTTGGGTTGTGGTAATACTTACCGATGGCAAAGTATCTTAAAACTTCTTAACATTGTCGTCTAAATTGTAAGTTAGTCCATACGTGTTAATATTGTGACACAAAAGGTATATATAAGTAAGTCTACAAATAATTACGAACCGATATGGACTTTTGCACGGTAATTAGAGAGCCAAAATTTTTATCGATTTATCTGAGGGCTATATATAACCATTGACCGATATGGACCTAGTTTGGCATGGTCACGAATTATCGTCCTTTTCGCTCTAGGACGCTTAGTTTAGGAGATATGGCCAAAAGAAGTTTTTCATATAAAAATTAATTTTTTTTTTAGGATTTGGGTGGTTTTTTAATTTTTTTGAGGGTGGTCACGAATTATAGTCCTTTTCCATATACTAGCCATATACTAGCACAATGTACCAAATTTCAACTGAATCGGGCGAAATTTGCTCCTCCAAGAGGCTCCAAAGCCAAATCTGGGGATCGGTTTATATGGGGCTATATATGATTATGATCCGATCAATTTTTGCATGCTTGTTAAATACCATATTCTAACACCACGTACCAAATATCAACCGGATCGGATGAATTTATATAGTACCAACCCTCAAATGATTCGTGTCAAAATTTGACGTCTGTAAGTAAATTACTTTCTGAGATAGAGCGTCTTTTGTGAAGCAACTTTTGTTATTGTGAAAAAAATGGGGAAAAAGGAATTTCGTGTTTTGATAAAATACTGTTTTCTGAAGGGAAAAAATACGATGGAAGCAAAAACTTAGCTTGATAGTGAGTTTCCGGACTCTGCCTCAGGGAAATCAAAAATAATTGATTGGTATAAATAAAATAATTGAATGTGCACGGAGGACGGTGAACGCAGTGGACGCCCGAAAGAGGTGGTTACCGACGAAAACATCAAAACAATCCACAAAATGATTTTGAATGACCATAAAATGAAGTTGATCGAGATAGCAGAGGCCTTAAAGATATCAACGGAACGTGTTGGTCATATCATTCATCAATATTTGGATATGCGGAAGCTCTGTGCAAAATGGGTGCCGCGCGAGCTCACATTTGACCAAAAACAACAACGTGTTGATGATTCTGAGCGGTGTTTGCAGCTGTTAACTCGTAATACACCCTAGTTTTTCCGTCGGTATGTGACAATGGATGAAACATGGATTCATCACTACACTCCTGAGTCCAATCGACAGTCGGCTGAGTGGACAGCGACCGGTGAACCGTCTCCGAAACGTGGAAAGACTCAAATGTCCGCTGGCAAAGTAATGACCTCTGTTTTTGGGATGCGCATGGAATAATTTTTATCGGTTATCTTGAGAAGGGAAAAACCATCAACAGTGACTATTATATGGCGTCATTGGAGCGCTTGAAGGTCAAAATCGCGGCAAAACTGCCCCAAATGAAGAAGAAAAAAGTGTTGTTCCGCCAAGATAACGCACCGTGCCACAAGTCATTGAGAACGATGGCAAAAATTCATGAATTGGGCTTCGAATTGCTTCCCCACCCACCGAAACTGGGGCCCATTTTGAGGCAAAACCGAAAGAGTACCACCAAACTGGTATCAAAAAATTGGAAGGTCGTTATAATCGTTGCATCGCTCTTGAAGGGAACTATGTTGAATAATAAAAACGAATTTTGACAAAAAAAAATGTGTTTTTCTTTGTTAGACCGGGGACTTATCATCCAACCTGTTATGATTATGGAGCGATCAATTTTTGCATGCTTGTTAAATACCATATTCTAACACCACGTACCAAATTTCAACCGGATCGGATGAATTTTGCTTCTACAAAAGGCTCCGGAGGTCAAATCTTGGAACCGGATTATATGGGGGCTATATATGATTATGGACCGATATGGACTAATTTTTGCATGGTTGTTAGGGGCCCTATACTAACACCACGTACCAAGTTTCAACCGGATCGGATGAATTTTGCTCCTCAAAGAGGCTCCGGAGATCAGATCTGGGGATAGGTTTATATGGGGGCTATATATAATTATAGACCGATATGGACCAATTTTTGCATGGTTGTTAGAGGCCCTATACTAACACCACGTACCAAGTTTCAACCGGATCGGATGAATTTGGCTCCCCAAAGAGGCTCCAAAGCCAAATCTGCGGATCGGTTTATATGGGGCTATATATGATTATGGATCGATCAATTTTTGCATGCTTGTTAAATACCATATTCTAACACCACGTACCAAATTTAAACCGGATCGGATGAATTTTGCTTCTACAAAAGGCTCCGGAGGTCAAATCTGGGAACCGGATTATATGGTGGCTATATATGATTATGGTCCGATATGGACCAATTTTTGCATGGTTGTTAGAGGCCCTATACTTACACCACGTACCAAGTTTCAACTGGATCGGATGAATTTTGCTCCTCCAAGAGGCTCCGGAGATTAAATCTGGGGATAGGTTTATATGGGGGCTATATATAATTATAGACCGATATGGACCAATTTTTGCATGGTTGTTAGAGACCATATACTAAAAACACGTACCAAGTTTCAACCGCATCGGATTAATTTTGCTTTTCTAAGTGGCTCCGCAATAGAGGTGTGCACGTGAGTAATATTTTGCTCACGCTCACGCACACTCACGACGGAGAAATCTTATTCACGCACACTCACGCACGATATTTTTTGGTAGGACTCACGCTCACGCACGCTCACGAAAAGAAAATTTGTACTCACGCACACTCATGCACGAAAATCTTTTAAATGTCGTGACTCACGAAAAATGTCGTGACTCACAAAAAACGTCGTTACTCACGAATAATTTTATGAGTAATTTACCTATAGAACCTGATTGAAAACATGAGTATGTGTAAAATCGAGAGCGTTATAAAACTCTTTACACCTAGGGTGTCACTAAAATTATAAATGACTCGTAACTCGTAAGCATTTGTTCGTACGCGAAATTATTTTCGTGAGTGTGTTAATCACACTCACGCCGTTGCCGTTAGCGTGAATCACGACTCACGCGTGAGTCACGAAAATTTTCGTGAGTCACGACAATTTCGTGTCACGTGCACACCTCTACTCCGCAAGCCAAATCTTGGGATCGGTTTATATGGGGGATATACGTAAAAGTGGTCCAATATGGCCCATTTGCAATACCATCTGACCTACATCAATAACAACTACATATGCCAAGTTTCAAGGTGATAGCTTGTTTCGTTCGGAAGTTAGCGTGATTTCAACAAACGGACGGACGGACATACTAAGATCGACTCAGAATTTCACCACGACCCAGAATATATATACTTTATGGGGTCTTAGAACAATATTTCGACGTGTTACAAACGGAATGACAAAGTTAATATACCCCTACACGCACGAAATAATTCTTTACACCCAAACGAAATATTAGACAAACAAAGATCGTTTCTCATTTGCTTTTCGCTGTAAGGAAGTCTATTTCGAAGAAAAGTATATACTTCTTGTGATAAACGTTTATTCTTTTCCAGGATGTAAAAACAATTTCATAAAGCCTAACTCAAAAAAAAAAACAAAATTTTCTGGCTAATTGCATTTTCCCTCACATTTTTCTCACTTCCACGAGCTTTTTTAGTTCTTAGCACCTTTTTTTGTAATAGAAGAAATTATTCGATTTTATAAATTTTTTAAATTTTACCTTTTGCCTGGACGAGAATCGAATCGCGGACCATGCAATTTGTAAGCCAACACACTATCCACTGGGCTACGTAGCTGTCATTGTCATCAATAGACAAACAAATTTTATTTAACGATTAAACAAATTTTATTTAACAGAAACATACATTTAGTTGGGCATCGCGATAGTAGGTACGTCCGCCTTTCATAAAAATGGTCGTGGGTTCGATCCCTGCTTCAACCGAACACCAAAAAGTTTTTTTGTTTCGTTTTTTGTACATATATTCCAGATATGTTCGGAAGATTCCGAAAAGGTTTTCAAAAATACTTTTTGTTATTGAAAAAATAACAATTTTGAAACAAACGAATTTTTTTGACTATAAAAGTTTAAAATTTTCGAAGAAATTAAAAAAAAACTCTAACAATAGAAAAACGTTTGCGGTACGTTTGCATTCTGCTTCAAGCATATATATTTTCAGGATTGGTACAAACAAAATATTGTTTGTATGGTTCAAACATACTATGTTTCACCTTAAGCATACAATGGTCTCTCGGTCTCTCTTTCTAAACACATATATGTTTATAGGTAATTTCTAAATTAATATATGTTTGCATTCACACATATTATATAAGAAAAATGTTATGTCCCAAACATGTGTAATGTTTCACGCTAATTGGTCTCACCATTTAGTCTATGTGGTCATATGTGTGTATATTAGCAGCTATATCTAAATCTGAACCGATTTCTTCCAAAATCAATAGGATTATATTCTGACCCAAAGTTAGTACATGTGCTAAATTTGAAGTTGAGTTGACCAAAACGGCGACCTTGACAGACGGACATGTTTAGATCGACTCTGGAGCCGACCCTAAGCCTTATTGCCAAAGACACCATGTGTCCATCTCGTCTCCTTCTGGGTGTTGCAATCATATGATCTAACATATCGATGCCCTCATTCCAGAGTACGCTAAATCGACTTAGCATTTTTTGATGGAGTTCGTTGTTGTTTATTCGGATTGATGTGAATTGCATTCTGTCAAAAGTTCGAATTTATTGGACACTGCTATCAAAAGTTATGGTTAATATTGTACGTAGACTGTGACTAAAGTTTTAAAAATTTCCAATCCAAAAAGGGCAAAAAGCTTTGTTCGGTCTAAATAGGTCTAAGTCATTTTTAGCCATGTTCTATTATCACTATTTTGAATTCGTACATACTGAAAAAAAATCTACAATAAACATGATTTTAATACCGAAAAAAGTGAATTTATATCTTATACGGGTTTTGAGAAATTCCAAAAAAACAATTAAACTTGCTTCCTGTAAAATTCACTTTTTAGACTTAGAGTACTTTGGAATGGAGGTATCGATATAATGTGGGGCAGGATATAATGAATATTTTCACTATATGGACACATTTTTGTCTAAGTCTAAATCCTTAAAAAATCGGTGATCGGTTTATATTGGGACTTTATAGGAAATAAATGTTCGGTATACTCCATTTGCTTTATCCGGCAATATAGACGTTTTTATGATAAACTTCAAAAGCATGAACAAACGGTTACGGCTGGGTCTATTCAGAATTTTACTACAAGCATGAGAGTGTGTGAAGTAGTCAAACGGACAGTATCGTCTCCAAAGCACAGGTACCGTCTAGTCTGATATCGTCGTTCCCAAAAAACTAGGTTCGATGAATTAGGAAATTTTGTCCTTGGAGTAAATAAGCCTATTTCTTTCTTCTCCGAGTTAACATCCAGGCCTCTGGGTTTTGCCCAGTCATATGCCACCATCAGGACCCTTTCTGCCATCCTGCAGAGTCTGTTAGGATCTGTTTTTTGCAAAAGATTTATAAGATCATCTGCGTAACAGACGGGTTCACTAGAATCCTTAGTAGGCCGTCTATAGTTGTTACCCACAGTACGAGTAGTGGCGATAGTTTACCTCTCTGTGGAGTTCATTTTGACAAATTTTTCTATAGAAATACAATTTTGACAAAATTTTCTATAGAAATAAAATTTTGACAAAGTTTTCTATAGAAATACAATTTTGACAAAATTTTCTATAAAAATACAATTTTTACAAAATTTTCTATTGAAATAAACATTTTGACAAATTTTTCTATAGAAATAAACATTTTGACAAATTTTTCTATGGAAATAAAATTTTGACAAAATTTTCTATAGAAATAAAATTTTAAGAAAATTTTCTATAGAAATTAAATTTTGATAAAATTTTCTATAGTAATAAAATTTTGATAAAATTTTCTATAGAAATAAAATTTTGACAAAATTTTCGATTGAAATAAACATTTTGACAAATTTTTCTATAGAAATAAAATTTTGACAAAATTTTTTCGGAAGGTTCAAGTGTATTTCACTTTGGGTTGAGTGAATTACCCGAATTTATTCTGATAATTAGTTGATAGTTTTGCTGCAAGTAGAGGATGCTGATGAGGAATGTGGTAATTCCGAAACAGCTGTACATCCAACCATCTTGCAGTCTATAGGGCTTTGCCCAAATAAATTTGACAAGCATACTTTTCCTCTGTTGTTTAAGCTACACTTGTAGTTTAGTCAATGCATGGCTTTAAGCTGAGATCAAAAACAACAATAACGATTGAAGAGAAGCCAACAATAACAAACAAAACGAAATTAAATTTTGACAAAATTTTCTATTGAAGTAAACATTTTGACAAAATTTCTATAGAAATAAAATTTTGACAAATTTTTCTATAGAAATACAATTTTGACAAAATTTTCTATAGAAATACAATTTTGACAAAATTTTCTATAAAAATACAATTTTTACAAAATTTTCTATTGAAATAAAGATTTTGCAATATGTTCTATAGTAATAAAATCTTGATAAAATTTTCTATAGTAATAAAATTTTGATAAAATTTTCTATAGAAATAAAATTTTGACAAAATTTTCTATAGAAATAAAGTAGAGTCCGTCTCCACCGTTGTCTCCTTGTTTATTATAAACCTGTAATAATTATGTCTCAAAGACAACACCTTATAACAAATGGGAATCCCGTATTACGTAAAGAAATATTTTTTATAACAAAGGCGAAATTCGTTTGGGTATGTAGTCGAAATTCTTTTGTGTGTGTGTGTTTTTTTTAGTGTATGTAGTCAATGTGATCCAATCCGGACATTCATAGCCTTATTTTCTCAAACTTCCACAGCAATAGAACGCTTTCCTTTATAGTCTACTGTCACTGTGCCACCGTGGTGCAATGGTTTGCATGCCCGCCTTGAATACACAAGGTCGTGGGGTTTCTGAGGGTTTCAAAGCTTCTCTAACAGGTTGGCTGATAAGTCCCCGGTCTGACACATAGATGGCGTCGCTAGTATTAAATGCATATTATTTTTATATAGTACCAACCTTCAAATTATTCGTGCAAAATGTGACGTCTGTAAGTCAATTAGTTTGTGAGATAGAGCGTCTCTTGTGAAGCAACGTTTCTTATTGTGAAAAAAATGGAAAAAAAGGAATTTCGTGTTTTGATAAAATACTGTTTTCTCAAGGGAAAAATACGGTGGAAGCAAAAACTTGGCTTGATAATGAGTTTCCGGACTCTGCACCAGGGAAATCAACAATAATTGATTGGTATGCAAAATTCAAACGTGGTGAAATGAGCACGGAGGACGGTGAACGCAGTGGACGCCCGAAAGAGGTGGTCACCGACGAAAACATCAAAAAAATCCACAAAATGATTTTGAATGACCGTAAAATGAGGTTGATCGAGATAGCTGAGGCCTTAAAGATATCAAAGGAACGTGTTGGTCATATCATTCATCAATATTTGGACATGCGGAAGCTCTGTGCAAAATGGGTGCCGCGCGAGCTCACATTTGACCAAAAACAACAACGTGTTGATGATTCTGAGCGGTGTTTGCAGCTGTTAACTCTTAATACACCCGAGTTTTTCCGTCGATATGTGACAATGGATTAAACATGGCTCCATCACTACACTCCTGAGTCCAATCGACAGTCGGCTTAGTGGACAGCGACCGGTGGCCTCTGTTTTTTGGGATGCGCATGGAATAATTTTTATCGATTATCTTGAGAAGGAAAAAACCATCAACAGTGACTATTATATGGCGTTATTGGAGCGTTTGAAGGTCGAAATCGCGGCAAAACGGCCCCATATGAAGAAGAAAAAAGTGTTGTTCCACCAAGACAACGTACCGTGCCACAAATCATTGAGAACGATAGCAAAAATTTACGAATTGGGCTTCGAACTGCTTCCCCACCCACAGTATTCTCCAGATCTGGCCCCCAGCGACTTTTTCTTGTTCTCAGACCTCAAAAGGATGCTCGCAGGGAAAATATTTGGCTGCAATGAAGAGGTGATCGCCGAAACTGAGACCTATTTTGATGCAAAACCGAAGGAGTACTACCAAAATGGTATCAAAAAATTGGAAGGTCGTTATAATCGTTGTATCGCTCTTGAAGGGAACTATGTTGAATAATAAAAATGAATTTTGAAAAAAAAATGTGTTTTTCTTTGTTAGACCGGCGACTTATCAGCCAACCTGTTAAGTGGTTTCAGTGCAATTTGGAACGCCGTTCGGACTCGGCTATAAAAAGGAGGTCCCTTGTCATTGAGCTTAACATGGAATCGGGCAGCACTCAGTGATAAGAGAGAAGTTCACCAATATGGTATCACAATGGACTGAATAGTCTAAGTGATCCTTATTCATCGGGCTGCCACCTAACCTAACCTATAGTCTACTGTGTTATGTTAGCACACTTTTAAACTCGACTGTATTACAACACTCACGAAATCCAAATTTAGCATTCAAACTTGTCTCTGCTGAAAATAAAGAAACAAACACACACATATGCACACACATACAAATCGTGGATCTAGCTAGCTCTAGACTTTTCACTTAGTATTTATCTAGCACTTAATATTTGGTTACTCTTGCCGATTTAAGTATGCAGCTAACGTCAAGAGCAGAGCCACTGCAACGGCAATTGTTGCTGAGAGTATATTTCGCTGTGACGCAGTGGCCAGAGTTCAATCGGTGTTGCTGTTAGCAATTTTAGGAAGCATTTGAGTTTTCTGCTTAAGTATATCAATTTAATGCAATACAGAGGAGCTTAGATGTAACCAAAATTAAGTACTCTTATCAAATCAGTACGTCTCAAACAGTCTACAAGTGCGGTTGAGAATAACGAATTTTAATCTAAAGAAATAAAAGTGCAAATGTGAAGCACAAAAAGTGGATAAAAACTCGTTACAATATATTGTTAACAAAAAGTTAAATTTCAATACAATTTTGCCAAAGGATAGCAACAACAATAACAGACTTGTGTATAAATTTACGAAAAAGTATGTCAATTAAATTTTAAAATACCCTTTCGTCCAAAGGTTTTGTGTTGCCCAATTTGAAACATTGATTTTTTTTGTTTTTTTGCGAGCCAAACATCTTATATGCAATCGTATTGTGTTGTATGAACCGAGGTCATTTTGTAGAGTATCTCAATTTTATATTGATTCCACGTGAAAGACGCGGAAGCCAGTCGACTTCAAGTCAAGGTTTAATACACTGGAAGAATTGTTATTGGCCTAAGACCAAAGATATACATTTTGATATACCAATATTTTAATTAAAACTGATATTTTTTTTTTTTTAAATTTTTTTTATTCAAATCTAGAGAACTCTTCTTTGGAAGCCGAGTTGTTTTAAATAAACTATATTTATAGGGAGGTAAATTGTCCATAATATTAAGAGAATTAAAACGTATTGTAAAATTAATATTAAGTTATATACCGACCAACCATAGTACCATCGTGGTGCAATTATGCTAACCATTGCTTGCATTTCATGCAAAGGGTCGTGGGTTCAATCCCAATGTCGCCCACAACACTACAAAGGGTTTTCTGTGGGGTATTATCGCCTCTTAGTAAAATTCTTAATTTTTTTTTTCGTAGATTTTGCAAAATGTGCCTCTCCAACTAAAAGGTACTTCACAAATTTTCTATAGAAATTAAATTTTGACAAAATTTTCTATTGAAATAAAATTTTGACAAATTTTCAATGGAAAAAAATGTTCAAAAAATTTTCTATAGAGATAAAATTTTCACAAAATTTTCTATAGAAATAAAATTTTGACAAAATTTTCTATAGAAATAAAATTTTGACAAAATTTTCTATAGAAATAAACTGCTGACAAAATTTTCTATAGGAATAAAATGTTGAGAAAATTTTCTATAGGAATAAAATTTTGACAAAATTTTCTATAAAAATAAAATTATGAAAAAAAATTTTATAGAAATAAAAATTTGACAATATTTTCTATAGAAATTAAATTTTGACAAGATTTTCTATAAAAATAAAATCTTGACAACATTTTCTACAAAAATAAAATTTTGACAAAATTTTCTATAGAAATAAAATTTTGACAAAATTTTTTATTGAAATAAAATTTTGACAAAATTTTCTATAGAAATGAAATTTTGACAAAATTTTCTATAGAAATAAAATTTTGACAAAATTTTCTATAGAAATAAAATTTTGACAAAATTTTCTATAGAAATTAACTGCTGACAAAATTTTCTATAGGAATAAAATGTTGAGAAAATTTTCTATAGAAATAAAATTTTGACAAAATTTTCTATAAAAATAAAATTATGAAAAAAAATTTTATAGAAATAAAAATTTGACAATATTTTCTATAGAAATTAAATTTAGACAAAATTTTCTATAAAAATAAAATCTTGACAACATTTTCTACAAAAATAAAATTTTGACAAAATTTTCTATAGAAGTAAAATGCTGACAAAATTTTCTATAAAAATAAAATTATGAAAAAATTTTTTATAGAAATAAAATGCTGACAAAATTTTTTATACAAATAAAATGCTGACAAAATTTTCTATAGAAATAAAATTTTGACAATATTTTCTATAGAAATTAAATTATATCAAAATTTTCTATAGAAATAAATTTTTGACAAATTTTCTACGGAAATAACATTTTGACAAAATTTTCTACGGAAATAACATTTTGACAAAATTTTCTATAGAGATAAAATTTTGACAAAATTTTCTATAGAGATAAAATTTTGACAAAATTTTCTATAGAAATAAAATTTTGACAAAATTTTCTATAGAAATAAAATTTTGACAAAATTTTCTATAGAAATAAAATTTTAACAAAAAATTTCTATAGAAATAAAATTTTGAGAAAATATTCTATAGAAATAAAATTTTGAGAAAATATTCTATAGAAATAAAATTTTGACAAACATTTTCTATAGAAATGAAATTTTGACACAATTTTCCATAGAAACTTTGACAAAATTTTCTATAGAAATAAAATTTTGAGAAAATTTTCTATAGAAATACAATTTTGACAAAATTTTCTATAAAAATAAAATTATGAAAAAAAAAATTCTATAAAAATAAAATTATGAAAAAATTTTTTATAGAAATAAAAATTTGACAAAATTTTCTATAGAAATAAAATGCTGACAAAATTTTCTATAGAAATAAAATGCTGACAAAATTTTCTATAGAAATAAAATTTTGACAAAATTTTCTATAGAAATAAAATTTTCAAAAAATTTTCTATAGAAATAAAATTTTGACAAAATTTTCTACGGAAATAACATTTTGACAAAATTTTCTACGGAAATAACATTTTGACAAAATTTTCTATAGAAATAAAATTTTGACAAATTTTTTTACAGAAATAATATTTTGACAAAATTTTCTATAAAAATAAAATTATGAAAAAAATTTCTATAAAAATAAAATTATGAAAAAAATTTCTATAAAAATAAAATTATGAAAAAAATTTCTATAGAAATAAAATTTTGACACAATTTTCTATAGAAATAAAATTTTGACACAATTTTCTATAAAAATAAAAATTTTACAAAATTTTCTATAGAAATTAAATTTTGACAAAATTTTTCGGTTTCGTCCTTGTGCCAAAAAACACCCTGTACCAAATTGCATCAAAATTCGTTGATAATTGCGACCGGAATCTTGCGAACAACAAATACATGGACAGACGGACGGACACCAAGCGCTAGATCGACTGAGGAGGTGATTATGAGTCGATCGGAATATATTTCAAAAATCGAAAATCAACGTTTCCACTAATCGGCTTTTTGTTATAGTCGACTTTTTTGTATATCAAATTAGACAAAACAAGGGGAATATGATGCAAATATTCCAATGGCAACTCTGAGAGTATATGTAACATAGACGATATCATTTATCTGAAAACTGGCAGACATACGTTGAATACGAATGTTTAAAATTATCCAAAAATTATCCAGTTGAAAAATAATAAGTAGTCAAAAAATCGATTTTTCAATGAATTTTTTAAAATTCAAAAAACTCGCAAAGTCAATTTTTTTCGAATTTTTCGAAAAATCGACTTTTCTTTTGTTTTTGAAGAAGTAAAAAATTGATTTTTACATTCAAATTACAATCCCTTCTAAGAAGAAAGTAAACCTCCAATCATGGAGTTTTGTCATAACATAATTTTCACCGTCTTGGTATTCTATGCAATGCTTCAACGACTTTTTCGGTCCCACAAACATAGAGTAGAGGTACAATGGAGTTAGTTAAATGTTTCTAAAATTAATTGGCATTTGCCTTTCTGGTGGTTTCAGTCTTTTTTTTTTTTTTTTTTGAGTGTACTGCAACCATATTACATCCTTCGATATTAAGCTGAAATATAGCACAGAGTCTGCAATGTCTGCAATCTGCTGAAGCTCCAAGATGGGCTTTAGAAAAGCAGTTTTTTACCACAGTTGCTTTTCCGGATGAATTAATTTTAAATGATGGAATTGTACACAATCAATGCTTTTGCATTTCAATCCAAGTTTTGACAAGATTTGATCAAAATGGACTCGTTGTCATATATATTTTTATACCCTCCACCATAGGATGAAGGTATAATAACTTTGTCATTCTAAGACCCCTTAAAGTATATATATTCTGGGTCGTGGTGAAATTCTGAGTCGATCTGAGCATGTCCGTCCGTCCGTACGTCTGTTGAAATCACGCTAACTTCCGACCGAAACAAGCTCTCGACTTGAAACTTGGCACAAGTAGGTCGGATGGTATTGCAAATGGGCCATATCGGTCCACTTTTACGTATAGCCCCCACATAAACGGACCCAAAATTTGGCTTGCGGGGACTCTAAGAGAGCAAATTTCATCCGATCCGGCTGAAATTTGGTACATGGTGCCAGCGTATGATCTCTAACAACCATGCAAAAATTGGTCCACATCGGTCCATAATTATATATAGCCCCCATATAAACGATCCCCCGATTTGGCTTGCGGAGCCTCTAAGAGAAGCAAATTTCATCCGATCCGACTGAAATTTGTTACATGGTGGTAGTATATGGTCTTTAATGACCATGCAAAAAATGGTCCATATCGGTCAATAATTATATATAGCCCCATATAAACCGATCACCAGATTTGACCTCCGGAGCCTCTTGGAAGACCAAAACTCATCTGATTCAGTTGAAATTTGGTACGTGGTGTTAATATATGGCCTCAAACACCCATGCAAAAAATGGTCCATATCGGTCCATAATTATATATAGCCCCCATATAAACCGATCCCCCGATTTGGCTTGCGGACCCTCTAAGAGAAGCAAATTTCATCCGATCCGGCTGAAATTTGGTACATGGTGTTAGTATATGGTCTCTAACAACTATGCAAAAATTGGTCCACATCGGTGCATAATTATATATAGCCCCCTTATAAACCGATCACCAGATTTGACCTACGGAGCCTCTTGGAAGCCCAAAACTTATCTGATTCAGTTGAAATTTGGCACGTGGTGTTAATATATGGCCTCAAACATCCATGCAAAAATTGGTCGAAATCGATCCATAATTATATATAGCCCCCATATAAACCGATCCCCAGATTTGACCTCCGGAGCCCCTTGGAAGAGCAAAATTCATCCGATTCGGTTGAAATTTAGTACGTGATGTTAGTATATGTTATCCAACAACCATGCAGGAATCGGTTCATATCAGTCCATAATTATATATAGCCCCATATAAACCGATCCCCAGATTTGACCTCCGGTGGTCCATATCAGTCCATATTAATCATATATAGCCCCCCATATAAACCGATCCCGAGATTTGGTTTTGGAGCAAATCTTAGAGGAGCAAATTTCATTCGAGTCAGTTGAAATTTGGTACATTGTGCTAGTAAATGGCCGTTAACAACCATGCCTAACTAGGTCCATATCGGTCTATAGTTATATACAGCCCTCAGATAAATCGATCCCCAATCACAAAAATTGGTCCATATCAAGTTCATAATTGTATATAGCCCCTATATAAGCGACTCCCATATTTCAATTCTGGGTCTCTACCACGTATGGACCAGGGGTGGAAAATGCAGTACTACAGTACTTTTTTCAATACTTTTTCACCCTGGTCAGTACCGTTGTACCCCCGCGAATGATTTAGTACTTTTTGGGTAGACATTTTTGAGCCGATATCAGATATATGGTACAATAGTTTTGACAAATTATTTTAATATTTTGCCACAGTCTTTAACAAACTTATTTGCAATAGTCTTTTACAAATTTGGCAAGACAGACAAGTTCATGCGGGAAGAAAATCTCGATATTGTAAAAGCCATAGTCACAAATACGATTTGCTTGAATTTCAACAATGTTTTAGTCGAAAAAGCACGTGATTCTACATTACGCTTCCACACGAACACTATCTAGATAAGAAGTTATCGATCGCGTTCTTAAATAATGCAAAACATTACAGTTGCGGTCGAAACTTGAGACAAAAGTAATCTACCAACATTTGGAGAAAAATTTAACAAACGTTTTTATTTTGCAAAAATAAATAAAATTTGTCAAAATTTTATTTCTATAGAAAATTTTGTCAAAATTGTATTTCTATAGAAAATTTTGTCAAAATTGTATTTCTATAGAAAATTTTGTCAAAATTTTATTTCTATAGAAAATTTTGTGCAAATTTTATTTCTATTGAAAATTTTATCCAAATTGTATTTCCATAGAAAATTTTTGTCAAATTGTATTTCTATAGAAAATTTTGTTAAAATTGTATTTCTACACAAAATGTTGTCAAAATTGTATTTCTTTAGAAAATTTCGTCAACATTTTATTTCTAGAGAAAATTTTGTCAAAATTTTATTCCTATAGAAAATTGTGTCAAAAATGTATTTTTATTTATCTACAGAAAATTTATGTAGTACCATAAAGTATAGCTGTGGCAACCGCGATTACAACAATACTTTGTAAGCAAATATAAGGCTAAAAAAGAGAAAAATTAAAATTTAGGAGTTGACAAACAAAATTTTATTTTCTTTAAAATTCAATTTAAGGGAGCTCTTCACAATAATCTTCCAATGGAATTTTTGTTAAAATGTAGTGAAAAGTACTTTTTCGCTCAAAAAAGTAAATTTTTTGTACTTTCTTAAAAATTGTATTTTCCATCCCTGGTATGGACTAACTCACAATTTAGAAAACGATGTTAAGAAGTTTTAAGATACCACAACCCAAGTAATTCGATTGTGGATGACAGTCTTTCGTAGAAGTTTCTACGCAATCCATGGTGGAGGGTACATAAGATTCGGCCTGGCCGAACTTACGGCCGTATATACTTGTTTTACTTTTAGAGTTTTGGTGGAAATCCCGAATATAGAACCCACCCTAACATAACTCATTAAATTTGGTTTATATCGCTTCATATTCTGATAAAGCCCCCAAAATAGTCTGATCTCCAAATTTGACTTCTATTTTCATCAGATTTTTCTTTTTTGTTTTTACAAAATATTTTTGTGGAATTAAAATTTTAAAATTCTCCCAGAAACACGAATGTTTTTAAACTTGGAAAAAAAAGTTTTCTACATCCATTTTCCAAACATTGTTTTTTATGTATGTGCCCACCATATAAATTTCTTTGAACCCCTTAACATTGTTCAGGTTTTTATTACAATTTTAAATTATTTAATTGAAATATAACGAACAGTTACAAACAACGAACGAACTTTGCATAGTGTTAAATGGTAAATGCTATGAAACTAATGAAAAAAAAAAAACATTTTAATAGCAAAATCACGATAAACAAAAAAAGGGAAAATTGGTTAATATTATGGTATGATTTTTTTACGGTGAATGTGTGAAGTTTCCTACAAATCTCTAAGCTACATCGGAAATAGTTAGTGGTGTATACTGGGAAGAGATTTCATTTTACTTTGTACTATTTAGAGATTTTATATCCGTTTTGAAATAAATGTCAGATTTCAAGATTATTTTACTTTTTATTAATATCGTGATTGGCTATTCAAATCACTATCGTTTAATAGGCTCCATACATAGAGGTCTACAAAGTAAATTTGTATTTATAATTATGGGGAGTGTGATTTTTAAAAATTGATCCAAACTTTTATTTTGACGTGTGTTAAATTTCGTCACTCGTTACGTTTTACGTCAATATCATGAGTATTGTTGAAGTGATCGACAAAAAAATTTAGGCTTTTTCAAAAATTGTAAAAGTCAACTTTTCAATTTTTTAAATTTGGAAAAGTGTATTTTCGACTATTCGTCTTTTGTTGAAAAGACGAAAAGTCCAATTTTGATGCCGCGGCTATCGACTTTTTGGTTATTTTTTAGCTTTAACCCTTTCACCTCAAATTCGACTTGTTTGTTAAAGTTCGGTTAGTCAATTCTGGAAATCGGGAGACTTATCACATGGGGGCTATAACCAAAACATCAACCGATCAACATCATATTCGCTACACCTATTTACGGATCTAAAATACCTCTCAATTTTGAAGTCCAAGAATTCAAAACGGGAGACCGAGCTATATGGGGACCAAATTACAAAATATTTGTCACACTTCTTTATGCACCCAAAATAACTCTAGAGAATCGGAGTTATTTTGGGTTTGCAACGCAAACATTGCATCGGATCGCAATGTTTGCGTTGTCTAGAGGTCCATGACCTAAAATCGGGCGGTTTGTATGGGGGATAAATCAAAATTTGGACCAATATATTTCATCTTCGAACTAGACCTGCCTGCAGACAGATTTTATGCAAAATTTCAGCACGATACCCAGCAAAAAAGAGCTTCCAAAAAAGTAGTTTGGATCCCCAATCTGTGATCTGGAAGTAGTGCAAACTTGGATCATCTCCAATGACTTTTACAGGGGCTTGTCATAAGACGGAAGTACTCCCTTTTTGGATTCTTTGCATTGCTTTAGAAGTTGTGCCCTGGAAGTTAATTTGAATGAAGAAATTTAAAAAGCGAAAAAAAAAACAATTTTTTCTTCAACCAATTTCACTTTTTTTCATCCATATGTTTTATTACACAATTATTTTCCTATTATCTAATTTTTACATTTTGAAAATCTTTTTCGCTCCGACCAGGTGTTGAACCTGGGTTTGCTGGCACCATAACAGAACGCCTTAGCACCCTCAGCCACAAACGCTATTGAACATAAAGCGTCGAAAGGTCAATTCAAATGTTTGTGATATGATCGTAATACGACACCAAGGAATAACATTCTAATTGCTTCTCGAGATGTTATTTATTAGTATGAACGAAAAAATAAGAAACGCAAGTTAAAATCTCACAAGCGGCAATTTTTTTATCAACGATTTTTCTAAAAAAATATTTTTTTATGTCATGCATTGTTTTTACTTTTTATTTTCGGCATATATTTTCATATAAATATATTTTTTCCATTAAAAATCAACAAAAAAATAAAAATTCTAGTAATTTGCAAAACCTTCTCAAAAGAACTTCTATGGAAGCGAAAAAGTCAAACGGCACATGTTCAAATCCCAGCGGGGATGAAATTTATTTTTTATTATTTAATTTATAATTTTATAATTTAATTGTACAAAATTTGCACTTAAAATAGCCTGATTGCGTTCTTTCTAATACTTGTCCACAAGGACTGCATCGGAAGTAGAAAAAAATCATTGGGGGATCCCAAGATGGGCTTTTGAAGAAATGTTTGTGCAGTTGTCCAAAAGGACTGCATCGGAAGTGGAAAAAACTCGATTCTGAGATGGGCTTTAAAAGAAATGTTTGTGGAACAACTTCCAATTTTATTTGCTGGATAGTTACATTCTTAAAGACTGTAGCGTGATTACAACAGACAGACAGACGGACATAGTTATATCGTCTCCATGATCAAGAATATATATTTTTATGCCCTGCGCCACACTGTGGAACATGGTATTATAAGTTAGTCCATATGTTTGCAACACCCAGAAGGAGACGAGATAGACACATGGTGTCTTTGGCAAAAATGCTCAGGGTGGGCTCATGAGTCGATATAGCCATGTCCGTCTGTCCCTGAAAACATTTTGTAATCAAAGTCTAGGTCGCAGTTTTAGTCCAATCGACTACAAATTTGGCACAAGTATGTATTTTGGCTCAGAATAGAACCCTAATGAATTTGGAAGAAATCGGTTCAGATTTAGATATAGCTCCCATATATATCTTTCGCCTATATGGACTTTTATGGCCCAGAAGCCAGAGTTTTACCCTAATTTGCTTACAATTTTACACAAGAAGAACAATTAGTACTATAGTCAAGTGTGCCAAATTTTATTGAAATCGGTTCAGATTTAGATATAGCTCCCATATATATCTTTCGCCCGATATTGACTAATACGTTCCCAGAAGCCAGAGTTTTAACCCAATTTGGTTGAAATTTTGCAATAGGAGTACAATTAGTAGTGTAGTCAAGTGTGCCAAATTTTATTGAAATCGGTTCAGATTTAGATATAGCTCCCATATATATCTTTCGCCCGATATGGACTAATACTGTCCCAGAAGCCGGAGTTTTACCCCAATTCGGTTGAAATTTTGCACTAGGAGTACAATTAGTAGTTTAGTCAAGTGTGCCAAATTTTTTTGAAATCGGTTCAGATTTAGATATAGCTTTATATCGTTCGCCCGATTTACACTCATATGACCACAGTGACCAATCTTTTACTCCGATTTAATTGAAATTTTGCACAGGGAGTAGAATTAGCATTGTAGCTATGCGTGCCCAATTTGGTTGAAATCGGTTCAGATTTAGATATAGCTCCCATATATATCGTTCGCCCGATTTACACTCATATGACCACAGTGGCCTATCTTTTACTCCGATTTAATTGAAATTTTGCACAGGGAGTAGAATTAGCATTGTAGCTATTCGTGCCAAATTTGGTTGAAATCGGTTCAGATTTAGATATAGCTCCCATATATATGTTTTTCTGATTTCGACAAAAATGGTCAAAATACCAAAATTTTCCTTGTAAAATCGCCACTGCTTAGTCGAAAAGTTGTACAAATGGCTCTAATTTTCCTAAACTTCTAATACATATATATCGAGCGATAAATAAACTTTTGCGAAGTTTTTTTAAAATTGCTTCAGATTTAAATATTTCCCATATTTATACCCTGCGCCACACTGTGGAACAGGGTATTATAAGTTAGTGCATATGTTTGTAACACCCAGAAGGAGACGAGATAGACACATGGTGTCTTTGGCAATAATGCTCAGGGTGGGTCCCTGAGTCGATATAACCATGTCCGTCTGTCCGTCCGTCCGTCTGTCCGTATGTCTGTGAACACATTTTTGTGATCAAAGTCTAGGTCGCAATTTAAGTCCAATCGCCCTTAAATTTGGCACATGTTCCTTATTTGGGTCAGAATAGAACCCCATTGATTTTGGAAGAAATCGGTTCAGATTTAGATATAGCTCCCATATATATCTTTCGCCCGATATGCACTAATATGGACAGCCAGAG
This sequence comes from Haematobia irritans, assembly GCF_050003625.1. NCBI lineage: Eukaryota > Metazoa > Arthropoda > Insecta > Diptera > Muscidae > Haematobia > Haematobia irritans. The sequence goes on from NC_134401.1 coordinate 115,305,421, forward strand.
TTTTATACCGATTTGCTTGAAATTTTGTACAAACATAAACAAACATAACACTTAGTCGTATAGTCAAGTATGCAAAATTTGATTGAAATCGGTTCAGATTTAGATATAGCTCCCATATATATCTTTCGCCCGATATGGACTTATATGGCCCAGAAGCCAGATTTTTGGCCGAATTTGGTTGAAATTTTGCACTAGGAGTACAACTAGTAGTATAGTCAAGTGTGCAAAATTTGATTGAAATCGGTTCCGATTTAGATATTGCTCCCATATATATCTTTCGCCCGATATGGACTAATATGGTCCTAAAAGCCAGAGTTTTGGCCCAATTTGGTTGAAATTTTGCGCAGGGAGTAGATTTTGCATTGTAGCTATGCGTGCCAAATTTGGTTGAAATCGATTCAGATTTAGATATAGCTCCCATATATATCTTTCGCCCGATATGCACTTATATGACCACAGAGGCCACTTTGTTGCTCCGATTTAGTTGAAATTTTAGAAGTGCCCATATGTAATATGTACTTTTAGTTAATGTGGTATCACAATGGACTGAATAGTCTAAGTGAGCCTGAATCTTAATCGGGCTGCCACTTTAACCTAACCTAACCTAACCTAGCCCCCAATACATTTGACGGATGTGATATGGTATCGAAAATTTAGATCTACAAAGTGGTGCAGGGTATAATATAGTCGGCCCCGCCCGACTTTAGACTTTCCTTACTTGTTTTTTACTAACATTCTGTTCCACCCTAGTGCATTAGCCGACTTAAATTTTGAGTCTATAGATTTTGTAGAAGTCTATCAAATTCTGTCCAGATCGAGTGATATTTAAATGTATGTATTTGGCACACACCTCTATATATAGCCCCCAACACATTTGACGGATGTGATATGGTATCGAAAATTTAGATCTACAAAGTGGTGCAGGGTATAATATAGTCGGCCCCGCCCGACTTTAGACTTTCCTTACTTGTTTTAAAAAAAAAATTTGTTGGCTTCAAAGGAAATCTTTGTTTGTCTAAAATTTCGTTTCGTTGAAAGGAAAACTCTTCTTTCAGTGTATTTACAAATAAATCTTACGCATTTCAATCACTATTTAGTATAAGTAAGAGTTTATTACAAGCTCATGGCATTGAAACAAGTTGCTAATATAATACATTGCATCTAGGGCCCAGTATAAATATTGTCGAAAGGGCGAAAGGGCAGTCATAAAGGAACGTGTAAGTTCACCAGCCACTTAACTTGATAACCCATATTTTGTTTAAATTTAAATTGCTCCACACATGCGCACACATAACGTCTTGATTAAGAATTTCTTAAAGTTTTCTCTATCCTATTAATCTCTAACCTCTGTGGTACTACTAAGTGGCCATTTTACTAATGACTTAGTTACAAGTGCATGTGCACACTTAACACATTAACCTGTTTTCTGACTGGACAAATGGCTAAAATGATGAAATGCCAACTTCATAATTTTTTTTTATTATTGCCAGAGTAATTTTTTGCTATCTAACATAGATCCCCATGCCTATGGTGATAACGATGATGATGGTGATCTTGGCCAACACCATCATCATCATCATCATATCCCGACAAATAATAGATGGTATAGACTTAACAGCCGACAAGACCTGTCTGCAGTTCAGCGTTGCCAATTTAGCTTTTTTCCCGCTAGATTTGGCTTTTTTTGAAGACGTTTAGCGGGAAAAAAATGCATTTAGCTTTTAGCTTTTTTTCTGGCTTTTTTTCATGACCCTTTTAGCTATTTTTGGCTTTTTTTATTTTCGACATGTTCCTATTGAAATATGGATAAAACTTCGTTTTTATCTAAGCCTTGCTGCCAGAATAAGCTTTTCCACATATTTCAAAGCTCAATTGAAACATTAATAATTATTCCAGCCATTATGCGGGCATTTTGAACCAAATACACCTTGTTGTAAAGTTTTTTCCTCGTATTCATAAAAGTTATCGTAAACTTTAAATCTACTATTGCCATCCAAATTCCTTACATAAACTGTCAGTAAATTATTAGGAATATTAGCATTTGACTCGTTTATCCTTTTTATGTTATTATAATATTCTAAAGTTATTATGATATTACTAGATTAAAATAGTAGATGTGAATTGCTTTGTACACTAAAAAAATATTGTGGTGAGGCCAAAGATTTCATGTCCTTAAAATACAAACGCGAATTTTGGTTATAATAGCATTTGTGAATTTCTCTTATATAAACTGTTTTCCTTGTCCAAAAGCCGATAAAGTCGTTTTGTCCTTATAGTTAAGAGATTCAACTTAAAAATGGGTATCTTTTCATGAAAGAAGGCTAGGGTCAATTCTAAAAATTCTTAAAATTAATGAAATAGTCTTTAAATTTGTAGAGTTTTTGTATCTTGACCACAAACCAAAATAGCGTTCAAAAATAGAAGCGGTTTTTCAACATTTTGTTTTAAAAACGTATACATAGAATAATTTCTACTTATAGTCGAGTCTGAATTTGGAAATTTTAAGTTGTCGTTAGCACGTTTTTAAAGCACTGTGATAGATCATGAAGAAAAAGGTGAAAAAACGAATAAATTCAAATTTGACTTGGAATCAATACCAAAATCATTAGTGTACAAAATCATTGGAACCGAACATATAAATAATTAAGGAAATAAAGTTTTGAATGTGGTATTATTTTTTTTTAACATCAAAACAACTCAATAAAAAATTCGTAGTGATAGGATCAAAACAAATCTGCTATATATTAATGGAATGGATTTACATTTACGAATAAAAGTTATTCAATATAAACTTGCAAGACAGTTAGAATGGGTTTTATTCTCTTGGGTAATATTAGGAGAAGTGTATACGTTCACGAATTTATCATTAATTCAGTTAAAACGAAATATATACGCAAATAGAGCTAATATGACTTAGATTTTCTTACAGTCTCACAGAAATTGAATTAAAATGAATACAATTAAAATGATATGCATTATAAGTGAAATAAAGCCTTTAAGTTTGTTAAATTTCAATCAAAAATGTGACTTTTGATACAAACAAATTTAGCTTTTTTTCTAGCAATTTTTTAAAACTTTTTAGCTTTTTTTGGCTAGTTTTTTGGACAAATCTAGCGGTTTTTTGTGAAACAATTCTGGCAACGCTGCTGCAGTTACATCATAACTCCTGCAATTAACTAACATAATCCACAACAACAATAAAAGTTCAGACAAGTTTTATTTAATAGCGGCCACAATAAACCCCATGCTGATGAATGTAACCAGCTAACTTTATTTGTACAGGGCTATTAGCCATGATTATTGGTATTGCCACTTCTAATTTCTAGGCTTCAAGACCATTGTGGTAACAAATTCCAAAGTAAACGAAGTGTATGTATGATAAACTTAAGAAAATCATTGACTAAATATACAGAAATGCATGGATGCACTTGAGTGAGGGAAAGCAAATAGGTCTTATGGTAGGCGACATTTGGGGATCACTACTGATATATAACACAAAGGAACAAAATTGAACTTTTTTTGTGTTGATTTGAAATTTATAGCAAATTTTTACAAAATATGAGGTCGCTGAATCCAAATCTGTTTTTATACCCTCCACCATAGGATGGGGGTATATTAACTTTGTCATTCCATTTGTAACACATCGAAATATTGCTCTAAGACCCCATAAAGTATATATATTCTGGGTCGTGGTGAAATTCTGAGTCGATCTGAGGATGTCCGTCCATTCGTCCGTCCATCCGTCCGTCCGTCTGTTGAAATCACGCTAACTTCCGAACGAAACAAGCTATCGACTTAACTTGGCACAAGTAGTTGTTATTGATGTAGGTCGGATGGTATTGCAAATGGGCCATATCGGTCCACTTTTACGTATAGCCCCCATATAAACGGACCCCCAAATTTGGCTTGCAGACCCTCAAAGAAAAGCAAATTTCATCCGATCCGGCTGAAATTTGGTACATGGTGTTAGTATATGATCCTTAACAGCCATGCAAAAATTGGTCCACATCGGTCCATAATTATATATAGCCCCCATATAAACCGATCTTCAGATTTGGCTTGTGGAGCCTCTAAGATTTGGCTTGTGGAGCCACATCGGTGCATAATTATATGTAGCCCCCATATAAACCGATCACCAGATTTGACATCCGGAGCCTCTTGCCTATCGACTTAACTTGGCACAAGTAGTTGTTATTGATGTAGGTCGGATGGTATTGCAAATGGGCCATATCGGTCCACTTTTACGTATAGCCCCCATATAAACGGACCCCCAAATTTGGCTTGCAGACCCTCAAAGAAAAGCAAATTTCATCCGATCCGGCTGAAATTTGGTACATGGTGTTAGTATATGATCCTTAACAGCCATGCAAATATTGGTCCACATCGGTCCATAATTATATATAGCCCCCATATAAACCGATCTTCAAAACAAGTTTTGAGCCAAAAGTTATTTTGGGCAAAAAACATAATGGACCTCATGACAGAGAATGATGTTGGCCCTCTTGAGATAGTCTCGAAAAATCATTGGATTGGGAAAACGGATTTGCTTTTGCAGAATTTACAATCGAAACATTTTAATTATCATATCGGAAAAGCCACTGAGACTTCCAGATTTTATAGCAAGCTTGATCCAATGGCTGGCTCTTTATATATAAATAACAATTTAACTCCAGACGAAATAATGTGGATATTAAAAGCAAGAAGCAGCATGATTAAATTAAATGAAAATCGCTTTCATCAAAATGGAAATCCCCTTTGTTCAATGTGCAACTTAAATGAAAATGAAAATTTGCAGCATTTCTTATGCAAATGCCCAGCATTAAATGAATTTCGATACCAATATTTCCAACAGGTTTCGCTTAATGAGAATGAGCTAATACAAATTTTGAATGGTTTCGTGATAAATTGGAAAGTACTTGCAAGCTTTATAAAAACTTGTGTAAATTACAGAAAAGAATTGATGTACGAATTCAATTTTTAATCTTTAAAATTTTTCTAAGAAATAATGAAACATATAAAGGGACTGACGACCATAGGTCATAGTCTTCGGTTTATATCAATACAATTCTTATTTTCTATCTCACTAAACATATATTGCACTGTTTAAATTCAATCAAATAGTTTGTAAACAATTTTGGATAAAATAAAGAATTACTACTACTAAATCGATCTTCAGATTTGGCTTGTGGAGCCTCTAAGATTTGGCTTGTGGAGCCACATCGGTGCATAATTATATGTAGCCCCCATATAAACCGATCCCCAGATTAGACCTCTGGAGCCCCTTGGAAGAGCAAAATTCATCCGATTCGGTTGAAATTTGGTACGTGATGTTAGTATATGGTATCCAACAACCATGCAGGAATTGGTTCATATCAGTCCATAATTATATATAGCCCCCATATAAACCGATCCCCAGATTTGACCTCCGGTGCCTTTTGGAGTAGCAAAATTCATCCGACTGGTTGAAATATGGTACGTGGTGGTAGTATATGATATTTAACAACCATGTCAAAAGTGGTCCATATCAGTCCATAATCATATATAGCCCCCATATAAACAGAACCCGAGATTTGGTTTTAGAGCCTCTTGGAGGAGCCAATTTCATCCGAGTCAGTTGAAATTTGGTACATTGTGCTAGCAGACCCTCTAAGAGAAGCAAATTTCATCCGATCCGGCTGAAATTTGGTACATGATGTTAGTATATGGTCTCTAATGACCGTGCAAAAATTGGTCCATATCTGTCCTTAATTATATATAGCCCCCATATGAACCGATCCCCCGATTTGGCTTACGGAGCCTCTAAGTGAAGCAAATTTCATCTGATCCGGCTGAAATTTGGTACATGGTGTTAGTATATGATCCTTAACAGCCATGCAAAAATTGGTCCTCATTGGTTCATAGTTATATATAGCCCCCATATAAACCGATCCCCAGATTTGGCTTGCGGAGCCTCTAAGAGAAGCAAATTTCATCCGATCCGGCTGAAATTTGGTACATGGTGTTGGTATATGGTCTCTAACAACTATGCAAAAATTGGTCCACATCGATCAGTAAATATATATAGCCCTCATATAAACCGATCCCCCGATTTGGCTTACGGAGCCTCTAAGAGAAGCAAATTTCATCCGATCCGGCTGAAATTTGGTACATGGTGTTAGTATATGGTCTCTAATGACCGTGCAAAAATTGGTTCACATCGGTCCATAATTATATATAGCCTCCATATAAACCGATCCTCAGATTTGACCTCCGGTGCCTTTTGGAGAAGCAAAATTAATCCGATCTGGTTGAAATTTGGTACGTGGTGGTAGTATATGATATTTAACAACCATGTCAAAAGTGGTCCATATCAGTCCATAATCATATATAGCCCCCATATAAACCGATCCCGAGATTTGGTTTTGGAGCCTCTTGGAGGAGCAAAATTAATCCGAGTCAGTTGAAATTTGGTACATTGTGCTATTATATGGCCTAACTAGGTTCATATCGGTCTATAGTTATATATAGCCCTCAGATAAATCGATCCCCAATCACATAAAAATTGGTCCATATCAAGTTCATAATTGTATATAGCCCCCATATAAGCGACCCCCATATTTCAATTCTGGGTCTCTACGTACCGTGCAGAAGTCCGTAATTATTATTTGTTCACTTACCTATACATACCTTTTTTGTCTAGTATATACCACATATGGACTAACTTACAATTTAGAAAACGATTAGGTTAGGTTAGGTTAGGTTGTAGAGGGTGACACCAATGTTCTTGTATTGATGCCCACTTAGACCAGTATAGGTCCATTGTGATCCCTCGATGTGATTTTTCAATCTTTCTTCTTCCGATGCGGCCGCTTTGTCCCAGAAACTTCCACCTGCTCGTTCTCTTTGAAAGAAATCTCAGAATAACCAACCAGAGGCCCTGATGAATGCAAGTATGTTCCTTAAGCTGCACTCCCGTAGATCAGTGAGGGTCTGAAAGAAAAAGGAGCCCAGTATCTTGTTTCTTCTAAAGCATAAAGCTGGGCACTGACACAGGATGTGGTACGAGTCCTCCGTAACTTCCGGGTCCAGGCACCATCTACAGATATAATCGTCTTTAAGTCCTATTCTTATCATGTGTTTCCCAAGTGTGTTGTGTCCTGTTATGATACCAATCAATGGCCGTAATTCCTCTCTGTTCATCGACAACAAAATTTCACAGTTCCTACGTTTCGTTTCATCCCATATCAACTTGGTTTGCTCGCAACCATCCGAAGAGACCCAGCGTCTTCGCCATTGCTCATCATATTTAACCTCTATCCTGTAATGATAAGAAGACAGTGGAGGAAAAACGTCCGCTAGGACGTTGTTCGTTCCACGAGCACCCTCCTTAGCCAGCACATCCGCTTTCTCATTTCCTATTATCCCATAGTGCCCAGGTACCCAGCACAGAGTTATATTATGCTGTTCAGTGAGAACCTTGAGTTCTGAGAAGCTGATATCGCTTCTAAATAACGGCCTCATCAACAGCGACTCAGCAGCCTTCGTGATCGCAGAAATCTCAGCCTGAAAAATACTGCAATCACTATCCAGCGTGTAAGACTCCCTTATTCCTAGTTCACTACAATAGATTCCGCTGCCCGTTCCTTCCTCCATCTTTGATCCGTCCGTATACATGTTCAGGGTTCCGAAGGGTATCCTCCTGTCTTCCCACTCTTCCATACTTGGTATAATGTATGTCGGTTTGTGATGATAAACATGCTCCGTGGCCATATGGTCCGTCTCTCTATACTGCCCGGCAAGAATTTCAGTATGCCTGCAGGCTGTCCTCTCCAGCGTGTTCAAGCTCCTAAGTCTCAGAAGTGTCAGTTCAGCCGTCTTCCTTACGTGTAAATCGAGTGGGATAAATGCCATCAGTACCTCCAGAGCGGCAGTGCCTGTGGTCCTCATGGCACCTGTCATATAGATGAGTGCAGTCCTATTTACCCTATTTATTCTCGATATATGATTTTGGTGTTTCACGACCGTCCACCAAACATGACAGCCATATGTGGCCACAGGTCTTACAGAAAACGATGTTAAGAAGTTTTAAGATACCACAACCCAAATAATTCGATTGTGGATGACAGTCTTTCGTAGAAGTTTCTACGGAATCCATGGTGGAGGGTACATAAGCCTCGGCCTGGCAGAACTTACGGCCGTACATACTTGTTTTATTTTTATTCGTTATCAAGCCTTTGCTATATGCTCCATGTAGGGTGTTGGGTCCCATCCATTTAAAACACATTCACTTTTATTTGCAGTAGATGTGATTGTATATTGTTGCACATTTCCTTTCGTATGATTTGTATCAATTGTGGCCGTCAAGATATGTGGCATGCCCCTTCTTCATACTTGTCCGAGAACAGACAGACAGACAGCATAACCAATATTTGAAAATCCCCAACAACACTGCCTGCCATCGGTGATCATCGATGGCAAATGCACCAGTAGCACCATGGATAATGTTGCAACATTAAAAACAAAAACCACAAGTCTGGTGTTGTTTTTCGCTGATTTTGACCAAGTCTACATTCATCACTTCTTTGATAGACTTTGGCTCGCGGGGCATGGAGCATAACAAAAATTGTAGACCACACCATAAAAACCTGGCATAGCTGCGTCTACGCTAACTGCCGCAGTACTGGGTAATAACATTGGCTAATTTTGCGTAATATTTGACCTAGTTCCATGATAGTGAGCTTGTAGTTTAATTGAAGTAGAAATATTCCAACTACCAATGCTCTCTTGCTGTCGATATGCTCCATGGATACAATGTACGTAAGTTGTTTGTTGGCCCACATACTCACAAGCTAGGAGTATGTCTACAGAGTCATGTTTGTTTGCAATGGATGACGGCTACTGATGTTGAGTATGGAAAACGTTACAGCAAACAATCCATTGCATTAAATATCTGATGGCCTACTGGGTCGACCAACGTCATAACATATGGCAATGTGAGATCTCTTTTTTTAGTGGTTCAGCTAACTTGGAAAATGTGCGCATGCGCATACGTGAACGTCATCGGACTTGTTTATGTTTACATTTTTTGTTTGCTTTTGGCCAAGTTAATAACAGTTAACAATATTCCGAGATCAAGCTCAAAACGTTTTTCCACGCTAGAAAAACAAACTTTCGGTTTCGCGAGTTTTTCTTCTTCCTCCATCTTTAAGGAGGGTATTCCAAACAAATGTGCGACCATGGGTGTTTTTTTTTTTTTTCTTTTTTGTTAGCTTTATTCGGTCTTGTTTGTTTGCTTAGAAAAAGATCTAGAACGAGGCAAACAAAACGATTAACCAATTCGTGGTGAAATAAGTATATCACAGTTTTGGAAAGTGTTTTGATAACTGATGTCTGTTTATCCATTAAACTTGGATGTAATGAGGTCGTGTCCTAAAAATGAAAGACCAACTTTATCACTTTACTGGACCTGATATTTTGCCCAATATATCGATCGAGTTTTTTTTTGTGCAAGATGATATCAGTGACTGATAAACAAAAGGACTTAGGAGTAATCTTATGCAGGAAACTGAATTGGAAGAGCCACATCAAAGGGAGGCTTAGGAAAGCCTACAGATGTAGGGTACTGTTCAGAAGAGCGGTGGGCTCTAAATGGGACCCGACTCTAAAGGTGACACACTGCATATATAAGAGCGTAATTAGGCCAATCCTTACATCAGCGTCGATAGTCTGATGGACATCGATGGAGAGGAAGTTCAACATAATCATTTTACAACGGGTCTAACGGACGTGTTGTCTTGGCATAACTGAGGCAATAAAGACCGCGTCAACCAGACTATAAGAGGTGATACTGGACTGGATAAGACCTATATAAGACCTATAGACATGATCGTATACCTGTGGTGGCTATAGCTGCCGAGTTTGACAACGGGTCAATCGGACGTGTTGTCTTTGCATAACTGGGGCAATGAAGACCACGTCAACCAGACCCTTAGAGACGACATTGAAAGACAAATGACGAACCATCAAAGGATAATAGGGAAGACGGTGGGTGTAATGACGGACAGTGTTACCGTTGGAAATTTTGAAAAAGTCCCAAAAAAGTCGCATATTCAAAAAAGGTCGCACAAAATATAGAAATAAAATTTTGACAAAATTTTCTATAGAAATAAAATTTATTCGTTTTGTTTGTTATTGTTGGCTTCTCTTCAATCGTTATTGTTGTTTTTGATCACAGCTTAAAGCCATGCATTGACTAAACTACAAGTGTAGCTTAACCAACAGAGGAAAAGTATGCTTGTCAAATTTATTTGGGCAAAGCCCAAATTTGCTGGCAAATTTGTTTAGGCAGTAGCCGACTATCAAACCCTTTTTCGGGAGGTTCAAGTGTAGTTCACTTTGGGTTGAGTGAATTACCCGAATTTATTCTGATAATTGGTTGATAGTTTTGCTGCAAGTAGAGGATGCTGATGAGGAATGTGGTAATTCCGAAACAGCTGTACATCCAACCATCTTGCAGTCTATAGGGCTTTGCCCAAATAAATTTGACAAACATACTTTTCCTCTGTTGGTTAAGCTACACTTATAGTTTAGTCAGTGCATGGCTTTAAGCTGAGATCAAAAATAAAATTTAGACAAAATGTTGTATAGAAATATACAATTTTGACAACATTTTCTATGGCAGTAAAATTTTATATAGATTATTTTTGGCTCGAGTGGCAATCGTGATTTTTCTGTGATTGGGGATCGGTATATTTGGGGGCTATATATAATATAGATCGATACCGATCAATTTTGACATGGTTGTTATCGGCCATACACTAGCGAAATGTACCAAATTTCAACCGGATCGGAGCCACCGTGGTGCAATGTTTAGCATGCCCGCCTTGCATACACAAGGTCGTGGGTTCGATTCCTGCTTCGACCGAACACCAAAAAGTTTTTCAGCGGTGTATTATCCCACCTCAGTAATGCTGGTGACATTTCTGAGGGTTTCAAAACTTCTCTAAGTGGTTTCACTGTAATGTTCGGACTCCGTTCGGACTCGGCTATAAAAAGGAGGTCCCTTGTCATTGAGCTTAACATGGAATCGGGCAGCACTCAGTGATAAGAGAGAAGTTCACCAATGTGGTATCACAATGGACTGAATAGTCTAAGTGAGCCTGATACATCGGGCTGCCACTTAACCTAACCTAACCGGATCGGATGAATTTTGCTCCTTCAAGAGGTTCCGGAGGTCAAATCTTGAGATCGGTTTATATGGGGGCTATATATAATTATGGACCGATATGGACCAATTTTTGCATGGTTCTTAGAGACTATATACCAACACCATGCTCCAAATTTCAACCGGATCGGATGAATTTTGCTCCTCTAAGAGGCTCCGGAGGACAAATCTGGGGATCAGTGTATAGGGGGGCTATATATAATTATGGACCAACTTTGACCACTTCTGGCATTGTTGTTAGAGACCATATACAAACACCACGTTTCAAATTTCAACCGAATCCGATGAAATGTATTCCTCCAAGAAGCTCCAGAGGTCAAATATGGGGATCGGTTTATATGGGGCTATATATAATTATGAACCGATGTGGACCAATTTTTGCATGGTTGTTAGAGACTATATACCAACATCATGTTCCAAATTTCAACCGGATCGGATGCATTTTGCTCCTCTTAGAGGCTGCGGAGGTCAAATCTGGGGATCGGTTTATATGGGGGCTATATAAATTAGGTTGTTAGAGACCTTACACTAACACCACGTACCAAATTTGCTCCTCAAAGAGGCTCCGGAGGTCAAATCTTGAGATCGGTTTATATGGGGGCTGTATATAATATGGACCGATTTGGACTAATTTTTGCATGGATATTAGGGACCATATATAAACACCACGTACCAAATTTCAACCGGATCGGATGAAATTTGCTCTTTGAAGAGGCCCCGGAGGTCAAATCTGGTGATCGGTTTATATGGGGGCGATATATAATTATGAACCAGTTTGGACCAATTCTGGCATGGTTGTTAGAGACCATATACTAACACCACGTACCGAATTTCAACCGAATTCGATGAAATTTATTCCTCCAAGTGGCTCCGCAAGCCAAATCTGGGGATCGTTTTATATGGGACTATATATAATTATGGACCTATATGGACCAATTTAGCGTGAATATTAGAGACCACATACTAACGCAACGTACCAAATTTCAACCGTATCGGATGAAATTGGCTTCTCCTAGAGCCTCCGATATGGCCCATTTGCAATACCATCCGACCTACATCAATAATATCAATAACTACTTTTGCCAAGTTTCAAGTCGATAGCTTGTTTCGTTCGGAACCCAGAATATATATATACTTTATGGGGTCTTAGACCGATGTGTTACAAACGGAATGACAAAGTTAATATACCCCCCATCCTATGGTGGAGGGTATAATGGCGAACCATCAAAGGATAATATGGAAGACGGTGGGTGTAATGACGGATGCCTCAACTCAATCCATGATCGTATACCTGTATTGTGTCGTTCAGTTAATCCGAACAGTAAAGAAAAGTAAACTAAATTATGGGAAAAATGAACTATTTCGTGCGAAAATTGAACTAAATTGCCTTCCAAATTTTGAGATTTATTAAATTAACGAAAATTTTCCGACATTTTTGGATTTTTAATTACCATTTATGAAATGCATCTTTCTCGAAAAGAAAAAATTATCTAAAAATAAAGAAAAAATCTTAGGCACCAGACCATTCCCATTTTAACCATGTTGTAGTTCATTCTTACTATTTTTGAGAAGTGTACGAAAAACTTCTTCTGTTTTAGTTAGAATTTAACTATCTACTGTCATTTAGTTCATACAATTTTTGAGACATGCTTGGAATAAAGAAAAAATCGTAGGGAAAATTTTTTACAAAATTTTAAAAATAAACTAAAACAAAATTTTTTGCAAAAATTACTTACCCAACAAAAAAATCCAATTTTTGGATATACTAGACTAACTCCATCGCTTACCTAAGTGATATAAGTTAATCTGTGCTTTATTTTTCGGTTATAGCGTAAGCGATATCCAATTTTTTAATGTGAAACATATTGGAACTGTATTATCGACATTCAAATAAATGGTTTACTTTAGGTACATACCGGGTTATTGTCATGCAACAGTATTGTTTTTTGGGTTTAGGACTCCATACACAGTGTGGCTGATATGTATTGCAACCAACTTCTGGTTACTAATATTTCTAAGTTGTAACAAGCAATTGTGGTACGCGATATTGGCAGTACTGCATCGCGTCCAAAACATGGACAATAAAAACGATAACAAAGCCCGAAATTATCCGAGAAGTGAAGTTCGTAAACTGAACATATCACGAAAGGCATTGAAGTTCCAAAACGTGCACAAAAAAGTTAGAATGAGTCGGGATTCTTTGCCGAAGAGGTCAGCTGAAAATTTACAACTTCGATTGCCCACCAAAACTCTCCGGATCGCAATCTGTTGGACTTTTTCGCATGGAACATTGCAGAGAAGGGTTAGCACTACGATAGAAGGGGAATGGGCCGAAATACCGCTGAACCACTTTCGTGCAGTATGTGATGGTTTTATGGCCAAAGGTGGTCAATTCGAACAAATCTAAATTGATTCTAAATTCGATCTTATTTCCGACATTTTGTACTTTTGAAGAAAAATAAAAACAAATAGAAAATATAGTGCTTTACTTGGTTGCATTACATCAGCCAACCTCAACTAGGCTTAAAACCTTGTATGCACAACTGGCGAGCTTGTCGTAGTATTTCGGCAAAAAAGTTTGCCCTGTGTTTCGTATGAAAAGAAAATGTAAACAAAACTATAAAAATTTCTCCGACATTTTCACAAAAAAAATCGTTACGTCTGCATCTCTGTCATTTAAAGTCCATTATTCGAGTGAGTTGCAAATAAATCATTGTGCGTGGTCGATAAGCGCAGCCCACAGAATTGTCGCTTGGATTAAATGGCATTTTCTTTATAACACGTGTTCACTCACTCAATTCGCAATTCATGGAGTTCGAACATACCAAGTTGGTGTTGCATGAAAAGTCATTTTATCACATAGGCTTTTAGAAAAGAAATTTAATAAGGAAATCCAAAGAGGGTTGGATTTGATATAAGCACGCAACTGACGCTTCATTTAGAACCTTTTGTATAATTTTCCACGAACTTTAATATTAGGTATATTTTATTTTAGTATCGGAAATTTTTCATATATAAAATGATCAAGTGATATTATGTAGGTGTTGGATTTGCTAAATTATGGAACAAAAATTTAATTACTTCACTTTACTACCCAGCAAAAAAAAAAGAACTTCCAAAAAAGTAGTTTGGATCCCCAATTTGTGATCCGGAAGTAGTGAAAACTTGGATCATCTCCAATGAATTTTACATTGGCTTGTCATAGGACCGAAGTACTCCTTTGCATTGCTTTAGAAGTTGTGCCTTGGAAGTTCTTATATTTTTGTATTAAAATATTTTTTCCATTAAAAATCAAAAAAAAAAAATTACCATAACCTTCTGAAAAGAACTTCCATGGACGTGGAAAAGTCAAAAGACACAAGTTCAAATCCCAGCGGGATTATTTATTTATTTTTATACCCTAAACCACATAGTGGTCAGGGTATAATAAGTTTGATCGGCCAAAAAATGTGCCTACCAGAAATATTGATTTTAGACCCCATAAAATATATACCGATCGACTCAGAATCACCTCCTGAGTCGATCTAGCGCTTGGTGTCCGTCCGTCCGTCTGTCCATGTATTTGTTGTTCACAGGATTCCGGTCGCAATTATTAACCGATTTTGATGAAATTTGGTACAGGGAGTTTTTTGGGCACAAGGACGAACGCTATTGAATTTGGAAGAAATCGGATCAAATTTAGATATAGCTCCCATATATATGTATCGCACGATTTCGACAAATGGGGTCTCGTTACGCGTTTTTTCAAACGGATCGTCACCAAATTTGGTAAAAGGTAATATTTTCCATTGCCCTTCAAGTCTGCAAAATTTCATCCAAATCGGTTCAGATTTAGATATAGCTCTCATATATATGTATCGCCCGATTTTCCCAAATTTGGCCACAAAACCTTTATTTATCAACCGATCTTACTCAAAGTTGGCTAAATATAATCTTCTATAACACTAAATATATGTGCAAAAAATCATCGAAACCGATTCAGATTTAGCTATAGCTCCCATATATATATACCGCCCGATTTTTCTAAATTTGACCATAAAACCCTTATTTATCAACCGATCTTACCCAAATTTGGCTAAATGTAGTCTTCTATAGCACTAACTATATGTGCAAAAAATCATCGAAATCGGTTAAGATTTAGATATAGCTCCCATATATATGTATAGCCCGATTTTCCCAAATTTGGACATAGAACCCTTATTTATTAACCGATCTTACTAAAAGTTAGATCCAGCTAGATCCAGTCCTCTATAGTACTAACTATATGTGCAAAATTTCATCGAAATCGGTTCAAATTTAGATATAGCTCCCATATATGTATCGCCCGATTTTGAAAAATTCGCCCCTAATAACCTTATGTTTGACCATACAGGCCTTATTTCGTAACTGATCTTACTCAAATCTTGCACAAGATAACCTTTTGTGGTATTAACCAAACCAGCAAAATATTATGCAAATTGGTTGAGATTTAGATATAGCTTCCATATATATGCATCGCTCGATTTTCCCAAATTTGACCATAGTACTCTTATTTATTAACCAATGTTACTCAAATTTCAAATTCTAATGTACTAGCCGATCGTACTTTTAGCTCTTACATAAGAATATTGCTCGAAACTTTTTCCAAAATTTTATTTTTATAGAGATTTAACAAAAAAGATTACTAATTTGGGTAGAATTCTACCAACTGTAGCAACCGTGGTGGTAATACAAATTTATATTCTAAGTTATATACGTTGCATATTCATGTTTTAAAATAATAAAGTACTTAGAACCATTTATGTTTTGTAAAATTTTTTAAATTTAACGAAAATATAGTAGGGAAAATCGTTTTGGAATGTATGGGAAAGTAGGGAACTTTTTTTGTCCTTGTAGGGTAAACCGAACATTTTCCGTGGCAACATTGACTATGAGCTATAGTCAGATTGACACAAAGCACCCATAGACATGTACCCCTTAATTTTCTTAAATATGCAACTGCGGTTTATCTCACAGACCTATATGTTACCCCACAAATGCTTATGATTTCTAATTTTGTAATGGCGGTTTAGGGTATGATATAGTCGGCCCCGTCCGACTTTCTACTTTACTTACTTGTTTTGTTTATTATTTCTTTCATCTATATTGATTTTCTATTCTTGTTTGCGAAATTTAATTGTCCAAAATTTAAATTTTCACTTAAAACGGCCTAATTCCGTACTTTCGAAGACTTGTCGAAAAGGACTGCATCGGAGTGGAAAAAATCGATAGGGCATTCGGGATGCGCTTTAAAAGAAATGTTTGTGGAACAACTTCCAATTGTTTTTGCTGGGTATTTTTGAATTACATCATATATCTCAACTCATTCAATAGCATACTATTGTGAATTGAAATTCACACTGATTTTGTTTGTTTGCAATGCGCACTGAATTGTGCAATCAAGAGTTTTATAAAACTTGCATAAATGCGATTTGCACTGATAAGCTATTCAAGAAAGACCATCAGTGTGTAACGTTGTTATCGATAGTCTATAGAAACGTTGTAATCAATACTATGGGCCGGTACTTTGCTCGGTTTTCGCATTGGAAATCAATATATTTTCGCAATTATTTTTTTAAATAATTCAAAATATAAAATTAAAGCTATATAAAATGCAATGCGAAAACGGAATATAGTAACAGCCTTAAAAGAAAACAAATCTATTATTGCTACTTCATAAACTAGCTATTCATATTTCACTTTATTTTTTCGTTTTTTTTTAGCACTTAATGAAATAGCACAAATTCATAGACATCTAATAACTTATATCATAAATATCGAAAGCATA
The DNA here is from genome assembly GCF_050003625.1 of Haematobia irritans. Classification (NCBI taxonomy): domain Eukaryota; kingdom Metazoa; phylum Arthropoda; class Insecta; order Diptera; family Muscidae; genus Haematobia; species Haematobia irritans. Next base: position 115,322,430 of record NC_134401.1, read on the forward strand.
CAAAATGACGGCAAGGCCAAAATTGGCATTTGAAAAAGATCCAGGTTTCGTCAAAATTGATTCAATCGATGAAACGGAAGTTGATCGCATAGCCTTGTGTTTTGCTGGCCGCACCCTTTTCGTAACAGGTGGCACTGGATTTTTGGGAAAAGTGTTGATAGAGAAAATATTAAGGTATAGTTCATAAAATATCACATATGTGTAGTTGAAGTTAATTATTATTTTTTTTTTATATTGCAGATCATGTAGCGATGTGAAAAAGATTTATCTTTTGGTGCGACCAAAGAAAGGAAAACAACCTGTAGAACGTATTAAAGACATGTTGGATAATGTGGTAAGTTTCCCAAGAAGTACATAATTCAAGTATTTAACGAAATTTTAATCTCCAAATATCTCTCATTCCATAAAAACGTTACCTCGTCGATTTGCATTTTTCATATCGAAAATTTCGTTGAAACTATGTTATCGACTGTATACTGTTTATACCCTTCGCCAGTACTGTGACACAGGGTATAATTAGTTTGTGCATTTTTATGTAAAAACCATAAAAACGTTAACCAATTTTCCTTGGAACTGTGTTACCGACTGTATGCTTTTTATACCCTTCACCACTACTGTGCCACAGGGTATAATAAGTTTGTGCATTTGTATTTAACGCCAAGAAGGAGCAGCCTGATAGCTATCGTTTAGTATACCCATCGTCTTATAAATAAATTCTGAATCGATTTAGCGATGTCCGTCTGACTGTCCGTCTGTTCATGTATTTTTGTGTGCCTAGTATAGCTCGCAGTTTAAGTCTGATCATCCTGAAATTTGGTAGATGACCTATTAATTATGGCGTTCAGATTTAGATATAGCTGTCTGCAATAAGAGAGTTGGCGAATTGACTGAGAAGTAATGTTCCAACAAATGTCCGCATTCATATATACTCAGACAGTCAACCTGCAATAAAATCCTTGGACTCTGCGTTCCATAACTCGAAAACGGCCATCGACTGCCGCAAATCTCTCAACGTTATGGCTGAGCAGCACAATATTCACGTAACAACCTTCTCACGCAGTATAAGCTTGCAGGTAGCCAGAGGCATACCAACAGATTCTATTTCCCCTGGAATATGTAATACCCCATTCACATTAGGCTCGAAATCTACTAAAAGTAGATTTGAAATCCATTTTTTATAAAGCAAATGACAGTTGAAATCTAGTTAAAGTGGATTTTAGAAGTGTAATGTGAATGAGGTATAAGGTAGTTCCTAGCCTTGCTCATCCTCTTCGCAGTTCCCCGGTATGTTCCTACACCCAGAGAAGGAATATGATCACCCCAAACATGTTTTAAAAACATGGCTGAGCAGCACAATATTCACCTAACCAAACTTCTCACGCAGTATAAGCTTCCAGGTAGTCAGAGGCATACCAACAGATTCTAGTTCCCCTGGAATATGTAAGGTAGTTCCTAGCCTTGCTCATCCTCTTCGCAGTTCCCCGGTATGTTCCTACACCCAGAGAAGGAATATGATCACCCCAAACATGTTTTAAGAGAAAAATGTTATTTTTGGACAGTGAACATGGAATATCTTTGTCCATCGGTCAAAAATAACATTTTGCTCTTGAAACATGTTTGGGGTGATCGTATTCCTTCTCTGGGTGTAGGAACATACCGGGTAACTGCGAAGAGGATGAGTTAGCAAGGCTAGGAACTACCTAACATATTCCAGGGGAACTAGAATCTGTTGGTATGCCTCTGGCTACCTGCAAGCTTATACTGCGTGAGAAGTTTGGTTAGGTGAATATTGTGCTGCTCAGCCATTTCGTTGAGAGATTGGCGGCAGTCGATGGCCGTTTTCGAGTTATGGAACGCAGGATTTTATTGCAGGTTGACTGTCTGAGCTCACAACCATACAATATAACAGGCATCAAAAGTATCCTTATAGGCAAAGGCGTCAACATCTGTGTAGACCAAAGATTCCTGAGTCTGGCATAAATCTGACCACTAATATAGTTAACGTGATCAGTCCAACTAAATGAGCTGTTCTACATGATGCCAAGGTTCTTAGCCGACGTTACAATACTAATTCGTTGATCATTTATCTTAATCTGGGGATCAATGTTAACCGTTATACTATGCCTATGTATCATCAGAAATTTGGACTTTTCAGGGTTAAGACATAGTCCATTCGCCTTTGCGCAATTGTGGACAATGTCAAGATCAACATTGAGCCTATCAATACATTCATACAAAGTGTCTATAGTGCCACTACGATATATCTGCACGTCATCAGCATACATATGTATCTTGCTGCCCTAATAAACCTTGGCAGATCGTTTATATAAATAGAAAAAAGAATAGGGCCAAGTGTGGATCCCTGAGGAACTCCTTTTAAATTACTGGCTGACCTGCAAAACTTTAACTTAAGCAGTCTGCTAAAGTTTTTGGAACAATCAGGTTGGTTTAACAGAAGAAAAAATCGGGTGAGTTCAACGGTAAAAAAGAACTAGAAGTGCCTATATGTAATAGGTACTTTTTGCTATTTTATGGTATCACAATGGACTGAATAGTCTAAGTGAGCCTGAATCACATCGGGCTGCCACTTTAACCTATCCTTACCAAACGACAGTGTCTGCATTGCATATTGAAGGAATCAGCAACAAATGAAGCTCCTTTTTAGCAATTATAAGCAATAACATACACGGCCCTGTTCAGTACAAAGACTGCATGCAGTCTTGGTCCATCCACTTCATCCAAACGGCCAACCTTCCAATCAGCTGTTGGAAGATCTGGATTGTATTGTTTCAGTCTATTTAAAATAAATTCAGGATCAGGAGGGTTTGCAGGTATCCACGCATGTGCTCTAGATCTAGCCGGTATATCTTTTTTCTCGACAAACTCTAGAGCACCACCGTGGTGCAATGGTTAGCATGCCCGCCTTGCATACACAAGGTCGTGGGTTCGATTCCTGCTTCGACCGAACACCAAAAAGTTTTTCAGCGGTGGATTATCCCACCTCAGTAATGCTGGTGACATTTCTGCGTGTTTCAAAGCTTCTCTAAGTGGTTTCACTGCAATGTGGAAAGCCGTTCGGACTCGGCTATAAAAAGGAGGTCCCTTGTCATTGAGCGCCCAAGCGCGTTTGAAGACATAGTGCAAATTCTTTTGGGGAACTCCACAACTCTTAGGTTGTGGAGCTTGGTAACCCTTAGCAATTTTTTCATTTCTTAAATGAAGTTTTTATTTTTGATTCCATCGTACTATTATCCTACAGAATCTTGACATTTGGGACAGTTATCAGAAAAAATATTTCCATTTCGCCAATTTTCTTCTCTCCAAAAATATATTGTGAATTTACTAACTACTCTCAATCTTATCAGCTTTTCGATAAAGTTAAGGAGCAACATGGTGCAGATTGGGTTCTTAATAAACTGGTGCCAATATGTGGAGATGTTATGCTTCCCGAATTAGGTATATCTGCTGAAGATGCAGAAACCCTACGAAATGAAGTATCACTTGTAATGCACTGTGCTGCAACTATTAGGTAAGCCATACATACCCCGCCTGAAAAATCTATAAATAAAATAACCGCTCTATTCATCTTCTCGTAGATTTGATGAACCTTTGCGCAAAGCCGTATTTATGAATGTTCGTGGAACAAAATATATGCTCGACCTTGCAGCCACATTCAAACATTTGGATTTATTCTGCTATGTTTCCACGGCCTATTGTCATTTGCATGTTAAAACATTATACGAGAAACCCTATGATCCTCCAGGTGATCCTTATGCAATAATGAGTGCCTGCGAATGGTTAGACGATGAAGCTATTGCATCTATTGAGAAACGTATATTGGGTGATATACCTAATACATATGCTTATACCAAATCTTTGGCCGAATCATTAGTAGTGGAGAGATTCGATAAGATTCCATCGGCCATCCTTCGTCCTTCGATTGTTATACCGATTTGGCGTGAACCTGTACCCGGATGGACAGATAATATAAATGGACCTACCGGACTCTTAATTGGTGCTGGCAAAGGTGTCATACGTACCATGTATTGTCAGCAGAGTGGTTATGGTGATTTTCTTCCCGTTGATGTTGCTGTTAATGCCATGCTGGTGGCCACTTGGCGTTTTCTTTCGCCGGAATTGGGATCCCCAATCAGTCGTGTGGCACATTTGACCAGTTCAAATGAGATTAAGGTGTCGTGGTCGGAAATTATTGAAATTGGACGATGGGTTATTGAGAATCGTGTACCCTTAAATGGTGTCGCTTGGTATCCTGGAGGATCAATGAAGTCAAATTATTTTGTACATTGGATATGCATGATACTCTTCCATTGGATGCCGGCTATATTTGTTGATCTTCTTCTAAGAATATTGGGTTATCCTCCAGTGTAAGTATACATAATAATTAGAAAATATGTAGTTGTACATGTGCTATAATTATTTAGATATTTAAGTGAATGAAATTAAGCAAATAGGGTGGAATATTTGGCAACGTCGATTCTCTCTCACGTAAGGATGAAGTTCTTCCATAGACAAAACATGGATCATACCTCTTCCAGTAGGATAGCTTCTTGGGATTCTCTCATTTTCTCGTCTCCCGATTTTTTATTGGCTTACCTATCGATTTAGCCTCTTCGCCTTTATTGGTTGACTTTTGGGGAGTCCCATCGCCGGCCATTGGAAATGCAGGCCCGATCACAAAGAAAGCGTAGCCTTGGGTATTGGTAGTGCCTTGGAGCCACCGTGGTGCAATGATTAGTATGTCCTCCTTGCATACACAGGGTCATGGGTTCAACCCCACTTTCGACCAAACACCAAAAAGTTTTTCGGTGGTGGATAATTCCCTCTCAGTAATGCTGGTGAATTTTCTGAGTGTTTCAAAGCTCCTTTAAGTAAGCTATAAAAAGGAGGTCCCTTGTCTTTGAGCTAAGCTTAGAACCGGGCAGAATTCAGTGATAAAATACTGTGGTATCACAATGGACTGACCATGGTTTATACATCTACCGCAATAATTGGCCAGGTTTGGCAATGAGCTCTTTTCTAGACCTAACGCAAAAAGAGTTCCATCTGCTTCCTCCTTTCTCCACATCCAGTCCTATATTCTGTTGACTCAATTCTCCATAATGTGTTTTGAAGTACAGGTCTTTAGGTATAGTGGACAGCGGAGTGCTGTTTCCTCCACGTAGTTCAAAGTTCCAGTCATCGTTTTTCTATTGGCTTAGATTGCTTAGCTATCGACCTAGCCTCGTATTCAGGATTGATAAGGAGCTCTTTTTCGAACCTAACACAAAAAGCTTTGAGCTGCCCTCTCCACATCTCGTCCTATATTCTATCAAACCAATCCTCCTCCTCGGTCTTGCTGTCCCATTTATATAAACTGTGCTATAATTATTTAGATATTTAAGTGAATGAAATTAAGCAAATAGGGTGGAATATTTGGCAACGTCGATTCTCTCTCCTGTAAGGATGAAGTTCTTCCATAGACAAAACATGTATCATACCTCTTCCAGTAGGATAGCTTCTTGGGATTCTCTCATTTTCTCGTCTCCCGATTTTTTATTGGCTTACCTATCGATTTAGCCTCTTCGCCTTTATTGGTTGACTTTTGGGGAGTCCCATCGCCGGCCATTGGAAATGCAGGCCCGATCACAAAGAAAGCGTAGCCTTGGGTATTGGTAGTGCCTTGGAGCCACCGTGGTGCAATGATTAGCATGTCCTCCTTGCATACACAGGGTCATGGGTTCAACCCCACTTTCGACCAAACACCAAAAAGTTTTTCGGTGGTGGATAATTCCCTCTCAGTAATGCTGGTGAATTTTCTGAGTGTTTCAAAGCTCCTTTAAGTAAGCTATAAAAAGGAGGTCCCTTGTCTTTGAGCTAAGCATAGAACCGGGCAGAATTCAGTGATAAAATACTGTGGTATCACAATGGACTGACCATGGTCTATACATCTACCGCAATAATTGGCCAGGTTTGGCAATGAGCTCTTTTCTAGACCTAACACAAAAAGAGTTCCATCTGCTTCCTCCTTTCTCCACATCCAGTCCTATATTCTGTTGACTCATTCCTCCATAATGTGTTTTGAAGTACAGGTCTTTAGGTATAGTGGACAGCGGAGTGCTGTTTCCTCCACGTAGTTCAAAGTTCCAGTCATCGTTTTTCTATTGGCTTAGATTGCTTAGCTATCGACCTAGCCTCGTATTCAGGATTGATAAGGAGCTCTTTTTCGAACCTAACACAAAAAGCTTTGAGCTGTCCTCTCCACATCTCGTCCTATATTCTATCAAACCAATCCTCCTCCTCGGTCTTGCTGTCCCATTTATATAAACTGTAATCTTCAACATTTGTGGGATATCCATAATCGCTAGTTACTGTATGGTATTCATACTAGCCTGCAACGCAGCCTCTACACAATTCAAGATTTTATCATTGACCTGTTCAACCTGCTGGTCTTTAGATATAGCTGGCAGCAGAAAGCTGTTTCTTCCTCATGTTTCAAAGCTTCACTCACGGTTTCTTTAGTGGCTTTCATTGCTTACCTTTCGACTTAGCCTTAGTTTTTAGGAGGCTCACAGGCCTCCAATGGAAAGGCAGGACTGGACAAAAAGATATTAAAGACTTTGGTGTTGATCAGACCAACTCCTTATAAGGAGCTCTTTTCCAGACCCGACACAATAATTGTTTCATGTGTTCCTCCTTTCTCCACATCCAGTCCTATATTCCGTTGATCCAATAATCAACAGCGGAGTGCAGTTTCTTCCTCTGGTTTCAAAGTTTAACTAATCGTTACTCTGTTACCTCTAATTGCCTACCATTCGGCTTTACCTCGTTGCCTATCTTAGTTTACATTTTGGGAGGCTCACCGACAACCATTGGAAAGGCAGACTTGGGCACAAAGAAAACAAAGGCTTTGGTGTTTGGTAGCCACCGTGGTGCGATGTTTAGCATGCCCTCCTTGCATACACAAAGTTGTGGGTTCGATGCCTTCTTTGACCGAACACCAAAAAGTTTTTCAGCGGTGGATTATCACACCTCAGTAATGCTGGTGACATTTCTGAATGTTTAAAAGCTTTTCTAAATGGTTTCACTGCAATGTAAAACGCCGTTCGGACTCGGACTCAATGACAAGTAGGTCCCTTGTCATTGAGTTTAACATGGAATCGGGAAGCACTGCAAGACTTGGTAAGGAGCTGTTTGCCAGACGCAACACAAAACGTGTACCATCCGTTCCTACCCTCTACATATCCAGTCCTATGTTCTGCCGACCCAATCCTTCACAACGGAGTGTTAGTTCTTCCTCATAACAGGTTGGCTGATAAGTCCCCGGTCCAACAAAGAAAAACACATTTTTTTTTGTCAAAATTCGTTTTTATTATTCAACATAGTTCCCTTCAAGAGCGGTACAACGATCATAATGACCTTCCAATTTTTTGATACCATTTTGGTAGTACTCCTTCGGTTTTGCCTCAAAATAAGCCTCAGTTTCGGCGATCACCTCTTCATTGCAGCCAAATTTTTTCCCTGTGAGCATCCTTTTGAGGGCTGAGAACAAGAAAAAGTCGCTGGGGGCCAGATCTGGAGAATATGGTGGGTGGGGAAGCAATTCGAAGCCCAATTCATGAATTTTTGGCATCGTTCTCAATGACTTGTGGCACGGTGCGTTATCTGGGTGGAACAACGCTTCATATGGGGCCGTTTTTACGCGATTTCGACCTTCAAACGCTCCAATAACGCCATATAATAGTCACTGTTGATGGTTTTTCCCTTCTCAAGATAATCGATAATAATTATTCCATGTGCATCCCAAAAGACTGAGGCCATTACTTTGCCAGCGGACTTTTGAGTCTTTCCACGCTTCGGAGACGGTTTACAGGTCGCTGTTCACTCAGCCGACTGTCGATTGGACTCAGGAGTATAGTGATGGGGCCATGTTTCATCCATTGTCACATATCGACGGAAAAACTCGGGTGTATTACGAGTTAACTGCTGCAAACACCGCTCAGAATCATCAACACGTTGTTGTCTTTGGTCAATTGTGACCTCGCGCGGCACCCACTTTGCACAGAGCTTCCGCATATTCAAATATTGATTAATGATATGACCAACACGTTCTCTGCTATCTCGATCAACTTCATTTTACGGCCATTCAAATTCATTTTGTGGATTTTTTTGATGTTTTCGTCGGTAACCACCTCTTTCGGGCGTCCACTGTGTTCACCGCCCTCCGTGCTCATTTCACCACTCTTGAATTTTGCATACCAATCAATTATTGTTGATTTCCCTGGGGCAAGGCCCGGAAACTCATTAACAAGCCATGTTTTTGCTTCCACCGTATTTTTTCCTTTCAGAAAACATTTAATACTGGCGACGCCATCTATGTGTCAGACCGGCGACTTATCAGCCAACCTGTTATTTCAAAAATCCACTCATTTTTGTTTTATTACCTTTGATTGCATATCTGCCGACTATAACTTGTTGCCTTTGCTAGTTTCTTTTCAGGGAGGCTCACAGCCGACCATTGGAAAGTCAGATATAGACACCAAAGAAATCAAAGCCTTTGGTTTGGGACAGGCTTGGTTATGATCGGTTTTTCAGTATAAACACCAAAAGCGTCCCATCTGCTTCTTCCTTTCTCCACATCTTGTACTATATTCTGTCGAGTGCTATTTCTTCCTCGTGTTTCAAAATTCTACTCTTCCGGTAATCTTTCCTCATGGATCGGTCACGATCCGTCTAAATGTCGAGGGAGAGTGACTATCCTCTCCAGACTAGTGACATCCTCTTCAGATTTCTAGCGGAATAAACCTTCATATTTCTATTAAATTGTGCATATTTTTTCTTTACAGCTTGATGAAAGTACAAAGGCGTATTTCGAAGGGATTCGAAGTTTTTGAATACTATGCAAATAACATATGGAATTTTGACAACCAACAAGCGATCGAATTTCGAAAAGTGATGAACAAAAAGGAACGCCTCACATATGTCATAGAGAAAATCGAATTCGATTTGATCGACTATTTTACTGAATGTGTTCTATGTGCTCGAAGGCTCATTTTGAAAGAAACCGATGATACTATACCCGCTGCAAGGAGACATATGAGAGTGTAAGTAATATGAATATAATCAGCAGATATCCATACAAAGAAATCTCAATCAATCTCAAATTCTGCATTTTTGAGGATTCTAATTAACCTCCAGATATGTTACCTATAATATCTCGATTCTAGCCAATAATGACAATTTTTTTTCTATCCACACCAAACGCGTAGATCTTTATACAACAATTGGCTGGCGAAATTTTCATTAGAACAATGTTATCGATTGTTTGCATGTTCTCCAAGTAAACCCGATATGCACCTCTAACGAAATTTCCGCCACCCATAAGAAATGCATTGATATGTTTGGTACCGAAATTTCCCTGAGATGTTGTTATCGATTATTTATTATTGGTAATTAAAGGATTTTTTGGGAAGAGCTATAGACTTAAGAGAGAGATAATAAAACCGTATTATCTGCATACTGGGGTTTAAACTAGTCATGAAGCTCTAGCGAAATTGCTGCTTCATCCCAGTATGCAACTCGTATTCAACACTGGATTTCTTATGGGAGCAAACTGGAAACTCTCCAAACAACGCCTCACGGAATTTTCGATCGCCAAAAAAAATCCATAAGAAATACATACCGAGGTTTAGCAAAAACTTTTCACATAAAATGAGAGTGATCGAGGGTATTAATATACATGCAAATAATCGATAAAAACATGTGTAAAGGGTGATTTGTTAAGAGCTTGATAACTTTTTAAAAAAAAAAAAACGCATAAAATTTGCAAAATCTCATCGGTTCTTTATTTGAAACGTTAGATTGGTCCATGACATTTACTTTTTGAAGATAATTTCATTTAAATGTTGACCGCGGCTGCGTCTTAGGTGGTCCATTCGGAAAGTCCAATTTTGGGCAACTTTTTCGAGCATTTCGGCCGGAATAGCCCGAATTTCTTCGGAAATGTTGTCTTCCAAAGCTGGAATAGTTGCTGGCTTATTTCTGTAGACTTTAGACTTGACGTAGCCCCACAAAAAATAGTCTAAAGGCGTCAAATCGCATGATCTTGGTGGCCAACTTACCGGTCCATTTCTTGAGATGAATTGTTCTCCGAAGTTTTCCCTCAAAATGGCCATAGAATCGCGAGCTGTGTGGCATGTAGCGCCATCTTGTTGAAACCACATGTCAACCAAGTTCAGTTCTTCCATTTTTGGCAACAAAAAGTTTGTTAGCATCGAACGATAGCGATCGCCATTCACCGTAACGTTGCGTCCAACAGCATCTTTGAAAAAATACGGTCCAATGATTCCACCAGCGTACAAACCACACCAAACAGTGCATTTTTCGGGATGCATGGGCAGTTCTTGAACGGCTTCTGGTTGCTCTTCACTCCAAATGCGGCAATTTTGCTTATTTACGTAGCCATTCAACCAGAAATGAGCCTCATCGCTGAACAAAATTTGTCGATAAAAAAGCGGATTTTCTGCCAACTTTTCTAGGGCCCATTCACTGAAAATTCGACGTTGTGGCTCGTTAGTAAGTCTATTCATGATGAAATGTCAAAGCATACTGAGCATCTTTCTCTTTGACACCATGTCTGAAATCCCACGTGATCTGTCAAATACTAATGCATGAAAATCCTAACCTCAAAAGAATCACCCTTTAATTTTCAGTATATGCAAAAAGTCGATAACATTGTCATAACGGAATTTTCGGTAGCCAAACTACCAATGCAATACTTAAGATATAGTGGAAATTCCGTTGAAGGTGCATATGACGACAATCGATAACACTGCCTTCTGGATTTCTAAAGCCCAATAGCTTTAGAAATCTGTATAGCTCATGCATAAATTTCATGCAATTCGCATGACAATTGGGCAATTATACCTTGAAGTGAGTACTAGGTCCTGAATTTCCACCAATGATCTATATTATCAAAGAAACAAGTATATACAGCAGTAAGTTCGGCCGGACCGAATCTTAAATACCCACCGCCATGAACCAAATATTAGGGTTTCCTTTGAAATTTCAGGAGGGCTTGAGGACACTTCCCGAAGACAAATTTAAAGATTTCACCTATGAGGACTATATCAGATTCTGGATTTATAAAAACCATTTTTGTTTGAGTTTTAGAGGAATCATTAACATCTCTTGTAAGTGTGCAAGAAAATTATAAAATAACGTCTTGATTTGAAATCATAAATCTGTAGAAGTAAAATCTGGAAATTTTACATTGAGTTTCAAGCAATTTTCATGATCAGAGCGCCTTCCACACCCTCAAGAAGTGAAGTCGGTCTATATGGGGGCATTATCAAATGGACCGATAAAAACATAATCCGATACACGTTTTTGTGAGCCTAAAATACCAGAATATTTACAATTTCAGGCAAATCAGATAAAAACTACGGTTTCTAGAAACCCAAGGAGTTAAATCGGGAGATCGTTCTTATGGGGGCTATACTAAAATATGGACCGATACTCACCGTTTTCGGCACACCTCTTTATGACCCGAAAATACCTCTAGATTTCCAATTTCAGGCAAATAGGATCAAAACTTCGGATTCTATAAGCCCAAGAAGTAAAATCGGGAAATCGGTCTATATGGGGGCTATGCCAAAATATGGACCGATACTCACCATTTTCGGCACACCTCTTTATGGTCCTAATATACCTCTAGATTTCCAATTTCAGACAAATTGGATAAAAACTACGATTTCTATAAGCCCAAGACCCCAAATCGGGAGGTCGGTTTATATGGGGACTATATCAAAACCTGGACCGATATAGCCCATCTTCGAACTTGACCTGCCTGCAGACAAAATACGAGTTTATGCAAAATTTCAGAACGATTGCTTCATTATTGAAGACTCTATAAGCCCAAGACCCCAAATCGGGAGGTCGTTTTATATGGGGACCATACCAAAACATGCACCGATACTCACAATTTTTGTCACACGTATTTGTGGTCCTACAATACCTCTAGATTTCCAATTTCAGGTAAATTGAATAAAAACTGCGGTTTCTATAAGCCCAAGAAGTAAAATCGGGAGATCGGTCTATATGGGGGCTATACCAAAACATCGACCTATACTCACCATTTTTGGCACACCTCTTTATGGTCCTAATATACCTCTAGATTTCCAATTTCAGACAAATTGGATAAAAACTACGATTTCTATAAGCCCAAGACCCCAAATCGGGAGATCGGTCTATATGGGGGCTATACCAAAACATGGACCGATACTCACCGTTTTCGGCACACCTCTTTATGACCCGAAAATACCTCTAGATTTCCAATTTTAGGCAAATAGGATAAAAACTTCGGATTCTATAAGCCCAAGAAGTAAAATCGGGAGATCGGTCTATATGGGGGCTATACCAAAACATGGACCTATACTCACCATTTTTGGCACACCTCTTTATGACCCGAAAATACCTCTAGATTTCCAATTTCAGGCAAATAGGATAAAAACTTCGGATTCTATAAGCCCAAGAAGTAAAATCGGGAGATCGGTCTATATGGGGGCTATACCAAAACATGGACCTATACTCACCATTTTTGGCACACCTCTTTATAACCCGAAAATACCTCTAGATTTCCAATTTCAGGCAAATTGGATAAAAACTACGATTTCTATAAGCCCAAGACCCCAAATCGGGAGGTTGGTTTATATGGGGACGATATCAGAACCTGGACCGATATAACCCATCTTCGAACTTGTCCTGCCTGCAGACAAAAGACGAGTTTGTGCAAAATTTCAGCACGATTGCTTCATTATTGAAGACTGTAGCGTGATTACAACAGACAGACAGACAGACAGACGGACATCGTTATATCGTCTTAGAATTTCTCCCTGATCAAGAATATATATACTTTATATAGTCGGAAATCGATATTTCGATGTGTTACAAACGGAATGACAAACTTATTATACCCCCGTCACCATTCTATGGTGGTGGGTATAAAAATACAGATATAACGAACATTGTATTTTTCACCAAATCGTGCAAAAACTTGGAACGAAATGTTTAAAAAGCAAAGAAGTAACTGTGGGAAAAACTGCTTTTTGGTGCTCATCTTTTTGGGAGAAAATGTCAACCGTCGATAACACGGTAATAATGTTTTTTTTTTTTTTGAAAAATGTAAGACTTATGGCCAACAGAAATTTCGGTAGAGATGCTTACGGAGTTTTAGATTATTTCAATACAAGAATATAACTTGGTGGGAGCAACAGAAAAAATTGAAATTGTCTTCTTTAAACAGAATTAACAAGTCTTCACTATAATCTAATATAACCTATTCTGTTTTTTTTTTGTTTTTTTTTTTAGAATGTGGTACGTGGATAAAATATACAAAGGACTGTGGCTGTTCGGTTTATGCTATGCTGTCTATCGATATTTCTTAGCTGATTTTTTTAAGGTGTAACGCAATTTGCTTGCAAAACAATTGGAATTGTTGTTAATAAACAAGTACAATTTAAATGAATTGCGATTTCCTAGAAATTATACCGTATTTATGTTTTTTTTATTGTTTTATTGTTATTAGATCTATTTTGTCCTTAGATATTAAGATTTTTTTTATAAAATATTAGGTTGCAGCAATAAAAATCAAATTAAAACTATTTTATAAATCATTAAATTATAAATTTAACAAGTATATACGGCCGTAAGTTCGGCCAGGCCGAAGCTTATGTACCCTCCATCATGGATTGCGTAGAAACTTCTTCTAAACACTGCCATCCATAATCGAATTACTTAAGTTGCGGTAACGCTTGCCGATGGGAAGGTATCTTAAAACCTCCTAACACCATCTTCTAAATTGTATGTAAGTCCATACGTGGTATATAAAGGGTGATTTGTTAAGAGCTTGATAACTTTTTTTTTAAAAAAAACGCATAAAATTTGCAAAATCTCATCGGTTCTTTATTTGAAACGTTAGATTGGTCCATGACATTTACTTTTTGAAGATAATTTCATTTAAATGTTGACCGCGGCTGCGTCTTAGGTGGTCCATTCGGAAAGTCCAATTTTGGGCAACTTTTTCGAGCATTTCGGCCGGAATAGCCCGAATTTCTTCGGAAATGTTGTCTTCCAAAGCTGGAATAGTTGCTGGCTTATTTCTGTAGACTTTAGACTTGACGTAGCCCCACAAAAAATAGTCTAAAGGCGTCAAATCGCATGATCTTGGTGGCCAACTTACCGGTCCATTTCTTGAGATGAATTGTTCTCCGAAGTTTTCCCTCAAAATGGCCATAGAATCGCGAGCTGTGTGGCATGTAGCGCCATCTTGTTGAAACCACATGTCAACCAAGTTCAGTTCTTCCATTTTTGGCAACAAAAAGTTTGTTAGCATCGAACGATAGCGATCGCCATTCACCGTAACGTTGCGTCCAACAGCATCTTTGAAAAAATACGGTCCAATGATTCCACCAGCGTACAAACCACACCAAACAGTGCATTTTTCGGGATGCATGGGCAGTTCTTGAACGGCTTCTGGTTGCTCTTCACTCCAAATGCGGCAATTTTGCTTATTTACGTAGCCATTCAACCAGAAATGAGCCTCATCGCTGAACAAAATTTGTCCATAAAAAAGCGGATTTTCTGCCACTGATTTTGGTAATAAAATTCAATGATTTGCAAGCGTTGCTCGTTAGTAAGTCTATTCATGATGAAATGTCAAAGCATACTGAGCATCTTTCTCTTTGACACCATGTCTGAAATCCCACGTGATTTGTCAAATACTAATGCATGAAAATCCTAACCTCAAAAGAATCACCCTTTATTAAATCAAAAAAAATCGAGCCAATACGTATATAATTCAGTTTGACAAAGTAGACACAAAATTTTGACAAAATTTTCTACAGAAATAAAATGTTAACAAAATTTTCTATAGAAATAAAATTTTCACAAAATTTTCTATAGAAATAAAAATTTTGACAAAATTTTCTATAGAAAGAAAATTTTGACAAAAATTTCTACAGAAATAAAATTTTAACAAAATTTTGTATAGAAATAAAATTTTGGTAGATTATTTTTGGCTCTAGTGGCAACCATGATTATGAACCGATATGGACCAATTTTTGTGTGATTGGACCAATTTTGGTATGGTTGTTAGCGACCATATACTAACACCACGTTCCTAATTTGAACCGGATCGGATGAATTTTGCTCCTCCAAGAGGCTCCGGAGGTCAAATCTGGAGAACGTTTTATATGGGGGCTATATATAATTATGGACCGATATGGACCAATTCTGGCACGGTTGTTAAAGATCATATACTAACACCATGTTCCAAATTACAACCGGATTGGATGAAATTTGCTTCTCTTGGAGACTTCGCAAGCCAAATCTGGGGATCGGTTTATATGGGGGCTATATATAATAAAGAACCGATGTGGACCAATTTTTGCATGGTTTTTAGAGACCATATACCAATATCATGTACCAAATTTCAGGCGGATCGGATGAAATTTGCTTCTCTTTGAGGCTCCGCAAGCCAAATCTTGGGATCGGTTTATATGGGGGCTATATATAATTATGGACCGATGTGGACCAATTTTTGCATGGTTGTTAGAGACCATATACCAACACCATGTACCAAATTTCAGCCGGATCGGATGAAATATGCTTCTCTTAGAGGCTCCACAAGCCAAATCTGGGGATCGGTTTATATGGGGGCTATATATAATTAAGGACCGATATGGACCAATTTTTGCATGGTTGTTAGAGACCATATACCAACATCATGTACCAAATTTCAGCCGGATCGGATGAAATTTTCTTCTCTTTGAGGCTCCACAAGCCAAATCTGGGGATCGGTTTATATGGGGGCTATATATAATTATGGACCGATGTGGACCAATTTTTGCATGGTTGTTAGAGACCATATACCAACACCATATACCAAATTTCAGCCGGATCGGATGAAATATGCTTCTGTTAGAGGCTCCACAAGCCAAATCTGAGGGTCCCTTTATATGGGGGCTATACGTAAAAGTGGACCGATATGACCCATTTTCAATACCATCCGACCTACATCGATAACAACTACTTGTGCCAAGTTTCAAGTCGATAGCTTGTTTCGTTCGGAAGTTAGCGTGATTTCAACAGACGGACGGACGGACGGACGGACGGGCGGACGGACCTGCTTAGATCGTCTCAGAATTTCACCACGACCCAGAATATATATACTTTATGGGGTCTTAGAGCAATATTTCGATGTGTTACAAACGGAATGACAAAGTTAATATACCCCCTTCCTATGATGGAGGGTATAAAAATTCAGGTGGATGTTAAGTTCGAATTTAGCCTCTAAACCGGAAATTAAATCGGTAAAACAGTATAAAATTTTACCTCTTTGATGCAAATTTGATTAAAACTTGATGGGAAATACCTCAAAGCAATTTTTAACAAAGTTTATATTCTTTTTAATTGATTATTATAGAAAAGTAATCGTGAAAAACTGGCGATTTTACCCATTAAATAATACTTAATACCCACCAAGTTTGAGTTTAGCCGCTAAAATCGTCATTTTCACTATTACTTTTCTATAGTAATCCATTTTAAGGAATACAAACTTTGTGAAAAATTGCTTTGGGCTATTCCCCATCAAGTTATAATGAAATCTGCAACAAATATGTATAATTTTATGCCTTTTTTAATGATTTAGTTTTTACTTTAGTGGAAAAATGACGGTTTTAGCGGCTAAACTCGAACTTAATACTCACCTTTAAGGTGAGTGTAAAATTATGCAATTTTGTCGCAAATTTTGTTGTAACTTAATGGATATTGATCCAAGCCAATAATTCAAAAAGTTTTTATTTAATAAAATGTTTTTTTTTTTTTTTTTTTTTTTAACAACTTTCACACTCGATGATGCGAACTAAATACGTAAACGTAACATCACGTTACGTATTTCTCAAACTTTCTGAACATTCATTCGGTCATCGATTTATCTAAACAATTGTTGCTCCATTCCATCTCTAGTCTGGCAAAAAGTAGCTAAAAATGGTACTACAGTCGACTCCGCTTTACTGAAACGTTAAAAATGCAGCCATTTAATTTCAGTTATCCGAAGTTTTTGCTAAAGCGGACTACGGATAACTGAAAAAAACTTCCAGTAATGCGAACTTCGGATAACTGAAAAAGTTTCAGTAACGCGGACTCCGTATAACTGGAAAAAAATCCACTCAATTTCAGTTAACCGAACTTATGACCAATGCTATGTACATAAAATAATAAAAACAAGGTGTTTGATTCCGTCACAGGTTTGTGTAGGAAAATTGGAATTCATTTATTTGTGATTTAGAGTGATTTAAACTGTTTTGAAAGTGCCATCTTCACTTGAAATAAAGCGTTCTCAATACGGAGAAGAAAATGTACTCTCTCTCAATAGCGAGAATGTGGCATTTTCAGTAAAGCGAAGTCATACTAATGTGACGAAACTCATTTGAACACAAAAAACTTTTCAGTAATCCGATTTTTTTAAGCGGAGTTAAGCGGAGTTTCACTAAAGCGGAGTAATTTAAATGAAATGGACAGAAAAAACAACTGGGGAATGCGATCGATTTCAGTTATCCGAGGTTTTTCAGTAAAGCGCATTGCGCTAAAGCGGAGTCGACTGTATAATATATTGTGCCACAGGGTTGATAAAGTTAACACTTTTGTGCTCTTTTTGATACATTTCGACTGCCAAAATCACCGTGGCACGACCGCGAGCCACTTGGTACTTTTTCATCACAATTATTCAATTATTATGAACGGATATTTTAGTTTTTATCACAGGATCTCAACATTTTTGAGAGGAATATTGTCTATACCACATTCGTCCGCAAATATGGAACAGAGTATTATAAATTAGTGTACATATATGAAATGCCCAGAAGGAGACGAAATACACATATGTTGTCTTTAGCAATAATGCTTAGAGCCGGCCCGTGAGCCGAATGCCTCACAAAAAATGGTAAATTTTTTATTGTTATGTTGATTGGTAGAATTCTTGATTTTGGTAAATTTTGCAAAATATTCCTCTCCAACTAAGAGTTGCTTCACAAATTTTCCATAAAAATAAAATTTTGACAAATTTTTCTATAAAAATAAAATTTTGACAAAAGTTTCTATAGAAATAAAATTTTGACAAATTTTTCTATAGAAATAAAATTTTGACAAAATTGTCTATAGAAATAAAACTTTGACAAAATTTTCTATGAAAATAAAATTTTGACAAAATTGTCTATAGAAATAAAATTTTGACATAATTTTTTATAGAAATAAAATTTTGACAAAATTTTCTATACAAATAAATTTTTGACAAAATTTTCTATAGAAACAAATTGTTCGCAAAATTTTCTATAAGAATAAAATTTTTCCTATAGAAATAAAATTTTGACAAAATTTCCTATAGAAAAAAATTTTGACATAATTTTTTATAGAAATAAAATTTTGACAAAATTTTCTATAAAAATAAAATTTTGACAAAATTTCCTATAGAAATAAAATTTTGACAAAATTTTCTATAGAAATAAAATTTTGACAAAATTTTCTATATAAATAAATTTTAACAAAATTTCTATAGAAATAACATTTTGATAAAATTTCCTATAGAAATAAAATTTTGGCAACATTTTTTAAAGAAATAAAATTTTGACAAAATTTTCTATAGAAATAAAATTTTGACATAATTTTTTATAGAAACAAAATTTTGACAAAATATTCTATAGAAATACATTTTTGACAAAATTTTCTACAGAAATAAATTGTTGGCAAAATTTTCTATGAGAATGAAATTTTTCCTATAGAAATAACATTTTGACAAAATTTTCTATAAAAATAAAATTTTGACAAAATTTCCTATAGAAATAAAATTTCGACATAATTTTTTATAGAAATAACATTTTGACAAAATTTTCTATAGAAATAAATTTTTGACAAAATTTTTTATAGAAATAAATTGTTGACAAAATTTTCTATGAAAATAAAATTTTTCCTATAGAAATAACATTTTGACAAAATTTTCTATAGAAATAAAACTTTCAAAAAAAAAATCTATAGAAATAAAAATTTGACAAAATTTCCTATAGAAATAAAATTATGACAAAATTTCCTATAGAAATAAAATTTTGACAACATTTTCTATAGAAATAAATTTTTGACAAAATTTTGAAACAAATTGTTGGCAAAATTTTCTATGAGAATAAAATTTTTCCTATAGAAATAAAATTTTGACAAAATTTCCTATAGAAATAAAATTATGACAAAATTTCGTATAGAAATAAAATTTTGACATAATTTTTTATAGAAATAAAATTTTGACAAAATATGCTATAGAAATAAATTTTTGACAAAATTTCCTATAGAAATAAATTGTTGGCAAAATTTTCTTTAAGAATAAAATTTTTCCTATAGAAATAAAATTTTGACAAAATTTCCTATAGAAATAAAATTTTGACATAATTTTTTATTGAAATAAAATTTTGACAAAATTTTCTATAGAAATAAATTTTTGACAAAATTTTCTATAGAAATAAATTGTTGGCAAAATTTTCTATAAGAATAAAATTGTTCCTATAGAAATAACATTTTGACAAAATTTCCTATAGAAATAAATTGTTGATAAAATTTTCTATAAACCCAAAGAAATTTGTTAGTAGGGACAGCAGAAAAGTCTGCTAAAACAGCAGAAAGTCTGCTGAAAACATTTCCTGCTATTTTTTAACCTCGATTACACTAAAATATGTTTTATTTTGGCAAAATGTCAACATAGGAGCTATCCTAACAGAATTAACACAATAGTTTATGAATATCTATAGTATTTGACCAAAAATCTGAATATTTATCGAATTGAGGCATAACAGCAAACAAAATGTTTGCTGATCGTATTTAGGAGCTTGTAAGTATATTACAGAGCAAAAATATACCAAAAACTACTTTTGGTTCTTAAATATGCTTTGGGGAAAATTTTATAACCTAAAAATTTTATAAATTGTTATTCATTAGGCCCTGAAGTACAAAAATATAACAGCAGACATCGACTGCTGTTTTTAGCAGACTTTTTTCTATGAGTGTAGAAAAAAATTTTTCAAAAAAATTTCTATAGAAATAAAATTTTGACAAAATTTTCTATAGATATAAAATTGTGACAAAATTTTCTATAGAAATAAAATTATGACAAAATTTCTTAAAGAAAAAAAATTTTGACAAAATTTTCTATTGAAATAAAATTTTCTATAGAAATAAAATTTTGACAAAAATTTTCAATAGAAATAAAATTTTAACAAAATAAGACTTTTTTAGAAAATCTAAAAAAAAGTGTCCAAATCGGTCTATATTTAATTATACGTATACTTTTACAATAGGCTTTAAATGTGACGTCATGTAAATTTAGCACCTTTTGGCTTCAAAGTTTTAATACATTTGTGGTACTTTTTGTCAATATCATGACATCACCTAGAGTAGAAAAAGCCGGGGTACAAATAAATGACGGCGTTAATAGTATCAATGTTTGGAACGATTTTCATTTTTACTTGGAACGACTTTAATGTAGATTAACAGTACGTATGAACGCTTTTGACTTTTGTTTACTCCTATATCCATCTGTCATCTGTCGCAAGTAGAACTTTGAAGAATCGAAGAAGTCCTAAGTTTCCTTGAATTTGTAAAAAGAAAGCAAAAATCCAAAAATAATAGTAATTCAAAAGAAAAACATGTGAATATAAGAACAATGTGCTCAAAGCCTTTGTTTGTTTAAAACCGTGTATTAGCATTTGTTTCCTGGACAACAACGAATGCTGGAAAGATTTGTCATTGGAATGGGTTATTGTACCGTGTGTGTTAAGGACTAAACAAAGAACCACCGAAATTGTTAAAGGAAACACAAAACCCAATAACTTGCCTTCGTTGACCTTTGGTGAATTTGTGAGGGAACCTCGAAATGGAGAAAATTCTGTGAATTTTGTAAATTAGCGACATCACTGTCACCGCTACGTACATACAAACATGAATAAATTTATATAATCTAAACAAACAAATGATAATCGTATGTGAATTGAGTGTACATATAGTAAAATTATCGTAATATCATTGAATATATATAGAAAATATATAACGACATATGGGACAAACAATTCTTTAACGCAGTTTGTCATCATTATCATCGTACGTAGTGCAAGAAATTCATAATAACATTTGTGTGTCAAGAATTGAAGAGAAATTCCTTATCTAGCTTGGGGGACTTCTACAATTTTGTTATTGTAAAGTGTTGGAAACCACTTTGTGTGCTCTATATGTTTGTATAAAAGTGTATGTGTGCTAAAGGGTATTATTAGGTATCTCTTGTGACAAAAGTTTTACCTACCAACAACCTCCATTGACTGCGACGATAAGTCATCCACCGAACCGAAATCAGCTGATAAATATTGGTTTGTTTATTTGTGCGGTGCTGGGGACTGTCGTCACCAAACCAAAGCACACCACCCCGCCCCAACCCACTGGACCCTGGATTACTTTTATACCAAGATACCAACACACTAATAATCATATCGATGGCCTCCACAACCTCCGCTACCAATTCTGCAATATCATCCACATTTACCCATATTGGCAGTGGTACCATGGAAGGTACTCTAAGTAAATGGACAAATGTGATGAAAGGATGGCAATATCGTTTTTTTGTATTGGATGAAAATGCCGGCCTCTTATCATATTATACGGTATGTATGATTGTTTACTCGTAAATATACACCCTCACACGCACACACACCCAATCACACAAGTGTGCCCACAGTAAGATGTTTGTTATTTTGTTTTAAAAAAGTCATTATAGGTTCATCTAAATGTTAGCACAACAATTTAGTCATAAAGATAGCAGAACACTTTTGATTTTTTCTCTTTGCTGTTGCTATTGTCGTTAAACTCGAGGTCTGATCTCTTAAATCTTTTGGTTGTTGTTCTTGTCGACTACTTGTGGGCAATAACAGCTGTATACGATTTCATTGAAATTATTGCATTGTTGGAAGGCATATTATGAATTAATTTGCAAATTAAGGAATTTTAATTTTGTGCATCATTCTCAATTGTTAATTTTATTTTTAACAGACTATTGTAGTCAACAATTATGTAGATAAATGGACAATAGGTTTTATTTATGGATGATTCAGTATTTCTATGTAATGACATAAGAATATTCTAAAAGAAATGTCTGTGCGAAAAGCATTTTGAAGTCCATAATAAAGAGTTGGCAGGTTTTAGCTCGGAACGGATTAATTCCGTAAACTAGTGCTACTCTCTTGGAATATAGACGTGTAGATTCCCGGATCTAAAATAACCATAACGTATATATAATAAAATTTCAAAAAGGGAAAAAATAAGAAAACACATGTAACAGGTTAGCTGATAAGTCCCCGTCCATTTTGGTAGTACTCCTTCGGTTTTGCCTCAAAATAGGCCTCAGTTTCGGCGATCACCTCTTCATTGCAGCCAATTTTTTTTCCCTGCCAGCATCCTTTTGAGGTCTGAGAACAAGAAAAAATCGCTGGGGGCCAGATCTGGAGAACACAGTGGGTGGGGAAGCAATTCGAAACCCAATTCATGAAGTTTTGCAATCGTTCTCAACGACTTGTGGCACGGTGCGTTGTCTTGGTGGAACAACACTTTTTTCTTCTTCTTATGGGGCCGTTTTGCCACGATTTCGACTTTCAAACGCTCCAATAACGCCATATAATAGTCACTGTTGATGGTTTTTCCCTTCTCAAGATAATCGATAATAATTATTCCATGCGCATCCCAAAAAACAGAGGCCATTACTTTTCCAGCGGACTTTTGAGTCTTTCCACGCTTCTGAGGCGGTTCGCCGGTCGCTGTCCACTCAGCCAACTGTCGATTGGACTCAGGAGTGTAGTGATGGAGCCATGTTTCATCCATTGTCACATATCGACGGAAAAATTTGGGTGTAATACGAGTTAACAGCACCGCTCAGAATCATCAACACGTTGTTGTTTTTGGTCAAATGTGAGCTCGCGCGGCACCCATTTTGCTCAGAGCTTCCGTATATTAAAATATTGATGAATGATATGAACAACACGTTCCTTTGATATTTTTAAGGCCTCTGCTATCTCGATCAACTTCATTTTACGGTCATTCAAAATCATTTTGTGGATTTTTTTGAAGTTTTCGTCGGTAACCACCTCTTTCGAGCGTCCACTGCGTTCACCGTCCTCCGTGCTCATTTCACCACGCTTGAATATTGCATACCAATCAATTATTGTTGATTTCCCTGGGGCAGAGTCCGGAAACTCATTATCAAGCCAAGTTTTTGCTTCCATCGTATTTTTCCCCTTCAGAAAACAGTATTTTATCAAAACACGAAATTCCTTTTTTTTCATTTTTTCACAATAACAAAAGTTGATTCACAAAAGACGCTCTATCTCACAAACTAATTGACTTACAGACGTCAAATTAGACACGAATTATTTGAAGGTTGGTACTATATAAAAATAATATGCATTTAATACTAGCGACGCCATCTATGTGTCAGACCGGGGACTTATCAGCCAACATGTTAATCTCCGTGAGAAGGGTCCTCCTCCTTTTTATAGCCGAGTCCGAACGGCATTTCACAATGTTGTGAAACCACCCTACGGGAAATTGGTGCAAATTGCCATTGACGGACCTATCACAGGACTGGTACCGGTGATCCAGTTTGTGGCAGTTTTTAAATAGTGTTAATTTAATGATTTCCATATTCGCTTGATATATAAATCTTATTGCATCTACACATTTAGTGAAGAAGAATTACCGGAATAAACTATTGTTCAACATTTTTTCAAAAGTTTTTAATTTCTGGTGCGATTCGTATAAACAAACTGAAACAGATTTCTAAGAGTTTGTCCGAGAATGGTTCATGAGGACCTGCTACTACTAAAATGCCCCAGGACATGTCCTTAGGAACGAGTCCAAGGAGTGTCCTAAAGTGTAAATTTACCCCGTCAATGACAAACCCATTTTAAAGTGACCGGTCCCTTCCATACGTCTTGACCAGAACTAGGACTGGTCCATGCACACCAGGGACTAGTCCTGTACCGGTCCTGTGGTGGTTGTTGATGTTGTTGTAACAGTTTTTAATGTAGTTTCATCCATTTTGTTCTATGATTGTGTTGTTCAACTGGTAGCCAGATCGAGGAACTCTGCGACAAGGATGGGGCGTGCCCAGAGCAATCCCACGGCGGCGGGTTCTGTGTACCGGATTGACCCGATGGACCCCATCCATTGGCCAGCGGCTGCCACATCAGTGTACGTGTTGTTTCGTACGTGTTGGTCCTGTGGTTGATCCATTTCCCGTAGGACAATTAGAGAAGCTTTGAAATACCCAGAAATGTCAAAAGAATTATGCACCGCTGAAACACCTTTTTGGTGTTTGGTTGAAAATGGGAATGAACCCTAGTATGAAAGGCGTGCATGTTAGCCATTGTACAACGGTGGCTCCCACAAAAGATAATTTCATACAAATGTTGACCATGACTGCGCCTCAAATGGTCGATCCTCTTAGTCCAATTTTGGCATACTCTTTGCAACATTTCGACCGGTATCTCACGAATGAATACTTCAATGTTGTCTTCCGATGCATCAGTTGAAGATTTGTCTCTATAGACATGGGTTTTAAGTCCCACCAAAAAATCGAAAAGCGTAAAATCGCATGATCTAGGCGGTTAATTGACCGGTCCCGAACATCAAACGAAAAGTTGACCGAGCTTTTAGGTTAGGTGGCAGCCCGATGTATCAGGCTCACTTAGACTATTCAGTCCATTGTGATACCACATTGGTGAACGGTGGCTCCCACCGTGGTGCCGAACGCGTCTGTGTGGTACGTGAAACTTAAAAAACGCTTTATTAGGTCTGTTCACGTACTTTTCCAGTAAAAAACATCCAGTAAAAATTGGCAAGAGAATAAGACTGTATTTTACTATCTTTGCTTAAAATTGCTGAAAAGTACTCGAACGACATCTAGTAGATATTTGCACATTCAAATTTTCAGCTTCTAAAACTTTAAAAACAAAAAACAGATCCTCTTTTTTTAAGTTGTAGTTGTGGAACATGTACATTCTACTGGTGCTTTGTTTGTTATCAACAACCAGCTGGCAATGTATGTTATGGTTTGCAAGATTTTACTGGAGAAGAAACTCTAGTAAAAACTTGCAATTTCTCTATCCGATGACTGTCAAATGTAGTCTCTCTCCGGCTCTCTTTTGTTGGATTTTTGGTGTAGGCTAGGTTAGGTTAGGTTATGTGGCAGCCCGATGTATCAGGCTCACTTAGACTATTCAGTCCATTGTGATACCACGGTGGTGAACTTCTCTCTTATCACTGAGTGCTGCCCGATTCCATGTTAAGCTCAATGACAAGGGACCTCCTTTTTATAGCCGAGTCCGAACGGCGTTCCACATTCCAGTGAAACCACTTAGAGAAGCTTTGAAACCCTCAGAAATGTCACCAGCATTACTGAGGTGGGATAATCCACCGCTGAAAAACTTTTTGGTGTTCGGTCGTAGCAGGAATCGAACCCACGACCTTGTGTATGCAAAGCGGGCATGCTAACCATTGCACCACGGTGGCTTTTTGGTGTAAACGAACGACTTCCAGTAAAAATTTGTGATAATTATCAAAAATTATGGGGTTCTCGAACGGAGCTATTGTTTGTCAAAATATTCCCCATTAAGGTCTATACACTATTGCATGCGTTTGAACCAATTGTCGAAACACTTTTACCGCTCTGATTGAGGTATCTTCAAAACATGCCTTCTGAACTCATCAATCGCTTCTTCAAGTCTCAAATTGACGACTGCTGCTTACGTTCGCGTTCATACGCATAAATCCACGATTCATCGTCAGTCACGATGTCATTGACACCGCGATCGTTTGGGATCCAACGCTAATATGTTTTTTTGACGGTCAAATGTTCATTCAAAATTCAATTTCAAGATAGGCCACATGAATATCTTGCAATATTTAGTGTTCCAGTCAAAAAAATTTTTTTTTTTTTGACATTTATTTTAAGTATTATTATACTATGTTATACAAACAGTTATATTCTTAATATTCTTATATCTTAATATAATTCTCTATTTTTAATAAAATCAACAATAAGTTTTTTAAATACAATATTATTTTCTTGACATTTTATATAGTTTGGTAATCTGTTGTATGTTTGTAACCCTTTGTAGAAAAGACTCATTTGTCCAGCACTCGTTGTTGATCGTTTGATCCTGAAGTTTTCTGCATTTCTTAGCCCATATGGTTGAGCGTCTCCTACCATTTGTAGTTGCTCGCTTAAGTACTCCGGCGCAATTCCCATTTTCATTTTTTGTATAAATACCATAGTATTCATTTCTAAACGTTGTCTTATATTAAGCCATTTTAATGTATCCAGCATCCATTTTATATTTGCATATCTATTCATCCTTAGTATACATCTCATACCTTTATTTTGAAGTTTCTGCAGCCTATCAATTTGGTTCTGCGTACAACATGTATATAACACTGTTGAAGCATATTCAAAATGTGGTTTTATCATCGTATTATATATATTTATCGCTGTTGTCGTTGACATTTGATTTCTTATTCTTTTGAAAAATCCAAGTTTTTTTCCTATCTTTTTGCATATATATTCCAGGTGTTCTTTAAATTTTAAATCTTTGTCAATGATTATTCCAAGGTACTTTATGTTTGTTACTTTTTCTATTTCTTTGTCTTTTATTTTAATACTCCTATTAGTGTTCATGTTTATTTCCATAATTTTAGTCTTACTTTCATTAAGTTTTAGTCTATTCATATTCAACCATGTATTAAGCGCACTTAAGTCTTTTTCCATTTTTATATAGCATTCATTTGGCGTATCAGCTTCCGTAAAAATCAATGTGTCATCTGCATATAGTATTACCTCACTTTCTTCTAATACATTTGCCATATCATTTATGTAGATGATGAAAAGTACTGCACCTAGTATCGGCCCTTGTGGAACTCCGTATTCATTTCTAATATCTTCCGAGATCACGTCATTTACTCTAGTTCTTTGTGTTCTATTGCTTAAGTATGATTTGAACCATTTTAATTCCTTGTCTTGTATTCCATACATATATAATTTTTGTATTAGGATATCTCTGTCAATCGTTTCAAATGCTCTCTTGAAATCTATGAACATAGCTAATGTTTTGTCATCTTTGTTTTTGTTTTTCCATCTATTTATCACATAATTTACTGACGTCTCACAAGAATAATTTTTTCTGAAACCAGACTGGTATTTTGATAATAATCCGTTCATTTCAATATATTTCACCAGTTGCTCTTTAACCACTTTTTCTAGGATTTTTTCGCATGTCAATAATGTATTTATTGGTCGAAATTCTTCACATTTCTTTGTTCTCTGAACTTTTTCGATTGGTATTACCATAGTCTCTTTCCAATTTTCCGGAAAAATTCCCCTTTCAAGTGAATCATTTATCGTCTTTAATATCATATTTCCAATTTCATTTCCAATATCAGTTGGCGCACATCATCAATGGTTTCCGGAACAAGAACTGATTTTGGACGACTTTCACGAAATTCGTCTAAGATTGAACTACGAATTCTCCATATCATCGATACAGACTGATCCTTGACGGAGCTACATAGCCACAAATTTAATAAGGTTCATTGATGCACTGTCGTTAAGTTAATCCTCATCGAAAGTTGTAAAACAAATAATCGCACGAAAGTGTTCACTATTTAATTTTTTTTTTTGGCGAGATGAAGTTGCTTTAAACAATATAAATAGCGCTTGTATGTCAAAACGTTCAGAGTACATATAATCTCAAATATCAAGTTTTGCCAGTTGGCATATTGCACCACTCCCCGGCATATAAAAGGCAACCATCGTACGAGACGATTTTAGAAAACACCACAAGTAAAATTCAAAGATTACAAACATTGGAATTCCGGACTTAAATATGCTTTAAAACAAGTTGTCCACTTTTTTTACCATTTTGTCAACTGTGTCTCGAAAACTTTGGTTTTTCCGAAAAATATAGGCTTTACAATTTCTCTTAAAAAATTTCTTAAAGAGTTCCTAGGCCCAAAATTTTCTAACTACTTGTGGTAAAGTATATTTGATTCGAATTTCGCCTTTTGTTTCCTTAATTCTAATCAGTCCAATTGTTCGGATTTATACTATTTACACATCAATATACAGGTTTCCCAAGTAATGACATTCGGTAATAAAAGTATGTTAACTGAATTAAATCTTGTACATAATTTTATTAATTGAACTGTTATCTCTATCACCAAATGATCCTTTAGGAATAGTGACTATTTCGAAAAACATGCATATCAAAATTACGTGGTGGCATAATGCGTTGACCATTGCCAATTTGATCATTTTCCGTAATATTTCTGTTTCCTAATTTATCATATGGATGCTCTGCTGCCCTGCTTTGATATTCTTCAGCAGGTTGAGGTTCACTATAATATTCTGTAGCTCGACGGCTGGGATAAAGTTCAATTTGTTGAATAAATGGTTGGTGGCCAAAAGTATTCTGAAAATGAATTGTACAGTATTAAATTTCGCTTTAAAAATTATATATCCAACATACATTGGAGGGAAACATTTTGCGAAAATAGAAAAAAAAACCGAAATATACTATTGTTCAAAATTTTGATAAAAACGAAATAGAAAAGTTCCTGATGGTCAAAAAATAAATTAAAACTAAAAATATTTTGAGTGATATTTGTATTAGGACATATTTTTCAAAGCAATATATACAAGATATATTTAGGAAGGTAGTTTGAAGCTATCAGATGATTACAATTTTTTCATTTGGCCAGAACTTTGATTGTCGGTATTTGCTTAATGGCATAGGCGTAGCTAAAGGGGTTTTATGGGTTTGTCATCTCCCGCTACCAAATATCATGCAGTATTTCTTCAAACTATGATTATATATCAGTGAATTAAATATTCTGGTTTCTTCCCATTTATAAGAATTTATTTTTTCTCTTTTTGAGGTTTCTTTACAATGAGCACACTTTGTAGCTTTTACCCCCTTCAAAAATTTTACTCGCTACGCCAATGTTTAATTGATAATTGTGACAAATAGGAATAAAAATTCTAGATAAAATTAGTTTATACCAAAAATTTTGAAATTTTCAATTTGCTTTAAATTTATGATAGAAAAGTATTGAAATATATTGTCCTCATAATTGATGGTAAGAATTGTTTCAATTATTCTTGCGAACCGTAACATATTTCCTCATATTTCAAAGCATAAATCGATACATTTCCAGATTTTCACTATTTTAAATTTCCCACTTGTTGAACGTAGTGTTCAACAAATGAGAAATTTAATTTGATTTGACTGACAATCAAAGTTTCAATATGGCGATTGGCATTTTTGCTTTTGTAATACTAAAACTACCTTAGGTTAGGTTAGGTTATATATAATATAATAATATAATATATAGATAGAACACATTACACAAATCGGTTGTACAAAATATATAATTGTAGTTCATTGTAAATCTATTAGCTATACCTACCTTCGGTGATGCGAAATTGCCATGACAATCGTGACTCAAAGTAGTAGCTGGAGATAGTCAACACAGTTACCACAGTAGGTAGAATTCTACCAAAAGTGGTAGATTTTTTTACTGTTTGGTAAATTGGTAGAGTTATTTATATTTTGGTAGATTTGCAAAACATGCCTCTCTCGCTAAGAGGTACTTGAATTTTCTATAGAAATAAAATTTTGACAACATTTTCTGTAAAAAATAAAATTTTGACAAAATTTTCTATGCAAATAAACTTTTGACAACATTTTCTATAAAAATAAAATTTTGATAAAATTTTCTACAGAAATGAAATTTTGGCAATATTTTATATAGAAATGAAATTTTGACAAAATTTTTTTATAGAAATAAAATTTTAAAAAAATTTCCTATTAAAATAAGATTTTAAGAAAATTTTCTTTAGAAATACAATTTTGACAAAATTTTCTATAGAAATAAAATTTTGAGAAAAATTTCTATAGAAGTAAAAATTTGACAAAATTTTCTATAGAAATAATATTTTGACAAAATGTTCCATAGACAAAAATGTTGAAGCATTTTGTGTAGAAAATAAAATTTGGCAACATTTTCTATAGAAATAAAGTCTTGACAAAATTTTCTATAGAAATAAAATTTTGACAAAATTGTTTATAGAAATAAATTTTGACAAAATTTTCTATAGAAATAAAATAATTTCATTTTCATTTTCTATAGAAATAAATTTTGACCAAATTTGCTATAGAAAGAAAATTTTGACAAAATTTTCTATAGAAATAAAATTTTGACAAAATTTTCTATAGAAATAAAATTTTGACAAAATTTTCTATAGAAATAAAATTTTGACAAAATTTTCTATAGAAATAAAATTTTGACAAAATTTTCTATACACACAAAAAAAATTTTTTCTGATTCAATCACGAAATTAATTGATCCAATTAATTTTTTAATTGAAGTGTCTTCAATCACAGAAATGATAGTATCAATTAAAAAATTAATTGGCATTCAATTAAAAAATTAATTGATTCAATTAAAAATTTAATTGATACTATTAATTTGTGTGATTGATTTTTATTTCAATTAAAAAATTTGTTGATTCAATTAAATTTTTAATTGAATATTTTTTAAAACTCAATTAACATTTTAATTGGAAAAATTTTCGTGAATTTTTTTTCTGTGTAGAAATAAAATTTTGACAAGTTTTTCTTAGAAATAAAATCTTGAAAATATTTCGTATAGAAATGAAATTTTGACAAAATTTTCTATGACAATAAAATTTTGAGATGATTTTCTTTAGAAATAAAATTTTGACAAAATTTTCTATAGAATTTTCTATAAAAATAAAATTTTGAGAAAATTTCCTATAGAAATAAAATTTTGAGAAAATGTTCCATAGAAAAAAAATGTTGAATCAAATTCCCATAGAAATAAAATTTGGCAAAATTTTATTTCTATATAATTTTATTTCTATAAAGTGTAATTCACTTTGTGTTTGGTGAAGTGTCCGAATATATCCTGATAATTGGTTGATAGTTTCGCTGCAAGTAGAGGATGCTAATGCGGAATGTGGTAATTCCGAAACGGCCGTCCATCCAACCATCTTGCAAGCTTTGCCCAAACAAATTTGACAAATATACTTTTCCTCTGTTGGTTACGCTACTCTTGTAGTTTAGTCAACACATGGTTTTAAGCTGAAATCAAAACTAAAAAAAAAATTTTTTAATTTCTATAGAAATACAATTTTGACAAAATGTTCTATAGAAATAAAATGTTGATACAATTTTCTATAGAAAAAAGTTTTGACAACATTTTCTATAGAAATGAGATTTTGAAAAAAAATCTATAGAAATGAAATTTTGACAAATTTTTTTAGAGAAATAAAATTTTGACAAAATTTTCTGTAAAAAAAATGACAAATTTTCTATAGAAATAACATTTTGATAAAATTTTCTATAGAAATAACATTTTGATAAAATTTTCTTAGAAATAAAATTTTCATAAAATTTTTTAAAGAAATAACATTTTGACAAAATTTTCCATAGACATAAAATTTTGAAAAAGTTTCCATAGACATAAAATTTTGAAAAAATTTTCCATAGACATAAAATTTTGACAAGATTTTCTATAGAAATAAAATTTGGACATTTTCTATAGTAATAAAATTTTGAGAAAATTTTCTATACAAATAAATTTTGACAAAATTTTCTATACAAATAAAATTTGACAAAATTTTCTATAGAAATAAAATTTTGATACAATTTTCTATAGAAATAAAATTTTGAGAAAATTTTCTATAGAAATAAAATTTTGAGAAAATTTTCAATAGAAATAAAATTTTGAGAAAATTTTCTATAGAAATAAAATTTTGACAAAATTATCTTAGAAACAAAATTTTGACAAAATTATCTTAGAAATAAAATTTTGATAAAAAATTGTGTAGAAATGAAATATGTTATTTACAAAATTTTCTAAAGAAATAACATTATGACAAAATTTTCTATAGAAATAAAATTTGACAAAATTTTCTATAGACATAAAATTTTGACAAAATGTTCTATAGAAATAAAATTTTGACAAATTTTTCTATAGAAATAAAATTTTGACAAAATTTTCTACAGAAATAAAATTTTGACAAAATTGTTTATAGAAATAAAATTTTGACAAAATTTTCTATAGAAATATCATTTTGACAAAATTTTCTATAGAAATAAAATTTTGGCAAAATTTTCTATAGAAATAAAATGTTGACCAAATTTTCTATGAAAATAAGATTTTGAGATAATTTTCTTTAGAAATAAAATTTTGACCAAATTTTCTATAGAAATAGAAATCTGAGAAAATTTTCTATAAAAATAAAATTTTGAGAAAATTTTCTATAGAAATAAATTTTTGACAAAATATTCTATAGAAATAAAATTTTGACAAAATTTTCTATAGAAATAAAATTTTGTCAAAATTTTCTATAGAAATACAATTTTGACAAAAGTTTCTATAGAAATAAAATTTTGACAAAATTATCTATAGAAATAAAATTTTGACAAAATTTTCTATAGAAATAAAATTTTGGCAAAATTTTCTATAGAAATAAAATTTTGATAAAATTTTCTATAGAAATAAAATTTTGACAAAATTTCCTATAGAAATAAAATGTTGACAAAATTTTCTATAGAAATAAAATTTTGACAAAATTTTCTATAGAAATAAAATTTTGACAAAATTTTCTATAGAAATAAAATTTTGACAACATTTTCTTAGAAATAAAATTTTGAAAATATTTCGTATAGAAATGAAATTTTGACAAAATTTTCTATGACAATAAGATTTTGAGATGATTTTCATTAGAAATAAAATTTTGACAAAATTTTCTATAAAAATAAAATTTTGAGAAAATTTCCTATAGAAATAAAATTTTGAGAAAATGTTCCATAGAAAAAAAATGTTGAAAAAAATTCTATAGAAATAAAATTTGGCAAAATTTTATTTCTATATAATTTTATTTCTATAAAGTGTAATTCACTTTGTGTTTAGTGAAGTGTCCGAATATATTCTGATAATTGGTTGATAGTTTCGCTGCAAGTAGAGGATGCTAATGCGGAATGTGGTAATTCCGAAACGGCCGTCCATCCAACCATCTTGCAGGCTTTGCCAAAACAAATTTGACAAATATACTTTTCCTCTGTTGGTTACGCTACTGTTGTAGTTTAGTCAACACATGGTTTTAAGCTGAAATCAAAACTAAAAAAAAAAAAAATTTTAAATTTCTATAGAAATACAATTTTGACAAAATGTTCTATAGAAATAAAATTTTGATAAAATTATCTATAGAAAAAAAGTTTTGACAACATTTTCTATAGAAATGAGATTTTGAAAAAAATCTATAGAAATGAAATTTTGACAAATTTTTTTATAGAAATAAAATTTTGACAAAATTTTCTGTAAAAAAAAAATGACAAATTTTCTATAGAAATAAAATTTTGACAACATTTTCTATAGAAATAACATTTTGATAAAATTTACTATAGAAATAACATTTTGATAAAATTTTCTTAGAAATAAAATTTTTTAAAGAAATAACATTTTGACAAAATTTTCCATAGACATAAAATTTTGAAAAAATTTCCATAGACATAAAATTTTGAAAAAATGTTCCATAGACATAAAATTTTGACATTTTCTATAGTAATAAAATTTTGAGAAAATTTTCTATACAAATAAATTTTGACAAAATTTTTTATACAAATAAAATTTGACAAAATTTTCTATAGAAATAAAATTTTGACAAAATTTTCTATAGAAATAAAATTTTGACAAAATTTTCTATAGAAATAAAATTTTGACAAATTTTTCTATAGAAATAAAATTTTGACAAAATTTTCTATAGAAATAAAATTTTGAGAAAATTTTCTATAGAAATAAAAATTTAAGATAATTTTCTATAGAAATAAAATTTTGACAAAATTATCTTAGAAATAAAATTTTGAAAAAAATGTATAGAAATGAAATATGTTATTTACAAAATTTTCTAAAGAAATAACATTTTGACAAAATTTTCTATAGAAATAAAATGTTGACAAAATTTTCTATAGAAATAAAATTTTGACAAAATGTTCTATAGAAATAAAATTTTGACAAAATTTTCCATAGAAATAAAATTTTGGCAAAATTTTCTATAGAAATAAAATTTTGATAAAATTTTCTATGGAAATAAAATTTTGACAAAATTTTCTATAGAAATACCATTTTGACAAAATTTTCTATAGAAATAAAATGTTGGCAAAATTTTCTATAGAAATAAAATTTTGGCAAAATTTTCTATAGAAATAAAATTTAAAAAAATTTCGTATAGAAATAAAATTTTGACAAAATTTTCTAAAGAAATAAAATATTGACCAAATTTTCTATAGAAATGAAATGTTGACCAAATAATTTTCTTTAGAAATAAAATTTTGACAAAATTTTCTATAGAAATAAAATTTTGACAAAATATTCTATAGAAATAAAATTTTGACAAAATTTTCTATGGAAATAAAATTATGACAAAATTTTCTATAGAAATAAAATTTTGACAGAATTTTCTATAGAAATAACATTTTGACAAAATTTTCTATGGAAATAAAATTTTGGCAAAATTTTCTTAGAAATAAAATTTTGAAAAAGTTTCGTATAGAAATGAAATTTTGACAAAAGTTTCGTATAGAAATGAAATTTTGACAAAAGTTTCTAAAGAAATAAAATGTTGACCAAATTTTCTATAGAAATGAAATGTTGACCAAATTTCCTATGAAAATAAGATTTTGAGATAATTTTCTTTAGAAATAAAATTTTGACAAAATTTTCTATAGAAATAAAATTTGGCAAAATTTTATATCTATATAATTTAATTTCTATAAAGTGTAATTCACTTTGTGTTTAGTGAAGTGCTCAAATATATTCTGATAATTGGTTGATAGTTTCGCTGAAAGTAGAGGAGCTAATGCGGAATGTGGTAATTCCGAAACGGCCGTCCATCCAACCATCTTGCAGTCTATAGGGCTTTGCCCAAACTAATTTGACAAATAGGCTTTTCCTCTGTTGATTAAGCTACTCATGTAGTTTAGTCAACACATGGTTTTAAGCTGAAATCAAAACTACAAAAAAAAGTTCAAAATTTCTATAGAAATACAGTTTTGACAAATTGTTCTATAGAAATAAAATTTTGATAGAATTTTCTATAGAAAAAAGTTTTGACAACATTTTCTATAGAAATGAGATTTTGAAAAAAAATCTATAGAAATGAAATTTTGACAAATTTTTTTATAGAAATAAAATTCTGACAAAATTTTCTGTAGAAAAAAAATTGACAAAATTTTCTATAGAAATAAAATTTTGACAACATTTTCTATAGAAATAACATTTTGACAAAATTTTATATAGAAATAAAATTTTCTAAAGAAATAACATTTTGACAAAATTTTCCATAGACATAAAATGTTGACAAAATTTTCTATAGAAATAAAATTTTGACAAAATTTTCTAGAGAAAACATTTTGACAAAATATTCTAGAGAAAAAATTTTGGCGTAATTTTCAATAGAAACAAAATTTTGACAAAATTGTCTTTTGTCATTCATTAATTCGAAAAGAAAAAACTTTTTCGTACGTTAGGTTAGGTTAGGTGGCAGCCCGATGTATCAGGCTCAATTAGACTATTCAGTCCATTGTGATTCCACATTGGTGAACTTCTCTCTTATCACTGAGTGCTACCCGTTTCCATGTTAAGCTCAATGACAAGGGACCTCCTTTTTATAGCCGAGTCCGAACGGCTTTCCACATTGCAGTGAAACCACTTAGAGAAGCTTTGAAACCCTCAGAAATGTCACCAGCATTACTGAGGTGGGATAATCCACCGATGAAAAACTTTTTGGTGTTCGGTCGAGGTAGGAATCTAACCCACGACCTTGTGTATGCAAGGCGGGCATGCTAAACATTGCACCACGATTGCTCCCATACTAACCACAAAAATTTGATCAAAAATTTCAAAATATGATTTTTTAAAATGGGTAGATTTGTGGTTATGTGTTGGATGTATACGATGTACACGCGCTAAAGCATGTTGTCAATTTTTCTGTTGGGTAACCTATCCTAAAAATTTGTAATTTTATAATATATCTTTTTTTTAGTTTTGAAGATTTTGTTTTGCTAACAATCCTCATTTTTTTAATAATCTCTTTAACATTTTACTGTTTTCTTGTGATTCAGGGAAACTTTAATCTATTTAGTTACGTGTCACTTTTAGATAAGAAATATTTCCAACTGGGCTAATCTGAATGAAATTCCCACCTCTCCCCATAATAACAAAAATACGCTAAACTTTGATTTACCAATTAACGTTAATTAAAATCACTTAGTTATCTACAGTATAAAATGTGGTTATCGTAATTCATTGGACTTGAAATAAAACAAAATATCGTTGAGTGGTCTATATTTTATTTTACTTTAAATTATTTCTTCTTAATTTTTGTATCATTGTTTTCCTGATAGGATTTTTTATAAAAATCATAGAAGCCATAAAATATAATTGTGACTATAACTAAGAAATAGGCTGTGAGAGCAAATGAAATCTTACAATATCGCCACGTGACCAAAGTATGCGTTAATATGAGCGTAAACTGTATCATCTGTAGAGTAGTAATCGACTTTTTGATCACTATTAGCCGTTTCATAAATTCAGGACCATATATATTTGCCAGCAAATAGTACGAATACATAATTATGTGAATGACACTATTCACAAATATGGGAAATAGAGCTGATTGTCCTGTTGATGATAATAGAAAGAGGAATATGTGTAAATTTAATATATATCAATTTACATTTATTTCTTATAATAAGTGTTACAAGTAAAATTTTGCTCTGAAATAATACCGAATAATACACGCTTACCTTTATGATATACGGCCCCCAAATACACTAATGTCATTGTAACCGTGTGATGAAAGACATGTAATGGAGTTATTTGGTTTTGTTTTTTCTTTAGCACAAAACAAATTGTATCGGTTAATTCTACAATTTTGAGCCAAAATGTGAATGATAACACATCTTCGAATCTCTTGCGTATTGGAGTATTTCTTTCGTATAAAGTACATATGGTGAAATCGAAAATATCTGATGATGTCAAAATCCAAACCTGGAAATTACAAAAAAATATAGGTCATCATTATTATTTTGTCAAAAAATTATGTTATTATATCTATGAAAAAAATATGAAAATATTTAATTTATTATAATCAATATAAATAAAACCTACAGACTTTCGAGAACGACTATAACTAGGATTCCAATGACTTTTCGTATACATACATCTAATGCCTTTATAGAACTTCTCATTATTTTCACTTTATTTTCTATGCAATAAATAAATATTGGAAGTGGATTTTTTTTCAAAAGTTTTTTGAATTTATTCCGAAAAAAATCGTAACAGACTGATCAACCGAAGTATTGGCCATTGCTATCTACTACTTTATCCCATCTTTCTGACAATATATGGATGCCGTGACGAAAAACCCCAAAAACTCAATACGGAAACCAACTCAATTTTTGTATTCCTAATAAGATCACTATTGCCACTCGAGCCAAAAATAACATACCAAAATTTGGAGAATATTTTACTAAAAAACTGCCAAACAGAAAAAAAATATTTTACAAAATTTAATGTGGATCTCGTTATAAAATCACAAAATGAGCGCCCCCTATATGTCACATTTGGAATTAAAGTTACATTATAATGGATTTATGGTCAAACAATAATTGTGACAAAATGCACAAAACGCGCAAATTAGTTAAAATAACATCAAATTGTATAATATAGGTCGAAATCTATCCAAAAAGGTGTACCAATACTCCATAACAATCAGTGGTATGGAGATATGGCCACTTTTATACAGTGGGTCACAGACTGACAAGTGTGGGTTGCCAAACCAACTGGGAATGGAAGTAGAAATCGGGATCTACCAACCAACACAAGCCTTGTGTTCCAGACCCGCTGGAGATCCGAGATATTGGCCACTTTGTGTTATGAACCACTCATCCTGGAGAGCAATTTCCAAATTTCTTCCAAACGGAAATATGTGGGCTGACCAAACCAACGTGGAATAGAAGTAGAAACCGAGATCTACTCAAGTACATAACTCATGTGTTCCAGACCCGCTGGGGAGCCGAGATATTGCCCACTTTGTGTTTTGACCCACTCATCCTGGAGAGAAATCTCAAAATTTCTTCCAAATGGAAATATGTGGGTTGACAAAACCAACGGGGAATGGAAGTAGAAATCTACATCTACCGAAAAACACAAACCTTGTGTTCCAGTCCCGCTGGGGAGCCGAGATATTGACCACTTTAAGTTTATGGGCCACTCATCCTGGACAGAAATCTCAAAATTTCTTCCAAACGGAAATATGTGGGCTGACCAAACCAACGTGGAATGGAAGTAGAAACCGAGATCTACTCAAGCAAATAACTCATATGTTCCAGACCCGCTGGGGAGCCGAGATATTGCCCACTTTGTGTTAGACCCACTCATCCTGGAGAGAAATTTCCAAAATACTTCCAAATGGAAATATGTGGGCGGGTCTGGAACACAAGGCTTGTGTTGGTTGGTAGATGTTATTTAACTAATTTACGCGTTTTGTGCATTTTGTTACAATTACTTTTGGACCATAAATCCATTATAATGTAAATTTAGTTCCAAATTTGACATATAGGGGGCGCTTATTTTGTGATTTTATAACGAGATCCATTATAATTTATTTTCACACACATAAAATGTTATATCTATGGAAAATTTTATATCTATCACAAATAGAAAATTTTGTCCAAATTTTATTTCCACAGAAAATTTAGTCCAAATTTTATTTCTATAGAAAATTTAGTCCAAATTTTATTTCTATGGCAAATTTTGTCCACATTTTATTTCTATCGAAAATTTTGTCAAAATTTTCTATGGAAATAAAAAATTTTATTTCTATAGAAAATTTTGTCTAAATTTTATTTCTATAGAAAATGTTGTCAAATTTTTATTTCTATAGAAAATTTTGTCAAAATTTTATTTCTATAGACAATTTTATTCCTATAGAAAATTTTGTCAAAATTGTATTTCTATAGAAAATTTTGTCAAAATTTTATTTCTATAGAAGATTTTGTCAAAATTTTTATTTTTATAGAAAATTTAGTCCAACTTTTATTTCTATAGAAAATTTTCTCAAAATTTTATAGCTATAGAAAATTTTGACAAAATTTTATTTCTATAGATAGAAATTGTCAAAAGTTTATTTCAATAGAAAATATTGTCCAAATTTTATTTATAGATTTTTTTCCATATTTTGTCCAAATTTTATTTCTAAAGAAAATTAAGTGCAAATTTTATTTCTAAAGAAAATTAAGTGCAAATTTTATTTTTATAGAAAATTTTGTCCAAATTTTATTTCTATAGAAAATTTTCTCAAAATTTTATTTCTATAGAAAATTTTGACAAAATTTTATTTCTATGGAAAATGTTGACAAAATTTTATTTCTATAGAAAATGTTGTCAAAAGTTTATTTTTACAGAGAATTTTGTCAAAAGTTTATTTCTATAGAATATTTTGTCCGAATTTTATTTATAGAAAAATTTTTCCACATTTTATCCAAATTTTATTTCTAAAGAAAATTAAGTGCAAATTTTATTACTATAGAACATTTTGTCAAAATTCTTATAGTATGGATGTTTTTATTATATTCGAACTGTATATAGACTTTTCCGTCTATATACTCGAGGTCGTTTTTATCAACAATTATCAATTTAAAAAAAATTATTTCTATAGAAAATTTTGTCAACATTTTATTTCTATCGAAATTTTTGTCAAAATTTTCTTTCTATAGAAAATTTTGCCAAAATTTTATTTCTATAGAATTTTTTTTCAAAATTTTATTTCTATAGAAAATTTTGTCAAAATTTTATTTCTATAGACAATTTTATTCCTATAGAAAATTTTGTTAAAATTGTATTTCTATAAAAAATTTGGTCACAATTTTATTTCTATACAAAATTGTATTTCTATACAAAATTTTGTAAAAATTTTATTTCTATACAAAATTTTGTCAAAATTTTATTTTTATAAAAAATTTAGTCCAAATTTTATTTCTATACAAAATTTTGTCAAAATGTTATTCCAAAAAGTTTTTCAGCGGTGGATTATCCCACCTCAGTAATGCTGGTGACATTTCTGAGGGTTTCAAAGCTTCTCTAAGTGGTTTCACTAGAATGTGGAACGCCGTTCGGACTCGGCTATAAAAAGGAGGTCCCTTGTCATTGAGTTTAACATGGAATCGGGCAGCACTCAGTGATAAGAGAGAAGTTCACCACTGTGGTATCACAATGGACTGAATAGTCTAAGTGAGCCTGATACATCGGGCTGCCACATAACCTAACCTAACCTATTCCAATAGAAAAATTTGTCAACATTTTATTCCTAAAGAATATTTTGTCAAAATTTTATTTCTATAGAAAATTTTGCCAACATTTTCTCCAAATTATATTTATAGAAATTTTTTTCCACATTTTGTCCAAATTTTATTTCTTAAGAAAATTAAGTGCAAATTTTATTTCTAAAGAAAATTTTGTCAAAATTTTATTTCTATAGAAAATCTTGTCAAAATTTTATTTCTATAGAAAATTTTGTCAAAATTTTATTTCTATAGAAAATTAAGTGCAAAGTTTATTTCTATAGAAAATTTGTAGTCGATGTTCAGATTTGACCTGGGTAACAAGAGCTCTGGATTCGGAACCGGAGTCCTAGAAATTTTGCTCGACTCCATCGAAACGAAATTTTTTAAAGCACTTCAAATGTTTGTAACTGAAGACATATTTGCATAAATTAGATTCTATTGAAGATTTTGTTGTAATTTTCAGACCATATGGGTGAAATTCCACCGTGATATAGAAATGGAAAGTTGACTGTAATCGCGCTGCAACTTCCAATGATGGAAATTTGTTTTTTATCTACTAGATGGTTAATGACCATACATTGCATTTGTAACATATTAAAATATCGATTTCTACCATAGAATTCTCTTGATTAAGATACAATTTGAAGAATTTTAGGTGGACATCTTGCGATTTGGCTTGAAATATAGAGTTCTTTTAGAGATAAAGTTAAGACTTGCTAAGAAATTAGTGTCCTCTTGGACACATACATTTTTGGAAGCCTTTAACATAGAATTACCATTAGAGTGGAGATTGGATTTAGTTACATTACCCGGAGTCGGAGTCGAGGCTAATGAGAAATACTGGAGTTGGAGCCGGAGTCGTACAAAAATGGCTCGACTACACAACCCTGGTGTCTACAAAAATTTTCTTTGGGTTAACTTACCAACCAATATGAACAAAATTGAAAAAAATATATTCGTTTCGATCCACTCACATTGTTAATCACAATCAATGATAAAAAATTGCCCTTCAGATACACTATTATGTTTAAAACTTGGCTCTATCGTAATAAGAAAAAATAAAAATCTTTAAAAACTTACCTGTTGAACAATATATATACATGCTAATACTTGGAATGCATTATAAACCGATATGAATGTTTTGAGTTTGTATGGTTCCCGATTTTTCATATATCTAAAATAAGAAAGCATGAATTAATTAGGAAATATGTAATATTAAAGTTTATTTATATTCAATATCGATAGCCAAAGTCTCTACTATATAAAATGTCAGGTTCGATGGGGGATAGTTCACCATCATCAAAACCAGATTCGGACAAATACACGAAACCCTTCAGTAATGCTCCTGTAGAGATTTCAAGGCTTATCTACCCTTATCAGAAATAGCGTTTACTGCTTTTCTCTTCATTCTGCAGAATTCAGTGAGGAATTATATGAATGAACTGGGTCAGAGCCCTTTTAGAATTTTAACTAGGACTTAGGCCTATAACATATATGTCGGACAAGGTCACTATTATACATGGTACGATATTTACTCGTAAATAGTTGAATACAATTTGGAAAGAAATTGAAAATATTTATTTAAATTATTTTATTTCATCGTAGTCTAAATTATTAAATTATTATTGATGGTAATATTTTATATAAAATATTTATTTATTTATTTAATCAACCAACACCCTTCGGGACAACATGTTGATAGAATTCAATCAATAACAGGCTGGCTGATAAGTCCCCGGTCTAACAAAGAAAAACACATTTTTTTGTCAAAATTCTACTATGTTGAATAATAAAAACTATTCAACATAGTTCCCTTCAAGAGCGATACAACGATTATAACCTTCCTTCCAATTTTTTGATACCATTTTGGTAGTACTCCTTCGGTTTTGCCTCAAAATAGGCCTCAGTTTCGGCGATCACCTCTTCATTGCAGCCATCATTTTCTCTGCGGCCATCCGTTTGAGGTCTGAGAACAAGAAAAAGTCGCTGGGGGCCAGATCTGGAGAATATGGTGGGTGGGGAAGCAATTCGAAGCCCAATACATGAATTTTTGCCATCGTTCTCAATGACTTGTGGCACGGTGCGTTGTCTTGGTGGAACAACACTTTTTTCTTCTTCATATGGGACCGTTTTGCCGCGATTTCGACCTACAAACGCTCCAATAAAGCCATATAATATTCACTGTTGATGGTTTTTCCCTTCTCAAGAGAATCGATAAAAATTATTCCATGCGCATCCCAAAAAACAGAGGCCATTACTTTGCCAGCGGACTTTTGAGTCTTTCCACGCTTCGGAGACGGTTCGCTGTCCACTCAGCCGACAGTCGATTGGACTCAGGAGTGTAGTGATGGAGCCATGTTTCATTGCCACATATCGACAGAAAAACTCGGGTGTATTACGTGTTAACAGCTGCAAACACCGCTCAGAATCATCAACACGTTGTTGTTTTTGGTCAAATGTGAGCTCGCGCGGCACCCACAGAGCTTCCGCATATCCAAATTTGATGAATGATATGACCAACACGTTCCTTTGATATCTTTAAGACCTCTGCTATCTCGATCAACTTCATTTTACGATCATTCAAAATCATTTTGTGGATTTTTTGATGTTTTCGTCGGTAACCACCTCTTTCGGGCGTCCACTGCGTTCACCGTCCTCCGTGCTCATTTCACCACGCTTGAATTTTGCATACCAATCAATTATTGTTGATTTCCCTGGGGCAGAATCCGGAAACTCATTATCAAGCCAAGTTTTTGCTTCCACCGTATTTTTTCCCTTCAGAAAACAGTATTTTATCAAAACACGAAATTCCTTTTTTCCATTTTTTCACAATAACAAAAGTTGCTTCACAAAAGACGCTCTATCTCACAAACTAATTGACTTACAAATTTTGACACGAATCATTTGAACGTTGGTACTATATAATAGAAGTCTGCATCGAATAACTTTTCAATACATGTATGCAATTCGCTGTCGAATATAGTACATACTAGAGGTCTGCATCGAATAACTTTTCACTACATCTAAGCAATTCGCTGTCGAATATAGTACATACACTGTTTTTCCCTCAGAGCGCAAGTAGTGAAGTGAAGAGAACACTTGCTTGTCAAATACCACCAAGTACTTATCCGAAACAATATGTGTTCCGAAATAAAGGAACAATACAAATGTAAGTACTTGAGAAAAAGTACAACATGGATTCTCTTCTCAGGATTCTCAGTTATGTGCGAAGCAAAACTTTTCATTATTATTAATCATAGATATGTATGTATTTCACATATTTCATATATTTATGTATGTCACACACCTACCTTAACGTTTGCCGTTCTTTAAACAAACCAAAAACATATATTATGGAGAGTAACTTTTTTTTTGTATTTCTGAAACTGCACATGGTACATGGAGTACTCTATGAAGTTTTGTTCTCGCAACATACTCGACGTGATCACTCTGTGTACACTCCAATAAGAGAGAAAGAGGAATATGTGCTTGTTGGTGTGAAGACATCAGAGTAGCAACAAGAAGTTACTCGTGGCTTTTGGTGTTCATCAAAATGTGTACCAATTATTTTGCGACTCTCTCAAATAGATGTACTCATGTAGCAAGTACACATGTACTCTGCATTTACAAATGGAATTGTGCAGACCTCTAGTACATACACTGTCTTTCTCTCAGAGCGCAAGTAGTGAAGTGAAGAGAACACTTGCTTGTCAAATACCACCAAGTACTTATCCGAAACAATATGTGTTCCGAAAAAAAGGAACAATAAAAATGTAAGTACTTGAGAAAAAGTACAACATGGATTCTCTTCACTTCACGTGGTACCACAAGTATTGCTCAGTTATGTGCGAAGCAAAACTTTCCATTATTATTAATCACAGATATGTATGTATGTCACATATTTCATATATTTGTGTATGTCACACACTTACCTTAACGTTTGCCGTTCTATATTTCAATCCGAAAACATATATTATGGAGAGTAACTGTTTTCTTGTATTTCTGAAACTGCACGTGGTACATGGAGTACTCTATGAAGTTTTGTTCTCTCAACATACTCGACGTGATCACTCTGAGTACACTTCAATAAGATAGAAAGAGGAATATGTGTTTGTTGGTAGTGAAGGCATCAGAGTAGCAACAAGAAATTACTCGTGGCTTTTGGTGTTTATTAAAATGTGTACCAATTGTTTTGCGACTCTCTCAAATATATGTACTCATTTAGCAAGTACACGTGTACTCTGCATTAACAAATGGAATTGTGCAGATCTCTACTATATAAAAATAATATGCATTTAATACTAGCGACGCC
This sequence comes from Haematobia irritans, assembly GCF_050003625.1. Taxonomy (NCBI): domain Eukaryota; kingdom Metazoa; phylum Arthropoda; class Insecta; order Diptera; family Muscidae; genus Haematobia; species Haematobia irritans. The sequence goes on from NC_134401.1 coordinate 115,367,301, forward strand.
ATCTATGTGTCAGACCGGGGACTTATCAGCCAACCTGTTACGCTGAATACGATGGTGCTAATAACTCGAGTTAGGCTGTTAAGGGTTGTGACCACAGATTTTAGTATAGCCCCCATAAGAACGATCTCACGATTTAACTCGTTGGGTTTCTAGATACCGTAGTTTTTATCCGATTTGTCTGAAATTGTAAATATTCTGGTATTTAAGGCTCACAAAAATGTGTATCGGATTAAGTTTTTATCGGTCCATTTGGTAATGCCACCATATAGACCGAGTTCACTTCTTGAGGGTATAAAAGGCGCACTGATCATGAAAATTGCTTGAAACTCAATGTAAAGTTTCCAGAGTTTACTTCTCGGGTGAAAATCTACAGATTTAAGATTTCAAATCAAGACGTTATTTCATAACTATCTTGCACATTTACAAGAAATGTTAATGATTCCTCTAAAACTCAAACAAAAATGGTTCTAATAAATCCAGAATCTGATATAGTCTTCATAGGTAAAATCTTTAAATTTATCTTCGTGAATTATACTGGTAGGGAGCCACCGTGGTGCAATGGTTAGCATGCCCGCCTTGCATACACAAGGTCGTGGGTTCGATTCCTGCTACGACCGAAGACCAAAAAGTTTTTCAGTGGTGGATTATCCCACCTCAGTAATGCTGGTGACATTTCTGAGGGTTTCAAAGCTTCTCTAAGTGGTTTCACTGGAATGTGGAACGCCGTTCGGAATCGGCTATAAAAAGGAGGTCCCTTGTCATTGAGCTTAACATGGAATTGGGCAGCACTCAGTGATAAGAGAGAAGTTCACCACTGTGGTATCATAATGGACTGAATAGTCTAAGTGAGCCTGATACATCGGGCTGCCACATAACCTAACCTAACCTAACCTAACCTAAGTATACTGGTTGAACTGCTCTGCTTGATCTGTCCTCAAACCCCCCTGAAAAACCCCGTATGGACTAACTTACAATTTAGAAGAAGACCCCAACCATCAATGATCTAAAATATGAATTCGAATAAAAATAAGGGCAACATTTCAATAAAAATAAAAAAAATATTAATTTGATTTGAAAAAGTTTCATTTGAAATGAAAAAGGATCCATTGGATTTGAAAAAGGATTCAATTGACATTTAAAAGGTTCTATTCGAATTGAAAATTCTTTATATTCCATAGACTAAAAAAAAAATAAATATAAATAATAACTACATATCTTGCAAATATAACATTTTAAGGTGGTAATATTTTTCAAAAATTGTCCCCAGTTATTTCGGAAATATGTTTGCCCCAAATTTTTTGTCAAATATTAGCCCAATACGATCACACCCTTAGAATATTTAATTGGTTTTAATGTGCTTACCTGGGTCCAATTTTATAAACAAACAGCAAATATGCGCTTATTGTCCATAACATTAATTTTGGTGAACCCAGACCGAAACGTTCTTCTTGCATTTCTTTAAAATAAAATAAATAAAATAATATATGAAACATTTAAAAAATTGTCTTTGTTTTTCTCCATACAAACCGGGAAATTCATTTGGTAATGTGGTCATGTTGTTTTTTTTTATTATCCAATTATCGCAAGGATTGGAACGAATCACAACGGAATACTAGAGCATAGGGTAGGCGAGTATAATTAGGTGTTATCTCATAGCTTAATTTTTAACAACTAAAAACTTCGATTAAACCTCAATTTAGTGAACCATATTCAATATGTGCGGCAAGTATGTTGTTCGCCAAATACAAAAAAAAATAATTAAAGTACAAATTGCTACCACTAAATACATTGACAAGAAATTGTAATACAATGATATTCTGCATACAAATATAAAATGGGTATTTTTAAAATATTTACACATAGGATATTTGCATTAAGTACATAATTTTACACAATTACAATTATCAAACTAAAGGTTAATAACATGCTTTTGTTTTTTTCATGTTTTCCTTACAGTCTAAAGAGAAAATGATGAAAGGCGTACGACGCGGTTGTGTTAGGCTGAAAGATGCCGTCATAGGCATTGATGACCAAGAAGATAATACATTTACCATTACTGTAGATCACAAGACATTTCACTTTCAGGTAAGTCCAAAGAAGTATAGAAAATTTTGTCAAAATTTTATTTCTATAGAAAATTTTGTCAAAAATTTATTTCTATAGAAAATTTTAAAATAACTTTGCCAGGTATATTCTGATTGTTGGTTAAGCTACACTTGTAGTTTAGTCAATGCATGGGTTTAAGCTGAAATCAAAAACAACAATGATTGAAGAACAAACCAACAATAAATTTATAGAAAGCATTGTTAAAATTTTATTTCTATAGCAAATTTTGTCAAAATTTCATTTCTATAGAAAATTTTTTCAAAATTTTATTTCTATAGAAAATTTTGTCAACTTTTTATTCAATAGAAAATTTTATTCCTACAAAAACTTTTTTCAAAATTTTGTTTCTATGGAAAAATTTGTCAAAATTTTATTCCTGTAGAAAATTTTGTCAAAATTTTATTTCTATAGAAAATTTTGTCAAAATTTGATTTCTATAGAAAATTTTGTCAAAATTCTATTTTTTTGTAAAAAATTTTGCTCAAATTTTATTTCTATAGAAAATTTTGTCCAAATTTTATTTCTATAGAAAATTTTGTCGAAATTTTATTTCTATAGAAAATTTTGTCAAAATTTTATTTCTATGGAAAAATTGGTCAAAACTTTACTTCTATAGAAAATTTTGTCAAAATTTTATTTCTATACAAAATTTTGTCAAAAGTTTATTTCTATAGAAAATTTTGTCAAAATTTTATTTCTATAGAAATTTTTGTCAAAATTTTATTTCTATAGAAAATCTTGTCAAAATTTTATTTCTATAGAAAATTTTGTCAAAATTTTAGTTCTATAGAAAATTTTGTCAAAATTTTATTTCTATAGAAAAATTTGTCAAAATTTTATTTCTATAGAAAAATTTGTCAAAATTTTATTTCTATAGAAAAATTTTTCAAAATTTTATTTCTATAGAAAAATTTGTCAAAATTTTATTTCTATAGAAAAATTTGTTAAAACTTTATTTCTATAGAAAAATTTGTTAAAACTTTATTTCTATCGAAAAATTTGTCAAAAATTTACTTCTATAGAAAATTTTGTCGAAATTTTATTTCTATAGAAAATTTTGTCAAAATTTTATTTCTATGGAAAAATTGGTCAAAACTTTACTTCTATAGAAAATTTTGTCAAAATTTTATTTCTATACAAAATTTTGTCCAAAGTTTATTTCTATAGAAAATTTTGTCAAAATTTTATTTCTATAGAAATTTTTGTCAAAATTTTATTTCTATAGAAAATCTTGTCAAAATTTTATTTCTATAGAAAATTTTGTCAAAATTTTATTTCTATAGAAAATTTTGTCAAAATTTTAGTTCTATAGAAAATTTTGTCAAAATTTTATTTCTATAGAAAAATTTGTCAAAATTTTATTTCTATAGAAAAATTTGTCAAAATTTTATTTCTATAGAAAAATTTTTCAAAATTTTATTTCTATAGAAAAATTTGTCAAAATTTTATTTCTATAGAAAAATTTGTTAAAACTTTATTTCTATAGAAAAATTTGTTAAAACTTTATTTCTATCGAAAAATTTGTCAAAATTTTATTCCTGTAGAAAATTTTGTCAAAATTTTATTTCTATAGAAAATTTTGTCAAAATTTTATTTCTATAGAAAATTTTGTCAAAATTCTATTTTTTTGTAAAAAATTTTGCTCAAATTTTATTTCTATAGAAAATTTTGTCAAAATTTTATTTCTATACAAAATTTTGTCAAAAGTTTATTTCTATAGAAAATTTTGTCAAAATTTTATTTCTATAGAAATTTTTGTCAAAATTTTATTTCTATAGAAAATCTTGTCAAAATTTTATTTCTATAGAAAATTTTGTCAAAATTTTAGTTCTATAGAAAATTTTGTCAAAATTTTATTTCTATAGAAAAATTTGTCAAAATTTTATTTCTATAGAAAAATTTGTCAAAATTTTATTTCTATAGAAAAATTTTTCAAAATTTTATTTCTATAGAAAAATTTGTCAAAATTTTATTTCTATAGAAAAATTTGTTAAAACTTTATTTCTATAGAAAAATTTGTTAAAACTTTATTTCTATCGAAAAATTTGTCAAAAATTTACTTCTATAGAAAATTTTGTCGAAATTTTATTTCTATAGAAAATTTTGTCAAAATTTTATTTCTATGGAAAAATTGGTCAAAACTTTACTTCTATAGAAAATTTTGTCAAAATTTTATTTCTATACAAAATTTTGTCAAAAGTTTATTTCTATAGAAAATTTTGTCAAAATTTTATTTCTATAGAAATTTTTGTCAAAATTTTATTTCTATAGAAAATCTTGTCAAAATTTTATTTCTATAGAAAATTTTGTCAAAATTTTAGTTCTATAGAAAATTTTGTCAAAATTTTATTTCTATAGAAAAATTTGTCAAAATTTTATTTCTATAGAAAAATTTGTCAAAATTTTATTTCTATAGAAAAATTTTTCAAAATTTTATTTCTATAGAAAAATTTGTCAAAATTTTATTTCTATAGAAAAATTTGTTAAAACTTTATTTCTATAGAAAAATTTGTTAAAACTTTATTTCTATCGAAAAATTTGTCAAAAATTTACTTCTATAGAAAATTTTGCCAAATTTTATTTCTATAGAAAATTTTGTCAAAATTTAATTTCTATAGAAAATTTTGTCAAAATTTTATTTCTATAGAAAATTTTGTCAAAATTTTATTTCTATAGAAAATTTTGTCAAAATTTTATTTCTATAGAAAATTTTGTCAAAATTTTATTTCTATAGAAAATTTTGTCAAAATTTTTTCAAAATTTTATTTTTATAGGTTAGGTTAGGTTAGGTTAGGTTAGGTTATGTGGCAGCCCGATGTATCAGGCTCACTTAGACTATTCAGTCCATTGTGATACCACAGTGGTGAACTTCTCTCTTATCACTGAGTGCTGCCCGATTCCATGTTAAGCTCAATGACAAGGGACCTCCTTTTTATAGCCGAGTCCGAACGGCGTTCCACATTCCAGTGCAACCACTTAGACAAGCTTTGAAACCCTCAGAAATGTCACCAGCATTACTGAGGTGGGATAATCCACCGCTGAAAAACTTTTTGGTGTTCGGTCGTAGCAGGAATCGAACCCACGACCTTGTGTATGCAAGGCGGGCATGCTAACCATTGCACCACGGTGGCTCCCTATTTTTATAGAAAATTTTGTCAAAATTGTATTTCTATAGAAAATTTTGTCAAAATTTTATTTCTATAGAAAATTTTGCCAAATTTTATTTCTATGGAATTTTTTTTTTAATTTTATTTCTATAGAAAATTTTGTCAAAATTTTATTTCTATAGAAAATTTTGTCAAAATTTTATTTCTATAGAATATTTTGTCAAAATTTTATTTCTATAGCAAATTTTGTCAAAATTTTATTTCTATAGAAAATTTTGTCAAAATTTTATTTTTATAGAAAATTTTGTCAAAATTTTATTTCTATGGAAATTTTTTTTTAAATTTTATTTCTATAGAAAAGTTTGTCAAAATTTTATTTCTATAGAAAATTTTGTCAAAATTTTATTTCTATGGAATTTTTTTTTTTTTTTAATTTTATTTCTATAGAAAATTTTGTCAAAATTTTATTTCTATAGAAAATTTTGTCAAAATTTTATTTCTATAGAAAATTTTGTCAAAATTTTATTTCTATAGAATATTTTGTCAAAATTTTATTTCTATTGCAAATTTTGTCAAAATTTTATTTCTATAGAAAATTTTGTCAAAATTTTATTTTTATAGAAAATTTTGTTAAAATTTTATTTCTATAGAAAATTTTGTCAAAATTTTATTTCTATAGAAAATTTTTTCAAAATTCTATTTCTGTAGAAAATTTTGCTCAAATTTTCTATAGAAAATTTTTCAAAATTTTATTTCTATAGAAAATTTTTATCAAAATTTTATTTCTATAGGAAATTTTGTCAAAATTTTATTTCTATAGAAAATTTTGTCAAAATTTTATTTCTATAGAAAATTTTGTCAAAATTTTATTTCTACAGAAAATTTTGTCAAAATTTTATTTCTATAGAAAATTTTGTCAAAATTTTATTTCTATAGAAAATTTTGTCAAAATTTTATTTCTATAGAAAATTTTGTCAAAATTATATTTCTATAGAAAATTTTGTCAAAATTTTATTTCTATAGAAAATTTTGTCAAAATTTTATTTCTACAGAAAATTTTGTCAAAATTTTATTTCTATAGAAAATTTTGTCAAAATTTTATTTCTAGAGAAAATCTTGTTAAAAAATTTTGTTTAAATTTATGACCCAACACGAAAATTTCAATTTTTAAAGATATTGAATATATAGAAAATTTTCTGAAAATTGTATTTCTATATTTTTTTGTTTTTAATTTTATTCCTACAGAAAATTTTGTCAAAATTTTATTTCTATAGAAAAATTTGTCAAAATTTTATTTCTATAGAAAATGTTGTCAAAATTTTATTTCTATAGAAAATTTTGTCAAAATTTTATTTCTATAGAAAATTTTGTCAAAATTTTATTTCTATAGAAAATTTTGTCAAAATTTTATTTCTATAGAAAATTTTGTCAAAATTTTATTTCTATAGAAAATTTTTTCAAAATTTAATTTCTATAGAAAATTTTGTCAACATTTTATTGTTATAGAAAATTTTGTCAAATTTTTATTTCTATAGAAAATTTATGTTCCTCTTAGTTGGAGAGGTATATTTTGCAAAATCTACCAAAACATCAAAAATTCTACCAATCTACCAAACAGTAAAAAATTTACCATGTTTTGTAGAATTCTACCAACTGTATAATAGGCTACTCCCTTTCTTAGAGACCACCAACCATTTCCAACATTAATTATTCTCCCTCTCCGATCCGATTACTTTCAGGCTCAGCACAGTGAGGAACGTGAAAAATGGGTGCGTCGTTTGGAGGACACAATTCAACGACATGCAAATCGCTCTCGCCTGTGGGAAAATCAAAGTGCATTCTACCTTGGTGGCTACAATAAGGATCTGACAAATAGAAGGGCAAACTATTTAGAGATATTTGGTAGACGCGTTTCTGAGGCAGATGCTTATTTGCAACTAATGATTGAACAAACAAATGTAAGTTGCAATGGCTAAGCACAATAAATTCATGGTTTTAATTAAATTTCTTTACATTACAGACATTAGAAAGGCGTATCAACGATATAGCGGATCCAGATGAAAAGGCCAAATGTAAATCATTACAGGATAACGCAAGTGTGAGTTTTAAAATAGTATAGGAATTTTAAAATTATAATTGTCAATTGAATACAAAAACCAAATTTCTCCTTAGTTTATTGATTCTCAAAATTTAATTCAGTCATAATATGATATTGACCAATGTCCTGTGCCTGTGTAATCGTACGAAACCATTTTCTAAAGAAAAGCAGTCTCTCGGATTCAAATGAATTTTTCTATTTTTGATAGATTAGTTTGTTTGTTTGAGAAAGGTTGGTTGCCAGGTTGAGGGTTTCCCCCAAATTTAGGGTTTTACATTTGATATATTCTCAACCAAATTCGGAACAATTCTGTCATGAATTTGGAGAAAAACAGATGCGGAAGGTCAACCAAGTTCCTAAATAACTTATTGCACAATTTGTACACTAGAACTGCAGACGATTTAGGAATTTTCTATATATTTACTGAGTTTTATTTTTGTTTATTATTATTTTTCCAATTTTTTTTGAATTATGTTGTTTAACAGTACTTTTTCTCAACATTTGGAAACCCATTTTGTACGTATTTATGTTCTAAAAAAATTGTTGGGGGTTTTTGAAAAAATTAGAACAATTTAGGGTTTTTTTTCTTAAAATTTGGGGGGGAATGCTCAAACCACACCTGGTAACATTGGAACAGGGCATAAACGTTTGCATGCAATCATGGAAGATTACCCTATGTCATATATCTTTTTGGGATAAATTATTATGTCTCTGACGACAAAATAGAGATTTATCGGCTAATTTAACTATATGTAGCGAGTCGGGCTTCGGAGATCGATTTTTGGCTGAATGCCTAACCTTGTAAATTTGAATGCTGTAGGATCTTTAGGTTATGAATTAAGCATTTGGGGTAAATCAATTTTTGAAATTTTGCTAAGCCGAAACGACTTCATTGTATATTTTATGGACTTTTGGACAAGGAAAAAATTTTATATCGAACACATGCGTCTTCTATGTTAGGCAAAACTCGCATTCGTATTTTAAGGACAAGAAATCTTTGGCTTCAACTATCCAAATTGTACTTAAGTGAGCAAAAGCAAAATCATTTTTGGGAGTTCAATCCACGACCCAACCACAACGACATAGAGAAAATAGGATTCTCATATCTAAACCCAAAGAAAAAATACTTTCCACCGGAACAATATTTTGGACAAATGAAATTCCACTTTCTTAAGCAAATAAGCTTGCTGCTATAATAAGTGATTCAACGATTGCCTCTTAACTTTTAAATCTATTTTTGAGCACCAGGAGAAAACTTTGCTTGTTTGAAATTTCGTACCTTTTCCGGTGGTAGATACTAAGTACAAGCACGGGAGCCACCGTGGTGCAATGGTTAGCATGCCCGCCTTGCATACACAAGGTCGTGGGTACGATTCCTGTTTCGATCGAACACCAAAAAGTTTTTCAGCGGTGGATTATCCCACCTCAGTAATGCTGGTGACATTTCTGAGGGTTTCAAAGCTTCTCTAAGTGGTTTCACTGCAATGTGGAACGCCGTTCGGACTCGGGCTATAAAAAGGAGTTCCCTTGTCATTGAGCTTAACATAGAATCGGACAGCATTCAGTGATAAGAGAGAAGTTCACCAATATGGTATCACAATGGACTGAATAGTCTAAGTGAGTCTGATACATCGGGCTGCCACCTAACCTAACCTAACCTAAGTTCGAGCTTGGTTACTAAAATCGAAAAAGAATCAGTAAAACAATAAAGTTATATATTTTCGGTAAATTTTATTGTAACTTGAAAGCGGAATGCTCCAAAGTTCCAATTCAAAAAGTTTATTTTCTTTAAAATTACCCTATGGGAAATGGATCAACCCCAGGACCGGTACGAGACTAGTTCCTGGTGTGTATGGACCAGTCTCAGCATAGAATTTAATAAATTATTTGAAAATTTTAAAAAATTTTTGGTTAACTGGAACAACGGCCCTAGTCCTGATGGGTCCGTCAGTGTTAATTTACACCGATTTCCCGTAGAGTAATTATTAAAGAAAATTAATTTTGAAACAATTACTTTTTCTACCCAATATTGCGAACCAAATATATGGACGGGTACCGTCCTCAACGAAATTAAAAAAAATTCACCAATTATTGAATACATCGTTGGTCTAAATTTTCGTTTCCCAGAAAAGAAATTAAGTTTTTTCGTGTGGTATTCGCCTGATGTCTTTTTACGATTTTTGCATTCCCCAAATATGCTTATTTCTCAGGTTTATATATCTGGATCTTATTTCGATTCACAAACTCACGTGCTAGATTTTAATTTGTTTGCCCGTTCCTTTAAAAGTTTTTTACGGTATACATAAAATAAGGTTTTGGAATTAAAAGGCATGACGACTAAAACAAATTCTACCGATAAATATTCTGGGGGCTTAAAATTTTCTTGGGGATGTTTTAGCCCACCCAGGACCCCTAGATACGCTAATGCTTTTTACTCTTGTAAAATACTTGTTCTTAGGGATGTCGCTTATGGTTGAAGAATCGGGTAGAATTCGAACTAGAAAATAGAAAAGTTCACCAATTAGTCTGCAGGTAAATAACGTTTTTGAGTATACAATTGAACCGAATACATTTTATTTGCACAATTAATTGTACATTAATTAAATTTACATTTGCATGTTATTAAAATGCATTCTTAATTTACTCGGAAACAAATATACGATATGCAATTGCAATATATTGACAGGTAGAATATAATAATATAATGTATAATGTATGTTTGACTAAGGAAGGAGGAAATTCAGAATACTGTAAAATAAGTTAATTATATTTTTTATTCAATGGATTGTTTCTAATTAAGGGCGCTTAGATTGTTTTGCATGTGGCGAATGTGAATGAATGAATTTGGGCAGACAACTTTAATTGCCGGGTTCAGAAGGGGGAGATAACTGTTCAAATACCTGGAGATGCCAGATCTTTGCTGTCACCGTCAGCCGTCTCTCGTTATCGTTGACAGGTGGTAGTTCTCCATCCAGTATAACGCTGCATTGGTAGAATGCTATAGCTTTCTGAATCGGTGCCGTATGTGCCGGCCTCAGTGCCGCCGCATTCTCGATAAGGGGACGACCAAATAACTCATAGGCCTTTTGAATCGTTTCTTTATCTTTTGCCCATGTGCTATCAGCCAATGTGTTCAGGATCTTGTATCTACTCATAAGCGTAGGAAGGCTCTGGGGAGTAAGAAAAAATTTAGCCCCCCCAGAATTTAAAAACCTATTTACAATTTTTCATTGCTTTTATATAATATTAAAGAAGTAAATACAACCGCACAAAGTTCCGCTAAAGATTTCCATGGTAGCAGTTGGCAATATATAGTTTTATTTTTATATAAGTGAATGTTTGAAGTCTGATATTTATGAAATAAAACTGTGGTTGAACATATGATTTAAGTTCGTAAATCTATGTTTAGTTTAATAACTAAAGCATCGCTAAAAAAGCAAAGAAACTGATCTTTTTGTGTCCGGAAGTGGTGCAAAATTGGTGCAGAAGCGATGAATTTAAGATGGGTATGTCATAGGACGGACGCCCACCCTTTCAACCGTTGCACTGAATTTGCATCAGTCTTAAGGTGTGATCCGAATTCAGTGTTTTGAATGTGAATTAAAAAATTTTGTGATATTTTCTCAAATAAATAATGGGAAATGGGAACGTTTGACCTAAAATATTTTCAAAAATTCGCAATTTTTCTAGAATGGAATTAGCATTTTTCCGGCATAATTTAAGTAATTTGTAGCAAAATTTCAGCCGGATCGGATGAAATTTGCTTCTCTTAGAGGAACGGCAAGCCAAATTTGGGGGTCCTTTTATATGGGGGCTATACGTAAAAGTGGACCGATATGGCCCATTTGCAATACCATCCGACTTACATCAATAACAACTACTTATGCCAAGTTTCAAGTCGATAGCTTGTTTCGTTCGGAAGTTAGCGTGATTTCAACAGACGGACGGACGGACATGCTCAGATCGACTCAGAATTTCACCACGACCCAGAATATATACTTTATGGGGTCTTAGAGCAATATTTCGATGTGTTACAAACGGAATGACAAAGTTAATATACCCTATGGTGGAGGGTATAAAAATGAATTAAAACACTTCCTGTGAAGTTAAAATAATTTTTTTCTTTGTGAGGACATTTTTGGGAGGTGTTTTAAAGTTGTGCCTTTATAACAACTTCCAATTTTTTTGCTGGGCAAAAGTGTTGAACTACTTTTAGCTGCTTTATTATAAATTAATTGTCTATTTATGCTGAAGTCTGAATTTTTATTTATTTTTATAAAATAAATCATTAATTGCACCTATAACTTCAGTCCACCAATTTTTAGCTAGGGGGGCTATAGCCCCCCCTAGGAAAATTGTCTAGCCACGCTAATGTATCTACTACAAGCGTTATTTGCAACCATTTCCGCATGCTCTACAAAAAGAAACAAACTATCAAACGAACCCTAGGGTTCTTGCATATGGGAATGCTCTGGACACTAATGTTGATATTAAGCTCCACACCCTCAGAAAAAAATCTCTTCTATAACATATAGCCACATATACACATTTTGCTTCAAGGATATATATTTTCAGGATTAGCCCAAACAAAATATTGTTTGTATTCAAACATATTATGTTTCACCCATACACTGGTAGTAAAAATTTTAATGAAATTTTCTTTGTATATATATATGTTTAAGGCGCCAATTGATTACCTCCATACTTTTACTTGCAGCTTACCCTCTAGGTTTCTCTTCCTAGACGCATATATGTTTATAGACTATTTCTAAATTAATATATGTTTTCATCCAAACATATTATATTTACAAAAATGTTATGTCCCAAACATAATATGTTCTAACTTACTAACATATATGTCGCAAACATGTTATGCCATTTTATGAACATTATATGCTTGCACTTAAAAATAGTGTGTTTAAAAATTTGAGTTCCAAACATATAATTTTTACACTCAGACATATGAAATGGTGGCCAGAAAGGTTATCAGGTGGAAATCTTATGGCGGAAGAGGAGCTCCACGTAAAAGTAAAAACGGAGTTGGGCAGCACTCCGCCTTTGAGGTACACCTTGTTTATTCCTCCTCCACCCTAAAAAAAATCTTATCTGTAACATATACTCCCAAACCTATTCTGCTTCAAGTATATGTATGTTCAGAATTTGTTCAACCAAAAAAAGGTTTGTACTGTGCAAACATGATATGTTTCATCCTAAGCATATCATTTTTTAAGGCCCCAATAGTTAATCGACTAATCTAAACACTGACAATGTTTTTCAAAACTGCATTTTTTAATCATTCAATTGTGAACATTATATGCTTGCACTCAAAAAAATGTGCTAAAAATTTGAGTTCCAAACATATAATTTTTACACCTAAACATATGAAAAACAGTCTTCTTCGTTCGTGTGAATTACACATAAGACTGTCTGCCTGCTTGGATCACACATTCCTGGCTGTCCGGTCTAAGTGCACAGAGGACTCGCCTTAGCCTTCTGCTTACACGCTCTGTCTGGGGGTGCTCGACGAATTATCTTCAGAAAGCATTCGTTACACGGATATCGTCCTTTGGAGTTGCATACTCCCCACAAACGAAATCGACATGCAGTTTATCCGGTTGGGACTCGAGACGTTCCCAATCGTAGACCACAACCGTCTGGATTCAAGATCGGACTCCCCCAAATGCTTGTACGACATTTGTCGCTTATGGGTGGCCCCAAGCCGGTCGATCTCATTAGCGAGACTCGGAATTCTGCAATCAAGTGGATCGAAAACTTTCCGGATCTTGTTCCTCTTATCTGCTAACCTAGATGCTTCCATAAGGAAATTCGGACGGATGTTCGGGATCCAACTAGCTGGTATACATCTGTTGCATGCCCTCTTCAAGACGTACATGAAGAAATTCCCTTCAAGACTTACGCTGATGTTGGCAGTGTTAAACTCATAAACGTTCTTTTCTCTGGAATAACGGTGTCTGTCCCTAGATAAATTTTCATTGCGGTCGGGAGGTGGTCAGAGTTCAGGCTATGTCTACATGACATAAAGTCTGAGTTAACCATGGTGGCGTGCGGAGATCTTCGGTATGCGATTCAGTTGGTCTTCATTTAACACACAGAAATCTGTGTCATCTTCCTGATCCGCAATCTGTTCTTCTCTGGCGTCACATCCAAGTTCTGAGTCCCAACGGTCAAGATGAGCATTCTTGTCGTTTAACAGGATAGTTTGGAATCGGGAAGGAATATATAAGATTAGCACACAGTCGTGATAAATGGCATGGGTCTGTATCTCACAGAATCATGGACAATGAAGGCTATTCCCCCACCGGCATTCCCTTCTCTTTCCTGCCTTAGAACAGAGTAGCAGGATAATCCAGAGATACCATTCCAACTGGAGCGCGGCAATGAGAATACCCTTTTCTATTCAGTGAAATCTGTGATTTCAGAATTTTCCTTGTCAGTCCATTGTAGATTCGAACTCAGACGTTAATGGTTTTGGTGACTTGTAAAACAATATAATTCGCTGTTAATAAAATATATATGTATTACTGTCAATCGCACTGTTACGCTTGAACCCGATCAGGAACAAATTTTTTTAACGAACTCAGAATTTGTTGAATTAGTGTATATCTAGAGTGAAGTAGGTGTCAAATCTGTTGCTTTTGCAGGACACGCGAAGAGCTGCACAGTTGTGTGAGGCGAATATCCACAATTTGTGCCGACATCTTTAATTGCCGGGTTCAGAAATACCTGGAGATGTGAGATCTTCGCTCAGATAGCATCGACGTGGTCTTTAGACAGCCGTCTCTCAACATCGTTGACAGGTGATAGTCTCCAGCACAACGCTGCACTGGTAGGAAGCTATTGCTTCCTGAACCGCTGCTATATGAAGCGCGGCAATGAGAATACCATTCTTGTCCATGATATCTGTGATTTCAGTCTCATGAAATTTTCCACATTTGGGACTTGTCTACATTTAATTGTGCCAAATTTTGAGGTTTCCATATGCCTGAATATTATCCAAGACACTTGCCTTGCCCTTCACATAGGTTACTTGTTTACTACAAATGAATTCCTGGATATGTAATCCTTATCTTCTATGAACACTTCCGCCTATTTCATTGATACATTGTAAGGACTATGGTAGGTATAGCATATTAATCCCACCCACTGAAACCGACACCTGTTAATTGGAACACATTGTGTGCAATTTTGGGGACAAGCCTGTATGCCATTCGATTATGATATCGTATTCATTCAGTTCAGTCCTCTAAACGAAAGACATGAGATGATAAAGAGAGCGAATAGAACGTAGAAATGGAGAAGAAGAATTTTGGGGTCAAATTCGTGGTGTGGGCAGGAAAAAAACTTAAAGTCAACAATATGAGCAGTAGCATTCGAACAATATTTCCATAAATAGCCTTGCCAAGGGTCATGAGAAATAATGAGCTGCTATACACATGTGTTTTGTGCCTATGCCTGTAGACCATAGTGTGTAACCAATATGGAAAATGGGAATTAATAGTAAATATCATATATGATGCTATAATAGGGTGAAACGAATTCTGTGTGGACGACATTCGGATTGTAGAAAGGAATATGACGACAACCTTGAAGGAGTATATATTAACGTAAATCTGACTTCAATAATTAAGGCTATTATTGTCAACTTGAATTGTTGATTATAAGGTTTATAGGAAATATTTTCTTTTTTACAATCGCCTTGAGACGAAAGAATTGTCAAGAATCACTCATTTACATCACGACAACAAGATTCTCGCAATTTAAAGTTGTTTTGATACTAAACCATAAAAGGATCACATATCAACATTTGGGATCTTTCTTCAAAGATACCCCTAAAAAAAAGAGTTTCCAAAAACTGATTTTGATCCCCAACTTGTGATCTGTAAGGAGTTAATATTTGGATTATCTCCAATGATTTTACAAGGGTTTGTCGTAAAGCTTTAAAACCCCGTTTTCGGCTCCTGCATTGCTTTGGAAATTTAAAAAAATCACCATATTTTTATTACACTTTTATTTTCTAATATTTACAATTTGGAAAATTTTTTTGCACTATGACCGTTTGATATATTGTACTATGAAGTCTTCGTACGACTGGAAAATAACCAAAGTACGTTCTAGTACACACCAAGAAAATTTCATTAAAATTGAGCTAACCACATTTTTTCCTTGAAATAGCGAAAATTATACATTAGGACAATGACAAAATGTCATTAATAATATGAAATTCTCTTTCGATTAATAACAAATTCATTAAAATAATGAAAACATTCATTCATTATAGTTATGAAATTGTTTCATTGGCGCTGTCTTAATGATAAATTTCGAGAAAAAAGTGACGCGTGACATGTGACCCTTGACGGAACACATGTTAGCTATGCTGCTATTAGTCACTGATAGGTAGGAAATTGAGGCGACGTGACTTGCTTGATCTTAGTTTGGCCAAAACTACCCTAGTGTGCCGGGAGAGGTCTCTCTCCTCCGGTGCTATGGGCGGTGTTCAGAATCCTAAATCAGGATTAAGCTTGTGGCTTCTCACTCCGTCAACTACAGTGTCCTGATGAATCCTGTTCAGGCCTGCCTGTTATGCTGCCAGATCTTGAGGCTCTTTTTTGTAGAGCTCGATCTCGTGCTGTAGATAAGGTAGATCCAACCTTATATTGCTGGGTTGTGCTTGTCTATCCGGTGAGGCGTATATGGAATGTATGGGGGTAGCAGTCAAGCCTGAGGCTGCCGAGATAGAGCTATACAACGTATATATACCGCAAGTTGGTAGGTGTGCTCCAGGTTATAGCCCAAACATTGAGTGGCTGTTGTGCGGGCATAACCGATTGGTGCTAGGAGACTTTATTGCCCACCATGAATTTTGGCATTCTCTCCTAGGTAATGACCAGAGAGGCATAGTTTTGGCAGAGAAGATAGATGACTCCACATTTTGCACGGTGAACGAAAAGGCCCCCCACGAGAATTATGGGTGATTGCAGCAGTTCGCCAGACTTATCATTATCGTCGCCTGGTCTGATAAATGACGTTTCCTGGCAACCCGTCATTTCATTGGTATCAGACCACCTCCCTATAATTCTTATCATTAACCGACCCTCCGATTTCATAACCTCTGAACGCCGGCCAACAGTGAGAGCCCTCTCGACGTGACGGTGAGTGATCCGAAGAGATGCGCCAGATTTGTCAACCGACAGTTTGTCGAGCATCCCGAGAGTGATAGAGCGAAAAGGAGAGCCACTCGTCGCATACGTGGTCTCCGAGCCGATGACACACCACAATTTACCAATGTCATCAACAGCGCGAAACCATCCAAAGCTCTGGGCCCCGACAGAATTTCAATGCTAATGCTGAAGCATCTGGGAATACTGGGAGTTAAGTACCTAACCAGACTCCTAAATTTTTCCTTGGAATCACCCATTATACCCGATGTCTGGAAGATGGGTAGGGTGATTTCACTACTGAAACCAGGCAAAGATTAGAGTAAAGACGAATCGTACGGACCGATATCCCTTCTCTCGCCAGTAGCCAAGACACTTGAGGCACTACTCCTCCCCAGCCTTGTGGAGAATTTTCCAGCTGCCCACCATCAACATGGATTCCGTAAGGTCCTTAGTACGATGACAGCCTTGCATGCCATTTCAACACATATAAATATTGGACTCAATCAGCCCAAGCCGTGTCATAGGGCGGTCCTCGTGGCGCTTGACCTATCGAAGGTATTCGATACGGTCAATCATGCCACACTATTCGAGGACATCGAGAATACGTCCCTACCGGCAGGAACCAAGCGTTGGGTTCTGAATTATATGTGCGGACGCCAGTCGTACGTGGAATTCAGGGACAAGAAGTCAAACCCCCGTAGAGTTAAACAGGGAGTTCCCCAGTGTGTGTGATATGTCCGCCACAGTTTAATCTCTACTTGTCTTCGATTCCACCCCCTCGTGACGGCGTCGAGATTGTATCATATGCGGACGATTGTACAATCATGGCATCCCGGCCCATTGTTGATGACATTTGCGAGCGATTGAAATCTACCTCGCTGATCTTACCAGTTATTTCACTGCAAAAAAATTTGAGAATATCTCCCACCAAATCCTCAGCCGCACTATTTACTACATGAACGGCGGAAGTACGCAGGCAGTTGAATGTCAGAGTCAACGGCGAAATAATTCCGACCACAAATTACCCCAAGATTCTCGGGGTCACCTTCGACAGCCTTTTTAAGTCGTCCGCCCATGCCACTGCAATTTGTGACAAGCTCCACGGTAGAAACAAGGTCCTCAAGTCGCTTGCCGGCAACACTTGGGGTGCGGACAAAGAACCCTTGTCGACTACATATAAGGCGATTGGCCGGTCAGTAGTAAACTATGCTGTTCAGTGGTAAACTATCAGTGTTGACACCTCAAACGAGCGACACGTAGTGGAATAACATACAGGCCTGTCAGAACGCTGCCTCAGAACTGCAACAGGATGTCTCCGCAGTACACCCCTGGATCACCTTTATGCGGAGACCAAGATCATCCCAGTGCGTCGACACAATTACATGTTTTCAAAGCAGTACCTCTTGAGTTGCTATCGAAGTTGTCATCCAAACCACCATCTTGTGGATAGACAACCTCCACCCAGGAATGTAAGAGTTGATCTTCTTCTAGAGACCGAGAACCAGCGTTATAAAAGAGAGCCTCTAGGTCAGGCAGCATACCAGACAGGTCTGAACAGGATTCATGAGGATATTGTAGCTGAAGCGGTGAGAGGTTAATCCTGTTCTCGGAGTTCGACCACCGCCCATAGCACCGGAGGAGAGAGACCTCCCACGGCAGACAAGGGTAGTTTTGGACCAACTAAGATCAGACAAGTGCATCCGCCTCAATTCCTACTTATCAGTGATTGATAGCAGCGTAGCTGACGTGTGTCCCATCTGTAATCAAGGGTCACATGACACTCGTCATCTTTTCGCTTGCCCAGCTAAGCCTACACGTCTCACCACCAGATCACTGGGCACACCCCATCCTTGTCGCAGAGTTTCTTGATCTGGCTACTAATTGAACTAACTAAGTATAGAACAAAATGGATGAAACTACGTTAAAAACTGTGCCACCGTGTGCAATGGTTAGCATGCCCGCCTTGCATACACAAGGTCGTGGGTTCGATTCCTGCTTTTCAGCGGTGGATTATCCCACCCAGTAATGCTGGTGACATTTCTGAGGGTTTCAAAGCTTCTCTAAGTGGTTTCACTGCAATGTAGAACACCGTTCGGACTCGGCTATAAAAAGGAGCTCCCTTGTCATTGAGCTGAACATGGAATCGGGCAGCACTCAGTGATAAGAGAGAAGTTCACCAATGTGGTATCGCAATGGGCTGAATAGTCTAAGCGAGCCTGTTACATCATGCTGTCACCTAACCTAACATAACCTAACCTACGTTAAAAACTTTTACAACAACAATAACAGAACCTTATTTCCACCGCAAAACTTTTCACAGATTGCAGTGACATGGGCAGACGACTTGAAAAGGCTCTCCCACGGCGGCGGGTTCTTTGCGCCGGATTGATCGATGGGGTCCTACTCATCGGTCAACTGCCACATCTGTGTATGTGTTATATTAATGTCATATGGCAGTAATTGCCTTTGCCCAAACAATATTCCGTAACAACGCTATAGTATGCAAACCAGCAGGGGAAATCGAGCAGTACTCATTGGAATACCAGATTTCCAAAACCATTGTTTCAATTTTAATCGTATTTTTTGTATATTATTCTAAAAAAAATTTTGTCAATTTATTCCCTCATTATTTATTATTTTTTTATATCTTCTCTTTGCAGGCTATGCTAGATCATATAAAACACTCCATTGTCAGCCTACAAATTGCCAAAAATATGGCGCATCCTATCAATGGCATTTATAATGGCCCCACTAATGTGATGGGGAAAAATAGTCACGAAACTGCACTGACGGCCACACCCACATCTTTAGCAAGTATTAATATCCTAAAATCGGGATTGGGCGATGATGACGATTCCGTTACAGCTAATTGTAAGTTTAAATCAGCAACTTTTTCATTAAGCTTATTTACTGCTAGTTCACAAGAGGAAGAGTCAAATTCTCTCATATCAATGATTATAGCCTGATTCGCTGTTTCATCTCGAAGCTAAGGGAACTCGTTCAAGCCAAGTTCAAAAGGCTGACCACATAGAGATTTATAAAGTTAGTAGTACTCAGAAATATAGCCAGAATTTCCCTAGGGGTAATTTTGTAGCCACTTGTGATAAATGGTTATTTTCGTGTAATTTAATAGCATAGAAGCGAGAAAATATAAAAATATCGATTAACTTAAAACAAATTGAATCGCCGATCGATATGTCTCTTTTCCATTTTTTCTCTAGACATTCTCTTTTATATGCACCATAGAATATCATAGAAGGCGACCAATTTTTTTCGACGGCGGCTGGCACTTGATTTTTACTTTTTTATCTGTATGAGCTCCAGAGTGAAACAGTTTTCCAAGGTGATGTAATATCTCCGACACTGTTTAACCTTTACCTATCCACTATTGCCCTACTGACGGCTTTGAGATTGAGATCATATGCGGACGAATGTACAGTCATGGCATCCGGGCCCATTGTTGATGACATATGCAATCGATTAAAAATATCTACTCTGCTGAATATATCTACCACTACTAGAAATTTGAGAATATTCGCCACCAAATCCTCAGCGAAACGATTCACTATATGGACGGGAGAAGTACCCAAGCAGTTAGCGTCGACGGCGATATAATTCCGACTACAAACTACCCAAGATTCAAGTCGTTTATCTAAAAATATGGATTTTGAGAAAATTTTCTATTGAAATAAAATGTTGACAAAATTTTCTATCGAAATGAGAAATAAAATTTTGACAAAATTGTCTATAGAAATACAATTTTGACAAGATTTTCTATAGAAATAAAATTTTGACAAAATTTTCTATAGAAATAGAATTTTGAAAAAATTTTCTATAGAAATAAAATTTTGACAAAATTTTCTATAGAAATAAAATTTTGACAAAATGTTCTATAGAAATAAAATTTTGACAAAATTTTCTATAGAAATAAAATTTTGACAAAATTTTCTATAGAAATAGAATTTTGACAAAGTTTTCTATGGTAATAAAATTTTCTATAGAAATAAAATTTTGACAAAATTTTCTATAGAAATAAATTTTTGACGAAATCTATATATATAAAATTCAATCTATGTTTGTTTATTTGTTTGTTTGTTTGATTGTTTGTTTGTATGTACCGAGTTGGCTCCGAAACGGCTGATCCGATTTACTTGAAACTTTCAGAGATCGTAGGGGGCGTTCATGTGGTGAAAATAGGGTACCTCATTTGTTGACACCTGGTCGCGGAGGGGGACCTCCCCTTTGGGGAATTTTTGAAAATTGGATCAAAGTTGACCGATTTGCTTGAAATTTTCATTGAAGGTTGGGGTTGGCATCTAGACAAAGATCCGCTACTTTATATTTCGATATTTGGTGGCGGAGGGGGACCTCCCCATTGTTCGACTTTTTTTAAAGTACAGTGAAAAAACTAAAATTCTCTAAATTATCTGAGATTTACAGAGAACATGCGATGAGGTTATGGAATTTATATCAGGTTCCTGATTTTTTAATAAAAATAAAAGGGCATAGGGAGACATCCGCTTCTCTTAAGTACATACAGAGAAACAATTAAACTTTACCGAGTTACTTGAAATTTACAGAGGACTGGGGAGAGGTTACGATATTAATAGTTGATACCTGATTTTGTGATATTTGAATGGAAGAGAGGTCGCCCCTTTAGGCTTATAATTTGCTTTACATTTTCTGGGACGTTTACAAAAGATACCATACATCTCTTTTCGATATTTGGTCGGGGAGGAGGTCCTCCTCTAAAGCTAAAAAAAAAACAAAAATGCTTAAGTTTTCTTGAAATTAACAAAAGCAGTGGGGGAAGGTTATGAACGAAGAGGCAACCTTCCTTGCCCCACACTTGAAGGAAAGTTTCAAGAATTTTCAGGGAAAGTTAGGGATGCTATTCACTACGGTGTTTGTCGATATTGTATCGGGAAAAGTGACGTCCCTTTAAAACAATAGAGCAAAATTTAAAAATCTCCGATCTACTTGAAATTTACAGGGAACGTGGGAGGAGGTGATTAAATGTATACATGATTGATGATTAGTAGGTAAATGATTTTTCGATATCTGGTTGGGGAAGGGGAAAATTGAAATAAACTTTGTCGATTTACTTCGATAGAATTTATAGGGACCATTGAATAGTTTGTGAAATTAATATAGGGTACGTGATAGTTCGATATCAGGTCGGAGTAGAGCGAAGGTGGGGAGAGGGTTCCCTTTTGTCCGTTTTTTTTCTTAAATTGAAAGTAGAGGGTTTTCTGTAAATGGGAACTCGATACATAATTGTATGACATATTTTATGCACAGGCTTCTGCCTGACTTCTTTTTAGTAAAGAACTTAAATTTACATGAAATTGGCAGCCAACGTAGAGGGTGCATCATTTTCCAACATTTTAGCAAATATTAATGTGGTAAAATTTTTTACTACTTTTGCTTTTTCCGATTTATTGGATGGGAAACAGTAATTCTTTATGTGTTATTATAATGTAGTGCTCAATTTTCAGATATGTTGAGAAGAAGGATACCTTTCCTTGACAAACCACACTTAAAATTCACAAGAAATATAGAAGATTGTCCAACTACTTGAATACAGAACATTATTTAAAAAATTTGGAGGAAAGGGTACACCCTCTCCCCGACATTTTTTAAGACGAACCGTTTTACATATGCATATCCGTCGTATTTGTACCTATAAACGAAAAAGCACGTAGTCGAATTTGTTTGAAAGAATTCAAATCTTTTCGAATTTGTTTTCAGCACGAAGGATATGGTTGACTAACTTAACGCAAAATATTCCTACAAATACGCTTTGGAAGGCGCAGCGAAGCGGGCCGGGTTACGCTAGTTTTTTATAAAAATGAATACAATGTTTTCCTAATTGTTTCTCTGACAAGTTTAGGGATGAACATCGACGTATTTCGTTCTCCATTTTATTCATTCATTGAAACACCTACCAAAAGTTAACAAACCCAAAATAAATTGAAATTTTACCGGTATACCCTTAAGTAACTGGACTAGAATTTTCCAAAAATGCCTACTTCGGCATATCTTCTACAGTCATTCTCATATGTCAATGTTTTTGTTTCCGTTTGCAGTTTTGGCAATTGAACTGATTTTTCTATTGTGGTAGCCCACATATTTACTGTTTTTTTTGAGAATTGTTAGCTCTACATTGCAATTGCAAGTCATTATTTTGCAAGAACCTATATCTAATGCATTCCCCCAATGGTGGTAGAGAACATGCGCTTGACCACCAATCATTCTACGTAGTCCTTTGGTTGTACTACCACCACCCCATCTATATATATGGGTTGGCATAATTTGTTTGCGAGCAAATTCTTACGAGACATATGCCAATGTGAATTTTCGATTTGCAAATTTGTAAACGTCATGCAAAGTGAACTTAGTGTTTAGTTTTGTTAAGTTGGTGACATTGTTAAGTTTGTGTAACGGTTGCTTGTCTCATTTTCGTTTCTACCGCCAATCATTTGTTACAAGGCCTAAAGGACATTTCATACACATGTGTGACATTAGATAAATATTTGGTGATTTTCCGGAGAGGAATAAATACGCTTCGAGAAAACCTTGAGACAACTACTAAATTCCCAATAAGTAAGTCGGGGACATTTAGGATGGCAAATGTTCGATTCAATTGATGGATAGATGAGATTGTCTCTTCCATTTTACCATGATTGCTCAGGATTGCAAGAAATCCCTTTCAATTTGTCTTTAAGTGAGTGTCATTGAATGAGTGAATACCGGGAAGCCCACTATGTTACTCCGTCTTCAACTTATAGACATTTAATTCACATCCCATTTAGAAGTGATTTAGTTGCGTTGTCATATGAGTGTTAATCCTGGAATGATTAATGATGATAATTCTTTCGTAATAATGTCAACTGCAAATGGCTTTCCAAACAGATCAACTGAAGTTCATGGACATATATGATTAATAGTATTGCGAAAATATAAAACATATTACCATGCCCTAAGTAAAACTTAGATAAATAGACAACAACAAAAAAATATATCATTCCTCCGAAGCGAAATTTTATACCAATGAAGTTTAGGTTAAATTAAATTATAGAGGATAACACCAATTCGTGAATCGAATTTATGCTAACTTAGACCACTATAGGTCCATTGTGATTCCTCGAGATAATTTTCTCATCTTCATCTTCGTGAGGTGGTGTTCTTGAAAGTTGCTCAAGGACTTCCTTTTATCCGTCTTCTCGGAAGTTGCTTAAAACATCCAACCAGAGACCCCGAAGAAGGCGATTATGTGTATTTAAGCTACACTCCCGTAGATCGGTGAAAACCTGAAAGAAAAAGGTAGACCAGTATCTTGTTTCTTCTAAAGGATAATGATGGTCACTGGCAAAGGAAGTGCCAGTACGAGTCTCCGTAACTTCCATCGGCAAATGTCATCATCTCTAAGGCCCATTCTTACCATATGTTTTCCAAGTGTGTATGCCTAGTTATAATACCAATTAAAGGCCACAATTCCTATATGTTCAACGTAATTTCAGTCCATGTTTTATAATATTCTTTTAGAGCTTATCATCTTTCCGAAAAAAAACGTCTCGCTGCACTGAACAATTGTTCGCTGGCCATACTTGTCTGTGGAGTTCTTAAATATTTTATCAAAGCTGATCTTAAATGATGGAAATGAATACTCATTCTGTTTACGTACCCATCGCTGAACACAAAGTTTCAAAAAGCAGCGCACGATGAACTTTCTTATCAAAATAAAATTCAAAAATTTGCAAACTTTATTCGTTTGAAAGACGCTCCATGATTAAATTATTGTACAAACTGAAGATATTTGGCAGTGAAATACGAAACGTGCGTTAGGTGTTTAAACCAGTGTTGCCAACAAGATAAGCTAAACAATCACCGTGCGCAAGGATGACACGCAAAATCGTGAAGCGTTCCACATTTTTTTTATCACAATGGTATTAGCGCTTGGGTCGCTAATAAAAGCATGTGTCCGTTTCTAGTCCAAATGCTACATTTGCACCTTATAAATGACGTGGAGTAAAGTTTCTGTTTTCATATTTTGCGGATGCACTGTACCCCTTAAGCCGTTTTTTAAGAATATTTAAGATTTATTATACTGAAGAGATTCGGAAAAGCCAAAAAAAAAATACAAAAAAAGTCCCCACAAAAATTAAACAAAAAATAATCCCCACCAAGTCCATAACTGAAAAATTTCGACCCCATCCCCAAAAAATATCCCCAATTTGGTAGAAATCCAAATCCCAAATACTGGTACAACGTTGCAGACATATAGCCCTAGCAATCTGTCCTTCTTTTGCTCTGTCCTTATTCAATATTTTCATGGAAGAGGCATGCTTCCGAACGTAGATCTACTCGGCATCTATAGGGGACATACTACTATGAGCAAAAAGAAAGTGAATTTTAATAGAAAAAAAATCGTTATTCTTTAAAATCAAGTTCATGCCATGCGGAAGAGGATTACTTTAAATCCTCTTCCGCAAAATAACCAATAGGTTAGTTATGGTGGAAGTCCGATATTTCAGGATTCACCATTGTGATACCACAGTCGTGAACTTCTCTCATATCACTGAGCGCTGCCCAACAATGTTTGTGAAGCACCAGAGTTTCCTTGGCGTCGTGTGTAAAGATCCTCCGGGAAATTTGTGCAAATTGCCATTGACGGATCTGTCACATGACTGGCACCGGTGCTCCAATTTCGCAATTTTTAAATGTCCATGATTTCTATACTCTCTTGATATTAAAATCATTTTAGATCTACACATTTACTGAAAAAAAAACAATTATTTGAAGAATCTATTGCTTAATATATTCGAAAATTGTTTCCTTTCTGTTGCAATTCTGTGGTCTCAGACTGATTCTACTAAACAGCCCTTGGACGTTGTCGTTGGAATGATTTCAAGTCGTGTTCTAAAGTGTAAATTTATCCCGTCAATGACAAATTCATGTGACCGGTCCCTTCCATACCTTTTTACCAGAGGCATCTACATTGGAACAGTGACTTTGTTCTTCCTCCTTACACTTCTAGATTGAGGCTGATTCATTTACCCACTCCTAGTAGCCGTCGGACGATGTTGGGCTAGTTAGTGGTGATGTTCCATGCTCGGAATTGATATCTAGGATTACGTTCAAATTATGCTTCGGTAGAGCCTATTCGTAGGATGTGCATTAATTTTAATTCAATCTATTGACACTAATTTAAGTATTGATGTGATAAAGTCCAGAATTTTACCATATTTGGATAACCAAAACATTTTTTGTTGAATATGCTAGTATATATCCGGCGGAGTTACAAGCAGTGACTGACAGAATTATCCGCTGGTTGTCGGCGATATATACAGGATGTATCAACTTACCATATATACCAGGAAGTAGATGGAAACAAAAGTCGTTTTCATACCTAAAGCGGGAAAAGTCTCTCACTCGAGTGCGAAGGATTTCCGACCAATCACCTTATCCTCATTCCTACTTAAGACTCTGGAGAGGATGATAGATATTTATCTACTACTGAGACCGCATTACATGAACTAGTCAGCTTTATTGAAAGCTCACTATCTGTCAATGAATACACAATCGTGGCGTTTCTAGACATCGAAGGGGCGTTCAATAGCGTCCAACCGAGCTCGATATTAAATGGACTGACAACTCTGAATGTTGATCCAGGTATACTTAGGCTGTTAGACGAACTTCTAATGAAGAGACGTATTTCGACCACACTACGACAAGCAAACATACAAAGGTATGTGAACAGAGGCACTCCCCCAAGAAGGAGTTCTATCGCCTCTTCTTTGGAATGTTGCTATAAACAACCTTCGGGTTTCCCTAGAAAAAGAAAAGATAAAAGTGGTGGCATACGCAGTTGATGTTGCTTTAGCAGTCAGGGGAAAATTCCCATCCACAATCATAGATATTATACAGAGAGCCCTCCGGATGACTGAGAAATGGGCGAAAGAGAATGGTTTTGGGGTAAATCCTGCAAAGACAGAACTAGTCATGTACTGCAAAGATCGCAAAACTCGCACGGTTAGGCCCATTTCCTTAGGGGGTACTGAAACTCCCTTTGGTGAGTGTGCAAAATATCTTGGCGTTATTTTGGACAGGAAGCTGAATTTTAGGCTTAATATTGAAGAGAGGCCGTGAAAAGCCGCGGTAGCTTTGTACTCGTGCAAAAAGGCAATAGGGAAAAAATGGGGACTAAAACCAAAAATTGTGCATTGGCTATACACGGCAGTAGTTAGGCCTATAATGCTATATGGTGTTGTAGTCTGGTGGCCGGCACTTCAGAAACCGACTTTTTTAGATAAAGTTCAGCGTATGGCGAGCTTATGTATCTCAGGCGCATTTAGTAAGACAGGAACAGACTCCCTTAATGTCATGCTACATCTATTGCCTTTAGACATTTTGGCCAAACAGTCAGCTGCAACAACGGCTGTGCGGTCGCGCGAGCTACCGCTGTGGTCGGAAAAAGTTACCGTCACGGTTCGGTTCTCAAAATAATGCCAGATGTGCCTAAAGTAGTGGATTACACTTTGGCGAGACCACTTTTCGATAAAAAGTTTGAAACTCTAATTCCCAACAATGAGGCGTGGTGCACACAGGCCCCGTGGAATAAACAATATATAGATTTCTACACTGATGGCTCTAAATTGGATGGACAAGTGGGTTTCGGAGTATATTCTAAAGATCTGGAACTTCGAATAGCGAAAAGATTACCTAATTTCTGTGTTGTAGTGTTTTTCAGGCTGAAATATTAGCAATAAAAGAGGTGGCGAATTGGCTGACAAGTAATATTCCAAAAAATGTTAGCATTAATATATACTCAGACAATCAACCTGCAATAAAAACCTTGGATTCTGTGTTCCTTATCTCGAAAACGGCCATAGACTGCCGCAAATCTCTCAACGAGATGGCTGACCAGTACAATATTCACCTAATATGGGTGCCTGGCCATAGGAACATATCGGGGAACTGCGAAGCGGATGAGTTAGCAAGACTAGAGACTACCTTACATATTCCAGGGGAACTAGAATCTGTTGGTATGCCCCTGGCTACCTGCACGCTCATTCTGCGTGAGAATGCTGTTATGATGGCAAATGCTCGATGGGAGAATTGGAAGGGTTGTAACGACACCAAGCAAATATGGCCCCGTTTAAACTTAAACCGCACACTAATATGCTAGCGTTCTCGAGACGTCAGATATCACTCCTAATATCTGCTATAAAGGGTCGCTGCCTGATAGGCGATTTTGCAAAAACTATTTGCGCGAAGTATAATGGCTATTGTATGAGCGAAGGAAAAGGAATCAATTAAACACCTCTTGTGTGAGTGTCCTGCATTTTGTGAAAGGCGTAAGCAAATTTTAGGGTCATATAGCTTTAGATTACTGGCGCACCTGGAAAACGTTAATCTAAGCAGTCTGCTAATGTTTTTGGAACAATCTGGTTGGTTCAACAGAAGAAAATGATCGAGAAGGTTTATCGGTTAAAACTAGAAGTGCCCATATGTAATAGGTACTTTTAGTTAATGTGGTATCACAATGGACTGAATAGTCTAAGTGAGCCTGAAACTTAATCGGGCTGCCACTTTAACCTAACCTAACGTGGTGTGTACGCTGTTCCTACGTTATGGGGACGAGGTCCTCACGGTCGGAAGTGGCGGGAATGTGGGCAATGGGACCGTTTGAAAAAAAAATGGGACTAGTCATATACTGGTCCTGGGGTTGATGAATTTCCCGTAGGGGAGTTCCACTTCAAGAGTGTATGCGAGTGAAATTTCACTCACATAATCTCCCCCACCGGAATGGTGTAGCACTATCTTTTCTTAATGTATGGTACATTTATAGGAAATCATTTTACTTCCAATACATGTTCAGTTCTTAATTTCGACGAATAGAAACAAGTAAAGTCCTACTTTCTCAGACATTGACCGTAAATTTTAACTACTTTTACAGACATATTTTCTACACAATAAATGTCTGAACCTCTTTGCCATATTCCACACTCAAAGTTGACATTGGTTTTATATCCTGTCACGTATGAAAGAATAGATCTTTTACAATTGCTCCATGACAACAATCACAGTTCAATGTCGAAAACAACGACATCATTGACACATATTTCTAGGATATTTGCTCTTTTTATTTTGTTTCCCATTTTGATTACCTGTTTATGTTTTTTCTTTTTGTTTTTGTCGGTCTCTTTGCAGTGACAACAGCTCCCCTAGCTATGGTTGTTGTACCGGAAACATCCTATTCGAGTAGTGAAGGTGAAGAAGATTTTTATGATGCAAATGATGATCCATTTACCAGCATTGTTAGTTCACCGGTTGGATGGTAAGTTATTATTTTATATTACTATACATCACGAAGAGTATTTACGAGATGAATGTATAAATTTTTAAAAAGCCCTTTTTCATGGAAATATGGGTAACCACATCTAGAATGAAAACTTGGGAAATGTTAAATATTACACTCAAGAAAGGTTGAAAGTTTCCTTAGTGCAATGAAAAACATTTTTGATTTAAAGAAGTATACCCATATTCAAGAGAATTTACTGTCAGTTCAGGAAATTGTATGGGTTCTGGGGTTCGAAGAGCAAATTGGGTAATGTAGAGTTCTATGTTAACAGTGGCCTTTCATTCGAACATTTCCCAGTGTACCATGTCATCCCAATCCGTCCAAACGCAGATCAGGATATGTTCTGGATAAAGATCTTGCTTGACACTCGGCTTCGGTGCCTCTCTCTCTCCAAACATATCTGCGGCGTCTTCATCCTCTCGCTCCTAAAGATTGTCATTGCACTGATGTCCGTTTTTTCGGCCAATTGACGAGATGTTTGACGACCACCTTCCTTCACTCTAAATGGGGCCTGAATCCAAAGATGGCGCACAGGATATATGCGAGCGTAATAAGGTGAATCGTGCCATACGTGTCGATAGTCTGGTGGATATCAATAGAGAAGTGCCAAATAGCAATTTTACAACGGACCCAAAGGATATGTTGTGTTGGCATAACTGGAACAATGAAGACCACGCCAACCAAAGCCCTGAGGACGGTACTGGACTTAAGACCTATAGAGGTTCACATCATAGCGTGGCCGCTATGAGATTGAAGATGTTGGGAAAATCGACAGAAACATGAGGAACTATCAAAGGATAATAGGGTAGACGGTGGGAGACATACCGGAGGCCGCAACAATCCATGATCATCTACCTGACATTATGAAGCCAGTAAGATGGTCGCGGGACAATGTGACCCCAGAACAGATACTAGAGGAAAATAACGGCTACACCGATGGATCGAAGATGGGTAAGAGAACGGGACTGGACCAGTAAGATGGTCGTGGTAGAATGTGACCCCAGAACAGATACTAGAGGGAAATAACGGCTACACCGATGGCTCGAAGATAGGTAAGAGGACGGGACTAGGCGTATGTAGGTAGGGCCCAGACACCAAGATCCTATTCTGATTACCAGACTACAGCACAATCCTGCAGGTAGAAGTATGTCCCATTTTGACGCCAGTAAGATGGTCGTGGGAGAATGTTACCCCAGAACAGATACTAGAGGGAAATAATGGCTACACCGATAGCGTGTCCGCTATGGCTGCTATGAGATTGAAGATGTTGGGAAAATGGACAGAAATATGAGGAACTATCAAAGGATAATAGGGGAGACATACACCGATGGATCGAAGATGGGAACGGGACTGGGCGTATGTAGGTAGGGCCCAGACAACGAGATCATATTCTGATTACCAGACTAAAGCACAATCCTGCAGGTAGAAGTATGTGCCATTCTGACGCCAGTAAGATGCTCGTGGGAGAATGTGACCCCAGAACAGATACTAGAGGGAAATAACGGCTACACCGATGGATCGAAGATAGGTAAGAGGAGGGGACTGTACGTATGTAGGGAGGGCCCAGACACCGAGATCCTATTCTGATTACCAGACTACAGCACAATTCTGCAGGTAGAAGTATGTCCCCTTCTGACGCCAATAAGATGGTCGTGGGAGAATATGACCCCAGAACAGATACTAGAGGGAAATAACGGCTACACCGATGGATCGAAGATAGGTAAGGGAACGGGACTGGGCGTATGTAGGGAGGGTTCAGACACCGAGATCCTATTCTGATTACCAGACTACAGCACAATCCTGCAGGTATAAGTGCGTGAAATTCTGACGCCAGTAAGATGGTCGTGGGACCCCAGAACAAATACTAGAGGGAAATAATGGCTACACCGGTTGGATCGAAGATGGATAAGAAGACGGGACTGGGCGTATACAGGAAGGGCCCAGACACCGAGATCTTATTCTGATTACCAGACTACAGCACAATCCTGCAGGTATAAGTGCGTGTCATTCTGACGCCAGTAAGATGGTCATGGGACCCCAGAACAAATACTAGAGGGAAATAATGGCTACACCGGTTGGATCGAAGATGGGTAAGAAGACGGGACTGGGCGTATATAGGAAGGGCCCGAGATCCTGTTCTAATTACCAGTCTACAGCACAATCCTGTAAGCAGAAGTGCGTGCCATTCTAACGCTAGTAAGATGGTCGTGGCACCCCAGAACAGAATACTAGAGGGAAATAATGGCTACACCGGATGGATCGAAGATGGGTAAGAGGACGGGACTGGACATATATAGGAAGAACCCAGACACCGAGATCCTATTCTGACTACCACACTATAGCACAATCCTGTAGGCAGAAGTGAGTGCTATAACGGAATGTAATAAATGACTCGGAAATAACACGAGGCCACAGAAGGTACATACATATATTCACAGATTGCCGGAGGGCAATAGCAGACATTACGGTTCGATCGCGAACGTATTGGAATGCAAAAACATGATCGGAATAGGACATTATTCGCATTATATGAGTACTGCACACAGAAAACAAATTTGTTGTGCCAACCAATTTTTTTGCCAACCAAATTATTTGGTCCCATCTACTATCAGAATATAACCGACAAAATTTGTTGAAGCAACCAATTGTTGTCTGACACAACAGTATATAAAATAGTTTGAAGAACTACATTTTGGGCACATTAACAGTATAATTGGCAATCACAACCAATAAAATTGCACAACTAACTATTTGCCCGATAACCAATGCTTGCGAATTTAAAGAAAAAATCCGTTGAATTCATTTTAGTTTTTATTTTATTATATATTAATGTATATTGTAGTTATTGACCAAAAAGGATCTTGTAAAAAGCCTTTTATGAAGGGTAAAAGATAACCCCATGAAATAGCTAAGGTGGAGATTTGCAAAATCTTCAAAAGCACTATCAAATATTTCCAGTTGTTGTTGTAGTACCATATTATCATTATTAGAAGCGTCCCATAGCAAATGAATAACATTGATTTTCCCAACTTCCGCCAATACTCACGCCCATACATTAACTTTGTTAGTTCGACCACTCACAATCACGTGGTCAATTTTCAGTATGACTTGGGATTCAATCAGGCTCATGTAGTTTTTCTTATATATCGGCAGCAGGGGAATGTTGAGATTTTGGGACCGATGATGAGGCAGACAAACCATATATTTTCCTTTCCCAACCTCGGTAATGGTCACATTTGCTAAGATATCTCTATATATTTTATGGAAATTAAGAGAAATGGTGAAGAGTGAGTTGCAATTTGATGTTTATCTTACTTACCTTGAAAAAAAATCTAACTTGACTTTTACAATTTTATGTAATTAATGAAACAAAAGATTATTTGTTGTCATATATGTAGTCCGTAGCAACAAGTTCCTTTATAACTATCAAATCTGTTAACACAACCAACTTATTGGCCAGACAGACTTTCTGTTGGGTTTGGTGACACATTGGCAAAACAAATTAGTTATCACAACAATATGGAATAAATTGAAATGGTTGCTTACTTCAATATATAAATAACGACCAATATTTGGTCGGGTGTACGAACTTTTAGTCACACGGCTATTATATTGGTTATAGAAACCATTAAACAAGAGAAGTAACTAACATTTATTCCAAACAACTAAAAATTGTAGGTCTCCACTATCTATTTATTGTCGTACTCGAATTCCAACCAATCATTTCTCTGGGTGTGGGACATGCCGGAATAAGAGGAAATGTAATGACAAATGAACTGGCGATAAGATCTGGGGCACATAGGGAAGTGAACTTTGTGAACTACTCAAGGGGAGTAGGACGTCAATCAGGAGGGTTGTGCGATTAAATATTCGAAAATATCATGAGGCCGCAACGTGAACATTTTCACACATTGCCGGAGGACAATGAAGACAATAGCAAATCGATCGCAAATGCAAAAGCATGATCAACGAATACTCGGAATACTGAAGGATCTGCATCATAGGGGTTCCGGGACATGCAGAAATAAAGCAAGTGAACTGGCGATAAGAACTGGGACACATAGGAAAGTGAACTTAGAGAGCGTAAAGCCAATAGAGGCATTAAAGCGATGTACACCTATACAACGGTCGGAAGAGCTACGAAAATACTATGGGGTGACCCAGACAAGAAAAAGACTGGATAACTACTGAAGGATAGTAGGACGACAGTTAGGAGAACCGAGGGAATAATGATCCGCACCTTGAATTGAGAGCACATCTGCACCAAATAGGAGCACTTAAGAATGGAACATGTAGGTCGTATTCTGGTGATGATGAGACCTTGAGACTACCTTTATCTCTGTCCTGCCTTTACTAGGCAAAGAGTTAAGCATATCGGTTTAGAGGTGAGTCAGGACTTGGTTGAGCTGGCAAACGTGGACTGCAAACAAATTGGGGAATTCGTAAGAGTCGAAGTTCGAATGCACAACAAGCCGAATACTGGCTTAGGTGTATGTCAACCGACATGAGATACGGCAAAATGAATCCTCTTTTTTAAAGTAACCTAACGCCCAATAACTTAGATTTTTAACCAACATTTAACTGTACGTGAATAGCTTTGTTAATATATCGCATAAAAAGAATGAAATAAGTATCCCAATATGAGCCTAGACTGAAATTTAGGTAGCTTCCTAAAAAATCTTTATTTTAAAGAAACGGCATCTGTGCGCTCAAAGAAAAAATACTTTCCTCCGGAACGGAATTTTAGACAAACAAATATTCCCTTCCCTATATTGTATTATCTCTTAGAACGAATTTACCACAGTTTATGAGGAACAATTTACTATCGATTGTCTATAATATGTTTCGGATGCCTTTAAAGAAATTTGCTACGGACAAAAGAAAATTTTGTTTGTCTAAAATTTCGTCCTTTCGAAAAGAAGTGTTAGCTTTCAGTTTGGCTCTGAACCAATACAAAAATTTAATGACGAACATGTTTGTCCTAAAATGTAAATTATTTAATCTCTATTATCAAATCAATATATATATATTTTTTTTCAATGCAATCCAAAGCAACAGAAACCCAAAAAGTGTCCAAATATTAGAATAAAAAAGTTTTCATGCCATCCAAAATTACTTGGAAATTGTGAACTTCATTTTAAATTTAGGGTGGCAAAAGTAATAACAATGTTACCCAAAATACATAAAACTTTTCGATATACGAAAGCTATTGGGAAAACGTGTGCCAAGACCTCAAACCACTATGAAAACAATTTCAAATGACACCACCTCAATAGTAATAGCATTAAAGGTAAATAAAGCAAAACTTGAGCCTATTCGAAATCAGCAATCTTTGGGAGAGATTTGGTGGTGTGATTTTTAGTGGACTACCTTAACATAAACTCGTGTTTGCCGGCAGATTTCCTTTGGTCCCCTTTTCCCCAAACATTGAGTGATGGTGACATGTTTACGAGAATAATAACGACATTAGGGCAACAATAATTTATGATTTCTTTCTTTCTTTGGTTTGTATGGGTGAACTCTTTACTGAGCAAAACAGAAACAACAGTGCCTTCCTTTGGCTTGAATTTGTCACATGAGGAGGATATTTGTTGGCAAAACATTCTCTCAATGGTCATGCGTTCTTTGGATATTATAACAAAATCTCTTATATTGTTCTGGTTCTCTTTTTTGTCATCTAATGTCGAGGATTTACTTTAACCGGGTTTTATAAACTCTTCACCAAACATACAATGAAAGCGAGCATTGTCTGAATTTTAACTCTAATTAAGAATTCTATCCAAAAGGGCATTTTAATCCAGACGATATTGTAATTTTGATGCAAAAATTTGCAGAGATTTGATCCATTTATCTAATGAATATTCAAAGGTACTTTATAAAATTTCTATAGAAATAACATTTTGACAAAAATTTTCTATAGAAATAAAATTTTTCTAAGAGCCAAGAAGAAATGAAATTTCGACAACGTTTTCTATAGAACTGAATATTGAATGAAATTTTGACAAAATTTACTATAGAAATAAAATGTTGACAAAGTTTTCTATAGAAATAAAATTTTGACAAACATTTTCCATTAAAATAAAATTTTGACAAGAGCCAAGGAGAAATTAAGTTTTGACAAAATTTTCTATAGAAATGAATATTGAGTGACATTTTGAAAAAAAATTCTTAGGAATAAAATTTTTACAAAATTTCTATAGAAACAAAATTTTGCCAAAATGTTCTATAGAAATAAAATTTTGACAACATTTTCTATAGAAAAAAAAATGTTGACACATTTTTCTATAGAAATAAAGTGTTGACAAAATTTTTTGTAGAAATAAATTTTGACAAAATTTTCTATAGAAATAAAA
Organism: Haematobia irritans; assembly: GCF_050003625.1. Classification (NCBI taxonomy): domain Eukaryota; kingdom Metazoa; phylum Arthropoda; class Insecta; order Diptera; family Muscidae; genus Haematobia; species Haematobia irritans. The sequence goes on from NC_134401.1 coordinate 115,402,511, forward strand.
TTTTGACAAAATTTTCTATAGAAATAAAATTTTGACAAAATTTTCTATAGACAAGAGCCAAATTGAAATTTTGACAAAATTTTCTATAGAAATGAATATTGAATGAAATTTTGAAAAGATTTTCTATAGGAATACATTTTTTACAAAATTTTCTATAGAAATAGAATTTTGACAAAATTTTCTATAGGAATAAAACTTTGACAACATATTCTTTAGGAATAAAATTTTGACAATTTTTTATATTGGAATAAAATTTTGACAAATTTTTATATTGGAATAAAATTTTAACAAATTTTTGTTTTGGAATAAAATTTTGACAAAATTTTTTATAGAAATAAAATTTTGACAAAATTTTCTATAGAAATAACATTTTGGTAAAATTTTCTATAGAAATAAAATTTTGACAACATTTTCTATAGAAATCAAATTTTGACAACATTTTCTATAGAAATCAAATTTTGACAAAATTTTCTATAGAAATTAAATTTTGACAAAATTTTCTATAGAAATAAAATGTTGACAAAAAAGTTTTTATAGAAATAAAATTTTGACAAAATTTTCTATAGAAATCAAATGTTGACAAAATTTTCTATAGAAATAAAATGTTGACAAAAAAGTTTCTATAGAAATAAAATTTCGACAAAGTATTCTTAAGGAATAAAATTTTGACAAATTTTTCTATTGGAATACAATTTTGCCAAAATTTTCTATAAATTTTGACAAAATATTCTTTAGGAATAAAATTTTGACAAAATTTTCTATAGAAATAAAATTTTGACAAAATTTTCTATAGAAATAAAATTTTGACAAAAAAGTTTCTATATAAATAAAATTTTGACAAAATTTTCTATAGAAATAAAATTGTGACAAAATTTTCTATAGAAATAAAATTTTGACAAAATTTTCTATAGGAATAAAATTTTTACAAATTTTTTTTATAGAAATAGAATTTTGACAAACTTTTCTGTAGGAATAAAATTTTAACAAAATAATCTTTAGGACAAATGTTGTCAAATTTTTCTATTGGAATAAAATTTTGAAAAAATTTTCCATAGAAATAAAATTTAGACAAAATTTTCTATAGAAATAAAATTTGGACAAAATTTTCTATAGAAATAACATTTTGACAAAATTTTCTATAGAAATAAAATGTTGACAATATTTTCTATAGAAATAAAATTTGGACAAAATTTTCTATAGAAATAAAATTTGGACAAAATTTTCTATAGAAATAACATTTTGATAAAATTTTCTATAGAAATAAAATTGTGACAAAATTTTCTATAGAAATAAAATGTTGACAAAATTTTCTATAGAAATTAGATTTTGACAAAATTTTCTATAGAAATGCAATTTAAAAAAAAATCTATAGGAATAAAATTTTTACCAAATTTTCTATAGAAATAGAATTTTGACAAAATTTTCTATAGGAATAAAATTTTGACAAAATATTCTTTAGGAATAAAATGTTGTCAAATTTTTCTATTGGAATAAAATTTTGACAAAATTTTCTATAGAAATAAAATTTTGACAAAATTTTCTATAGAAATAAAATTTTGACAAAATTTTCTATAGAAATAAAATTTTGACAAAATTTTCTATAGAAATAAAATTTGGACAAAATTTTCTATAGAAATAAAATTTTGACAAAATTTTCTATAGAAATAAAATGTTGATAAAATATTCTATAGAAATAAAATGTTGACAATATTTTCTATAGAAATAAAATGTTGATAAAATTTTCTATAGAAATAAAATTGTGACAAAATTTTCTATAGAAATAAAATTTTCTATAGAAATAAAATTGTAACAAAATTTTCTATAGAAATAAAATTTTGACAAAAATTTCTATAGAATTTAAATTTTGATAAAATATTCTATAGAAATAAAATGTTGACAATATTTTCTAAAGAAATTAAATTTTGACAAAATTTTCTATAAAAATAAACTTGTAACAAAATTTTCATATAGAAATGAAATTGTGACAAAATTTTCTAGAGAAATAAAATTTTTGGCAAAATTTTCTACAGGAATAAATTTTTGATATAACTTTCTATATAAATAAACTTTTGCAAAAATTTCTATAGAAATAAATTTGTTACAAAATTGTCTATAGAAATGAAATTGTGACAAAACGTTCTATATAAATATAATTTTGACAAAACCCGAATTTTGCGTCTTTGGTTTCTATTGACCGGTCTTCAATTTTCTTCATCAATGATGAGCCAATAATACTATCCGGTTACTCTTATCACTGTTACTCCCACATGAATTTTAGAGAATTGTAATGACTCTCTTAAGGGTTTTTTTATACTGATAACTAGCATCAAATACAAGCTCTTAAATAAACATTCTGCTCGAATTTCTCTTGGTATAAACAAAAGGATGCATTAAACTAAACTAGACCATACGGAAAAGAGGAGAATTTGTATATAATTTGAGTATCCCCCAAAAAAAGAAAAACAAAAACTATGAAAGAGCAAAACATACAGGCAAATCACACGAGTACACCATTACATTGTCTGTAATTGGACGTTCTGGTATAAGGTTGACTGATTGTCACCATTCGAAAGGAAAATAACTTTAGGCCAAAAAACCACCAACGAAACCAAAAATTCTGCTTGTAGGAAAATAAAGGAAAAATTAAAAATTCACATAGTAATTAAAACCTGAAAACTTTTACGCTTAAGAATTCGCATATAAATAATTTATCAAAATGTGAAAAGTCGACGATGATGAAATCCCAAATTGTGATAGCGCCTTAAACTTGCAATGGCATGGTTTTCATCTATCATTGGTTATACTATATGGAGAATGTGATGGCGAAAATGATGTGAAAATCCAAAAGAAGAAGAACAAAGCATTATTTTATAACTTAGGCCATTAGTTGAGATATCAGTTAAGCCAAAAGTCGGAAGTGAAAGTGTGGCAGAATACATTGCGTACATTGCAAATTTATGACGCATCTTTGAATTTGAAATCTAAAACACTGTGTGCTTTTCAACGTCATTGATTTTATACTCTAAACGCAATAGACGAAATACAAATACGGGTCATAGTTTTCCAATAAAGTGTCAAAAAAATACATATTCGGTTTCTCTATTACCGATTACAATAATCCCAACCCTTCTCAAAATAAATAATAATTAATACGTCCCGTCCAATCCTCTAGAAAAGGATAAAAAATATCCCTGTAAAAAATAATAAACTTGCTAGTATACAAATTCATACAATAATTAAACCACCATATACTTTTAACAAAACAACAACCAAATTTTTTCTTCATAAAAATTAATAAAAACAAAGTTGCTGCTAAAAATATGTTCCGAAAGTGGGTTAAACGTGTCAGCATAACGTAAGTCATGTCATATTTTTCTCCCTCAGTCCAAATCTCTACCACTTTTGCAAATGATTTATATATTATTTAGACTCTCCTCCCTCATGTCCACATTTCATTAAAAACAATCGCACATTTCTAAATCAAATGAATGAAACAGTGAAACATAGACGTTAACGTCAAGTATCCTTATGGATACATGACAAAGGAGTCATCATTGTTTTTTGGTGTCTGTATATTATCCATGACATTTATTGCATACGTATATAATTACTCCTCCCTCTACCAATACATTTGGTCTTAGAGATGACATTTGAGCCGGAATTAAATTCGAATCTAAAAATCGCTATGAGACCACAATTTTATTTCTATCGAAAATTTTGTCAAAATTTTATTTCTATAGAAACTTTTTGTCAAAATTTTATTTCTATAGAAAATTTTGTCAAAATTTTATTTCTATAGAAAATTTTGTCAAAATTTTATTTCTATAGAAAATTTTGTCAAAATTTTATTTCTATAGAAACTTTTTTGTCAAAATTTTATTTCTATAGAAACTTTTTTGTCAAAATTTTATTTCTATAGAAGATTTTGCCAAAATTTTATTTCTATAAAAAAATTTGTCAAAATTTTATTTCTATAAAAAATTTTGTCAAAATTTTATTTCTATAGAAAATTTTGTCAAAATTTTATTTCTATAAAAAATTTTGTTAAAAATTTATTTTTATAGAATCTTTTTGTCAAAATTTTTTTCTATAGAAAATTTTGTCAAAATTTTATTTCGATAAAAAATTTTGTCAAAATTTTATTTCTATAGAAAAATATGTCAAAATTTTATTTCTATAGAAAATTTTGTCACAATTTAATTTCTATAGGAAATTTTGTCAAAATTGTATTTCAATAGGAAATTTTGTCAAAATTGTATTTCTATAGAAAATTTTGTCAACATTGTATTTCTATAGAAAATTTTGTCAAAATTTTATTTCTATAGAAAATTTTGTCAAAATTTTATTTCTATAGAAAGTTTTGTCAAAATTTTATTTCTATAGAAAATTTTGTCAAAATTTTATTTCTATAGAAAATTTTGTTACAATTTAATTTCTATAGGAAATTTTGTCACAATTGTATTTCTATAGGAAATTTTGTCAAAATTGTATTTCTATAGAAAATTTTGTCAAAATTGTATTTCTATAGAAAATTTTGTCAAAATTTTATTTCTATAGAAAATTTTGTCGAAATTTTATTTCTATAGAAACTTTTTGTTAAATTTTTTTCTATAGAAAATTTTGTCAAAATTTTATTTCTATAGAAAATTTTGTCAAAATTTTATTTCTATAGAAAATTTTGTCAAAATTTTATTTCTATAGAATATTTTGTCAAAATTTTATTTCTATAGAAAATTTTGTCAAAATTTTATTTCTATAGAAAATTTTGTCAAAATTGTATTTCTATAGAAAATTTTGTCAAAATTTTATTTCTATAAAAAATTTTGTTAAAATTGTATTTCTATAGAAAATTTTGTCAAAATTTTATTTCCATAGGAAATTTTTGGCAAAATTTTATTTCTATAGAAAATTTTGTCAAAATTTTATTTCTATAAAAACTTTTTTGTCAAAATTTTATTTCTATAGAAGATTTTTTCAAAATTTTATTTCTATAGAAACTTTTTGTCAATTTTTTTCTATAGAACATTTTGTCAAAATTTTATTTCTATAGAAAATTTTGTCAAAATTTTATTTCTATAGAAAATGTTGTCAACATTTTATTTCTATAGAAAATTTTGTCAAAATTTTATTTCTATAGAAACTTTTTGTCAATTTTTTTCTATAGAACATTTTGTCAAAATTTTATTTCTATAGAAAATTTTGTCAAAATTTTATTTCTATAGAAAATTTTGTCACAATTTTATTTCTATAGAAAATTTTGTCAAAATTTTATTTCTATAGAAAATGTTGTCAACATTTTATTTCTATAGAAAATTTTGTCAAAATTTTATCTCTATAGAAAATTTTGTCAAAATTTTATCTCTATAGAAAATTTTGTCAAAATTTTATTTCTATGGAAAATTGTGTCAAAATTTTATTTCTATAGAATTTTTTTTCAAATTTTTATTTCTATAGAAAATTTTGTCAAAATTTTATTTCTATAGAAAATTTTGTCAAAAATTTATTTCTATAGAAAATTTTGTCAAAAATTTATTTCTATAGAAAATTTTGTCAAAATTTTACTCCTATAGAAAATGTTGTCAAAATTGTATTTCTATAAAAAATTGAAGTACCTCTTAGTTGAAGAGGAATATTTTGCAAAATCTACCAAAACATCAAGAATTATAGCAAACTACAAAATTTCAATTTCAGTATTTCGGATTTCATATAAAAAATAAGGAAAAACTTAAGAAAAATAAAATTTTCTTATGTTTTCCGACTTTTATATCTACGTAAAAAGATTTTGAATAATACTAGCCTATATTTTATTGAAAATTTTAAGTCTGCCGAGAAATGGATCGGTACACTTTTCAAATATTTTTTGGAAATGTCTATTATAATTGTTCCTGCTGTGTTTTATGCAGAGTAAAATGCAGAAAATTTATTGATAATACTGCGTAAAACAAAAGGGAACTTCTTGTGAATTGAAAATTAAGTCAATTTCTAGCAGAGTATTTTTGGATGTACTTTAAAAAGTAGGGACTTAGGAAGAACTTCTAATTTTTTTTTCTGGGTAATGATGCCAATTCAGTGCACCGGTTCCCAGCAAAAAAATTTGGAAGTTCTTCTCAAGGCACAACTTTAAAATAACTTCCAAAAATGCCCCCAAAGATGTTCTTTATTTTAACTGTACAGGAAGTTCATTTGAGTCAATTTTTTTATAAACCGCTTTTTTCATATTTTTAATTTGAAATTAATTTTTTTTTTTTTTTTGTTTTAAATAGGTTAAACATATATTAAGAATTAATAAAATGGCATAAATTATTTAAATTTAGCCGGAAAAAAACGTTAAATCCTTTCTATGAAAATTGCGAATTTTTGAAAATATTTGTTGACAAACGTTCCAGACATGCGTTAAAATGCATTAAAAATCATAAAAAAAAATTTAAATTATTTATTTGTCAAAATATTACCAAAAATTCTTAAATCACATCCAAACCCCTGAATTCACTTCACATTTTAAGAAGTGATACAAATTCAGTGCAGCGGCTGCTGAAATGGAGGACATCCGTCCTATAACAAGTCCATGTTAAATTCATCGCTTCTGCGTCAATTTGGCACCACATCCGGACCCAAAAAGAACATTTTCACTACTTTTTTGGCGACGCTTTTTTTGCTGGGTTGTTGAAATGGTGGACAACCTATGAAAATTTATCGCTTCGCCGCCAAATTTAAACGACTGGTGCATTTTCACTACACTTTTGGCGATACTTTTTTGCTAGGATTGCAAAAGACCAATGAAAGAAAAACAACTTTTCAGTGAATTAATATCAATTGTTAGCTGCAAAAAAATCTACCACAGACATCCCTAAATGGACATCGAGTAGAGCTATTAAATTTTATTGTGACATTTTGTTTTCCCTTCATTTGCCATCGTAAGAAAATAAATTTTTTGAAATTAAGTGCGAAAGCAGTGGGGCTTATTTCTCCATGATTTCATGTGGCGAATTATTCATGATTTCTGACATTTTATTTATGCAAGTGCTTAGTTATGGTGAGGGAGGTCATTTAACTTAATTTCATTGAATTATATCAGAGTTAAGTTAAGAAACCATAGCATTTAAATGTAACATAATTTATTTTGAGAGCAGCATATGGGATTATGAGCAAATTTTGTAAAGGAAAAATCAAAAGTAAGAAGACACATAAAATGACTAAGTTTCCCTGTATAGAGAAAAGGAATATTATTACCTGAATATTTGTGAGCAAGTCAAAACTGTGCCGAATACTATATGTGACACAGCCCTGCTTTCACAAGATATATATCTTTTGAATTCGGCATTCGCTGTCCTTTTGAATTCGGCATTCGCTGTTTTGTTTTCGCATTAGTTTTTCAGATTTCATTGAAAAAAAGGAAAAACTTAAAAAATAAAATTTTTCTTAACCTTTTCGAATTTTATCTCTACATAAAGGCGTTTTATCGCGAATTCAAAATGGTAAATAAATGGATCGCTAATGCTTTTTTTTTGAAATTTCCATTAATTTGTTTATCCTTATTATGTTTCATACGCAGTATAATTCAGGAAATATATTTTTTTAACAATTTTGTAAAACAAAGGGATTTTATAACACATTAAAAAAACTCCTGTAAAGTGAAAATTAAGTCCATTTCTATAAGAACATTAAAAGTAATTGCTTAGGAAGAACTTCCTGGGGTGGAGAAAGATCTAAATCGACTCAGAAGGTGATTCTGAGTCGATCAGTAACCATATAATGTGGGGTATGAAGCCAGAAGTTGACGTAGATCAATGACACTGATGACACAGTGGTTTGGTTTATAAGTAGGGTTTTCTTTTTCCCGGACTTTTATAATACAAAACATTTTGACAATGGTTAAGGCAGTCTCTTTCGGTATAGTTTTCGGAAGAACACTATTAATATAGTGGGATTTTTTGTAACACTAAAAAACTGTTTGGAAATGTAAGAAACTTATTTCGATTTCACCATGGTTAAACGGGGTCAATAAATGCACATGTTCACTCAATATTCCCAAAAGGGAAACACTACAACTAGATTTCAGTTGTCGTAGGCCGTATAAATAAGGGCTTTAAACCCAAATATTAATAGATTTAAAGCCTAATGTGTATGAAATTAAAGTAACTATCTTAAAAGGATTGGAATTTTCTTATTTCATAAAAAACATCCTTGCAATAATTATGAAATTTTGAAATTATGCAATTGCCAACGTGGGTTACATAAGGTAAAATGTCCCGTTGTTTTTAAAGTTTTACTCAGTCTACCAGTCTATCAAAATGTCGGTTTACAGAAATATGACAATCATAAATTAGGAAGTGCAAACTTCTTTTTAACAATTGGAGAGCCCGTTGGATTCTGGATTAGAGTTGAGTTGAACATCCTGTTTATTTCAATGTCTTAAATGTCAGATGTCTTATGTTAAATTAACATTTTCCAGTTCTACTAGTTCTCCAAAACGATAAGCCCCCAAAAGTTCACTAATGTCCTATCCATAAAGAAGGGCATTCTCACACTCACAACAAAGGAATATGATCATCCCAAACATGTTTTAAGAGCAAAATGTTATTAAATAAATAACAATAGTTTGTTAAACTTGAAATCTTAGTTTTTCCTTTATTTACTTTTAATTCATCCTTCCTGATATTTCGCGATTTCACTGAATTGCTTCTTCAGAGGCATTCGATATATAAGACAATGATTACACAAAAGTTCTTATTAGAGCTAATGGAGATTCACTAATCTCGCCTGATTTGTCTATTGCACTATATGTTATTTTTGTACGGTGAACATGGAACATTTTTGTCGCAAAAATGTTGTTTTCTCTGGTTGCAGAAATCAGATACATAATTTTCGAGAAAATAATATGGTTGCCACAAACATGTGGCATGTTCACTCTTGAAACAGGTTTGGGCTGATCATATCTCTTCTCTGGGTACAAGAAGTCCTTGATTTTGTCCATCCCCACAGCTCATACTAGTCTGGTAAAATATCTCTTTGAAAGATTTGTGGCAACATATGATTGGTTTCGAGTTGGTTGCTAATATTTCTACCTGAAAAACGCAACAGTAATAATTGCGCGATATTGTTAGCACACTGAAAAAAATATTGTCGTGAGGTCAAAGATTTCATGTCTTTAAAATACGAATGCAAATTTTGCTTAGCAAAGAAGACGCATTTCTCTAAGATAAAGATTTTTTCCTTGTCCAAAAGCCGATAAACTTTTCAATAAAGTCGTATTGTCCTTATAATTAAGTGATTTCACTTAAAAATGGGTATCATAACATGAGAAAAAAAATGTTTGGGCTAAGGTCAACTTGACTTTAATAATTCAGAAAAATTCTTTAAATTTAATGAAATTGTCTTTAAATTTGTTGTCTTTTTGCATCTTGACTACAAAGCAAAAAATCGGTCAAATATAGGACATGTTTTTCAACACTTTATTTTAAAGACGTCACGACGTTTTTCGGGAGGTTCAAGTGTAGTTCACTTTGGGTTGAGTGAATTACCCGAATTTATTCTGATAATTGGTTGATAGTTTTGCTGCAAGTAGAGGATGCTGATGAGGAATGTGGTAATTCCGAAACAGCTGTACATCCAACCATCTTGCAGTCTATAGGGCTTTGCCCAAATAAATTTGACAAGCATACTTTTCCTCTGTTAGTTAAGCTACACTTGTAGTTTAGTCAATGCATGGCTTTAAGCTGAGATCAAAAACAACAATAACGATTGAAGAGAAGCCAACAATAACAAACAAAACGAAAGACGTCTTTTACTTGAAACATACCATAATTTCTACTGGAAGTCGAGTCTTAATTTTAAAAATAAGGTTGTCGTTAACTCGTTTTTAAAGAACTTGATAGCATATGAAGAAAAGAAGCTGAAAAAGAGAAAAATTAAAATTTGCTTCGTAGAAGCACGTACACAAACCCCAAATTTAAAAGAGAATTGTGTCTTAAAAGTATCCTTACATATATTCTCCGCTTCTTTGGCTCGGAATCAATACCAAAATTTTTAAAGTAAAGGCAAAATCTTTGGAACCGGGCATGCTTTTTTTTTCAGTGCAGATTTGGAATTGTTTTGAACACAAGACTGCATTCGTGTTCTTTTTCTGACCACAGTGATAGTGTGGATACCCTGACGGTCGTTCTTGTTGCAGACTATTTGGCCAATATATGTAAAGGCAATAGATACAATATGGCATTAAGGGCAGCTGTACAAATTTTATTGATTGAGTCGGAGATTCACAAGGACACCATTTGTCTAATTTTTGAGTCAAAATCTGGATACAAGTCATCCAGAATCCATGCCACTGGCGGAAAAGATATACAAAAAGCTTACAACTTCAACTTGGTGTGTCCCCAGTGGCGCCTCTTGCCATTACCTTATAGTGTTGGCCATTCGCAAACGAATCCACTATGGCACAGAAACATTTTGCTATTAGAGTACGCGTTTAAGCAATTTCTAAAACAAGCAATTACATATTTCAACACAATAAAATTGATTGGAAAATTTGTATAAAGAAAAATTCATACAAGCAAATCAATGCATATACATATATACGTATATGAATATAAAATTATTAATGCAAAGTACAAATTGTGTAAAGTACAAAATGTAACTCGAACAATTTCTATGAGTGCAAAAAAAATCCAGTGGGATGCCCCCGGGCCGACCCGCTTCACCACTGAAGTGAAAAACCCAAACGGCATAGAATTAAATCCCCGATTATGTTTTTCTACATTTAATAGGCCAAAAATTAATTTTTCATCAGTTGTGGCCAAGTATGGATAGACGATCTCGAGATGTGCTTAAAGAGAAATGTTTGTGGAAAAAATATTTTTTTAGTTTACTCATGGTAAGGAATTTCTTTTTCTAAATTCTGTCCTCTTATCACACTTTTATCTCTTTTTATTTCTACTTTTCAAACAACGCCTCTATTCCACGAGAAGGGGACGTATACATATATTGTTGTGATATCAACAACACATATCCTATTTAATATTAAATGCACGCATTATTCAAGTATGAGCAGTATGTTGCGTCGCTATGCCGCAAACATTTCTTGTTAGGAATATTCTATGTGAAAGGACAACAATTAAGAGCCTCCAAAAGAGAATATGTGTGTGGTTTGTCGTTTCGCAGTCATGCAAATGTTAATCGTTAAAATATTCCAGGCACGTATTGAAATTGTGAATTTATTTGAGAATACTACAATTGTATTTGTCATCTAATATTATATCATCAAAATTAAACAAATATAATAAATTTAAAAATACGAAAGATGTTAGGATTTTAAGTGAGAAATAGCGTGTACTCTGCTAACATCTTAAACAATCAAAGAAAATTGTTATGTAATTAAAGGCAGGAAATGATGATACCGGAAATACCAGAGACAAATATGAGCACTGTGCAATTTATCGAACACGTAGTGGAGAGGATTACTAAGGCCTTCAACATTTCACTGAAAGCTGCATGCCCTAAAGGGACAGTGTTGCCAGGTGATTTTTGATTCTTCCCCCAAAATCTTAAGAAAAAAACCCCTAAATTGGTCTAAGCTTTTTTCAAAAACCCCCAAAAATTTTCAGAATATAAAAGTACAAAAAGTGGTCCCAAAATTACGTGAAAAAAATCCTGTAGTGATACACTTTAAAAATTAAATTTAACACAAATATATATCCTGAAAGAAGAGTTCTTTCCTGAGAAACGAAATTTTAGAAAAACTAAGTTTTCTTTTGATGCTAAATTTTTTTTTCGTTTGAAGTAAATAAAAAATAAAATTTGCTATTTAAGAAAATACTTTAAAACAAAAGAGATTTTCGTTAGTTTAAAATTTCATCCCTGAGGAAATTATTTTTTCTATGGATATAATAATACAATATGTATATCAATTTAAAAAGCGGGCTTACTCTTAAAAAGCTTTCAGCTGCTAAGTTAAAATACGATTGTTTTTAATTTTGTCAAATATTAAAAATGCCCTTTCAACAGAAGAGTTTAAAAAAGATAACGAAAATAATGCTATTGGATACTAGTTTGTATTTAGATCTTCTTGTTGACTTTCCGCATCTTTTTTCTCATAACTCATGCGAGAATTGTTCCGAATTTGCTTGAGAATTGCACCACTTTATAAGGTCTGAAATAATTTTTTACCCCTAAAAATCCCCCCAAATAAATTTTACCCCTAAAAACCCCCTAAACGTGAAAAAACCCCCTAAATTTGGGGGTAAAACCCCTAACCTGGCAACACTGTAAAGGGAAGCCAAGGGGGAAAATCGACCACCATGGTGGTCTACGGAGTTAGGTAATATGAGGAAATCGTGCAGGAAGCTCTTTAACAAAGCAAAGTCCACCAGAGCTCATGTGGATTGAGACGCTTACAAGAAGAATCTGAGAGGATACAAGCGAGAACTGAGAAAGGCTCAGCATAACTCTTGGAATGATTACTGCAGCAGCATTGAGAATACGTCCGAGGCTTTCAGACTACGGAAGGTGCTAGCATCCACGAGCTCCGCTCCAGGTTTCATTAAAACATCGGAGGGCAATTGGACAACGTCCAGTGAGGAGACGCTGGAGGTACTATTGGACACACATTTTCCCGGAAATCAGACGGTTGAACCATGCACTGGCGGTGCCACAGTGGCTCAGCGGTCGTTTCCTATCGAGGAAATTGTATCAGAATCTAGAATAAAATGGGCGTTAAATAGCTTTGGATCATTCAAATCCCCCGGACCTGATGGAATTACTCCGGCGGAGTTACAAGCGGTGGCTGACAGAATTATCCCCTGGTTGTCGGCGATATATATAGGATGTATCAACTTAGCATATATTCCACGAAAGTGGAGAGAATCAAAAGTCGTTTTCATACCTAAAGCGGGAAAAGCCTCTCACTCGAATGCGAAGGATCATTCCTACTTAAGACTCTGGAGAGGATGATAGATATTTATCTTAGATCTAGCGTCGATTCAAGTTTGCTCTCGAAACGACAACATGCATACTCGAAGGGCAGGTCAACTGAGACCGCATTACATGAACTAGTCAGCTTTATTGAAAGCTCACTATCTGTCAAAGAATACACAATCGTGGCATTTCTAGACATCGAAGGGGCGTTCAATAACGTCCATCCGAGCTCGATATTAAATGGACTGACAACTCTGAATGTTGATCCAGGTATACTTAGGCTGTTAGATGAACTTCTAAGGAAGAGACGCATTTCAGCCACACTAGGACAAGCAAACATACAAAGGTATGTGAACAGAGGCACTCCTCAAGGAGGAGTTCTATCACCTCTTCTTTGGAATGTTGCTATGACCTTCTGGTTTCCCTAGAAAAAGAAAGGATACAAGTGGTGGCATACGCAGATGATGTGGCGCTAGCAGTCAGGGGAAAATTCGCATCAACAGTTAGAGATATTATACAGAGAGCCCTCCGGATGACTGAGAAATGGGCGAAAGATAATGGTCTTGGGGTAAATCCTGCAAAGACAGAACTAGTCATGTACTGCAAAGATCGCAAAACTCCCACGGTTGGGCTCATTTCCTTAGGGGGTATTGAAATTCCCTTTAGGGAGTGTGCAAAATACCTTGGCGTTATTTTGGACAGGAAGCTGAACTTTAAGATAAATATTGACGAAAGGGCGAGGAAAGCAACGGTAGCTTTATACTCGTGCAAAAAGGCAATAGGGAAAAAGTGGGGACTAAAACCAAAAATTGTACATTGGCTATACACGGCAGTGGTTAGACCTATAATGCTATATGGTGTTGCAGTCTGGTGGCCGGCACTTCACCAGCCGACAAGTTTAGACAAAATTCAGCGTATGGCGTGCTTGTGTATCTCAGGTGCATTTAGCAAGACAGGAACAAACTCCCTTAATGTCATGCTACATCTATTGCCTTTAGACATTTTGGCCAAACAGTCAGCTGCAACAACGGCTGTGCGGTTGCGCGAGCTATCGCTGTGGTCGGAAAAAAGTTACGGTCACAGTTCGGTCCTCAAAATAATGCCAGATGTGCCTAACGTAGTGGATTACGCTTTGGCGAGTCCACTTCTCGACAAAAAGTTTGAGACTCTAATTCCCAACAGTGAGGCGTGGTGTACACGGACCCCGGGGAATAAAAGATATATAGATTTCTACACTGATGGCTCCAAATTGGATGGCCAAGTGGGTTTCGGAGTATATTCTAAAGATCTGGAACTTCGAATAGCGAAAAGATTACCTAATCACTGTAGTGTTTTTCAGGCTGAAATATTAGCAATAAGAGAAGTGGTGAATTGGCTGAGAAGTAATGCTCCAAGCAATATTGGCATTAATATATACTCAGACAGTCAACCTGCAATAAAATCCTTGGACTCTGTGTTCCTCAACTCGAAAACGGCCATCGACTGCCGCAAATCTCTCAATGAGATGGCTGAGCAGCACAATATTCATCTAATATGGGTGCCTGGCCACAGGAACATACCGGGGAACTGCGAATCAGATAAGCTAGCAAGGCTAGGAACTACCTTACATATTCCAGGGGAACTAGAATCTGTTGGTGTGCCTCTGGCTACCTGCAAGCTCTTACTGCGTGAGAAGGCTGTCATGATGGCAAATGTTCGATGGGAGAATTGTAAGCGTTGTAACGACACCAAGCAAATATGGCCTCATTTAAACTTAAACCGCACACTAGACATGCTAGTGTTCTCGAGACGCCAGATATCACTCCTGATATCTGCTATAACGGGTCGCTGCCTGATAGGCGATTTTACAAAAACTATTGGTGCGAAGTATAATGACTATTGTATGAGCTGTCATGATGCGGAGGAAAAGGAATCAATAAAACACCTCTTGTGTGAGTGTCCTGCATTTTGTGTAAGGCGTAAGCAAATTTTAGGGGCATATAACTTCAGATTACTGGCGGACCTGGAAAACGTTAACTTAAGCAGTATGCTAATGTTTTTGGAACAATCTGGTTGGTTCAACAGAAGAAAATAATCGAGAAGGTTCAACGGTTAAAACTAGAAGTGCCCATATGTAGTAGGTACTTTTTGTTATTGTGGTACCACAATGGACTGAATAGTCTAAGTGAGCCTGAATCTTAATCGGGCTGCCACTTTAACCTAACCTAAGGCAGGAAATTACTGTCTCTAATTCGGAAAACTATATGCCACGAAGCCACTGTGGTGCAATGGCTAGCATGCCCGCCTTTCATACTGAGGGTCGTGGGTTCAATTCATCCTAAAAATGAGGATGTGCTAAACATGGAATCGAGCAGCATCCAGTGATAAGAGAGGAGTTCACAACTGTGGTATCACAATGGACTGAATAGTCTAAGTGAGCCTGAAATATCGAACTTCCACCTAACCTAACCTAACGGTTGCCACAGATGGCAGTTTTTTTTTATTAGTAGATAAAATTTTGACAACATTTTGACAAAATTATACATAGAATAAAATTTTGACAAAATTTTCTATAGATATAAATAAAATTTAGACAAAATTTCCTATAGAAATGAAATTTTGACAAAATTTCCTATAGAAATGAAATTTTTGAAAAAATTTCCTATAGAAATGAAATTTTGACTAACTTTCCTATAGAAATGAAATTGTGACAAAATTTCCTTTAGAAATGAAATTTTGACAAAATTTTCTATAGAAATGAAATTTTGACAAAATTTCCTATAGAAATGAAATTTTGACAAAATTTCCTATAGAAATGAAATTTTGACAAAATTTCCTATTGAAATCAAATTTTGACAAAATTTCCTATAGAAATGAAATTTTGACAAAATTTCCTATAGAAATGAAATTTTGACAAAATTTCCTATAGAAATGAAATATTGACAAAATTTCCTATAGAAATGAAATATTGGCAAAATTTCCTATAGAAATGAAATTTTGACAAAATTTCCTATAGAAATGAAATTTTGACAAAATTTCCTATTGAAATGAAATTTTGACAAAATTTCCTATAGAAATGAAATTTTGACAAAATTTTCTATGGAAATGAAATTTTGACAAAATTTCCTATAGAAATGAAATATTGACAAAATTTCCTATAGAAATGAAATATTGGCAAAATTTCCTATAGAAATGAAATTTTTGAAAAAAATTCCTATAGAAATGAAATTTTGACTAACTTTCCTATAGAAATGAAATTTTGACAAAATTTTCTATAGAAATGAAATTTTGACAAAATTTCCTATAGAAATGAAATTTTGACAAAATTTCCTATAGAAATGAAATTTTGACAAAATTTCCTATAGAAATGAAATTTTGACAAATTTCCTATAGAAATGAAATTTTGACAAAATTTCCTATAGAAATGAAATTTTGACAAAATTTCCTATAGAAATGAAATTTTGACAAAATTTCCTATAGAAATGAAATTTTGACAAAATTTCCTATAGAAATGAAATTTTGACAAAATTTCCTATAGAAATGAAATTTTGACAAAATTTCCTATAGAAATGAAATTTTGACAAAATTTCCTATAGAAATGAAATTTTGACAAAATTTCCTATAGAAATGAAATTTTGACAAAATTTTCTATGGAAATGAAATTTTTAAAAAATTATCTATAGAAATAAAATTTTGAACGAATTATCTATAGAAATAAAATTTTGACAAAAGTTTCTATAGAAATAATTTTTTGACAAACTTTTTTTGGGAATAAAATTTTAGTAAATTATTTTTGGCTCGAATGGCAACCGTGTCTGAGATACGTCATATGCTTAGTGCACTCAACAAAAAGTTTACTTGGATTGATTCCAAGCCAAAGATGCGGCTTCTTTAAAATAAAGACATTTTTAGCGACCTATATGCCTTTCAATCTAGGATCAATAAAATAAAAATTAGGATGTAGATCTCATTTATCGAAATTTCGTTGCGTGTTTATCTTAAATCTAAAGATTAATTCTAAGATTATAAACTTTCTTTCAATTAAAATTTCATTATTTTAAAGAAATTTGTTCTTAATATTGTGTAAATTGCATATCATAAAAAATTTTATCAGTGTAGATGATGTGTTCCATTATCAAAACATTAATTTGATAATAATGTTCTATTCTTCCGCAAGTGGGAAGGAAAATCGTTGTAGACTTACAAAATCATCACAACAAAATTCTGAATTTTTCTACGACACGATAAATAGAGTTCTATCTCGGATCCGGTTTCAAGACATCTAAATATCCACTTAATTATGAATACAAAATTGAACCTCTAAAAACTAAGATTCTAAGTTATCAGATATATTCTGCAGTATTCCTTTATATTGTAATACGTAAAAGTAAAATACACATGCGATACTCGTATTTCCCTAAACCTAAAAGGATTTTTTTAAGAGCACCACACTATACGAATTTACATACATTAGAAATTCCAATTTATCTAGCATTTGATTCATTTTTGATGTTTCTCTTCTATTTTAGTGCAACCCGTGGCTTTTCAGTGGATACATCACCACCGGCAGAAGAAAAACCACCAGAGATAAATTTCTCAACGACAACGACCACAGCAACAGCCAATGTCCCAACGTCGTCGTCACCTTCAGTGCCTGAACAAGATGAATATCAAACAGCATCAAGTACGTTTAGTGATTTTGGCAATGGAACTGGTGGAGGAGGTGCGATAACAACGGGTATTGGTGGGAGTGCAAGTGGTGTTGCTGGCACTGGAGTTCGAGGGAGCCTTAGCGGTGATGGTAGTGTAGTTGTCGATAGCAGAAACTCATCACTTCGTGATTCAATAGACTATGATGCCCTCTATGAGGAAGAAGAGGATTCAAGTATTAGCATGGAAGCACATGGTTCAATGATATCACATTTACTATCACAAGTTAAAATTGGTATGGATTTAACGAAGGTGGTGCTGCCAACATTTATATTGGAAAGACGTTCCCTATTAGAAATGTATGCCGACTATTTTGCCCATCCAGATTTATTTTTAAAGTAAGTGTGTCTTATGGCAATGTGTTACAATGCATAACCATGGATGATAAAAACCAAATTGATGACATTTTTCTCTTCTTTTATTGCAGAATTGCGGATTTAGAAAATCCACGTGATCGTATTGTTCAGGTTTGCCGTTGGTATTTAAGTGCTTATCATGCTGGACGTAAAAGTGCTGTGGCCAAGAAACCCTATAATCCCATATTGGGTGAAGTGTTTCAATGTTATTGGGATATTCCTGGTAAGTGAATAAGCCGATAATGAGAAAATTGTATTTCTATAGAAAATTTTGTCAAAATTTCATCTATAGGAAATTTCGTCAAAATTTCATTTCTAATACGAAATTTTCTCAAAATTTCATTTTTATAGGAAATTTTGTCAAAATTTCATTTCTATAGGGAAATTTTGTCAAAATTTCATTTCTATAGGAAATTTTCTCAAAATTTCATTTCTATAGAAAATGTTGCCAAAATTTCATTTCTATAGGAATTTTTCTCAAAATATCCTTTCAAAAAATTTTATTTCTAAAGAATATTTTCTCAAAATTTTATTTCTATCGAAAATTTTGTCAAAATTTCATTTCTATAGGAAATTTTGTTAAAATTTCGTTTCTATAGGAAATTTTGTCAAAATTTCGTTTCTATAGGAAATTTTGTCAAAATTTCGTTTCTATAGGAAATTTTGTCAAAATTTCGTTTCTATAGGAAATTTTGTCAACATTTCGTTTCTATAGGAAATTTTGTCAAAATTTCGTTTCTATAGGAAATTTTGTCAAAATTTCATTTCTATAGGAAATTTTGTCAAAATTTCGTTTCTATAGGAAATTTTGTCAAAATTTCATTTCTATAGGAAATTTTGTCAAAATTTCGTTTCTATAGGAAAATTTCATTTCTCTAGGAAATTTTGTCAAAATTTCATTTCTCTGGGAATTTTGTCAAAATTTCATTTCTATAGGAAATTTTGTAAAAATTTCATTATATACGAAATTTTGTCAAAATTTCATTTCTATAAGAATTTTTCTCAAAATTTCCCTTCTCAAAATTTAATTTCTAAAAAATAATTTCTCAAAATTTTATTTCTAACGAAAATTTTGTCAAAGATTTATTTCTCTAGGAAATTTTGTCAAAATTTCATTTCTATAGGAAATTTTGTAAAAATTTCATTTATATACGAAATTTTGTCAAAATTTCATTTCTATAGGAATTTTTCTCAAAATTTCCCTTCTCAAAATTTAATTTCTAAAAAATAATTTCTCAAAATTTTATTTCTATCGAAAATTTTGTCAAAGATTTATTTCTGTAGGAAATTTTGTCAAAATTTCATTTCTATAGGAAATTTTGTCAAAATTTCACTTCTATACGAAATTTTGTCAAAATTTCATTTCTATACAAAATTTTCTCAAAATTTCATTTCTATAGGAAATTTTGTCAAAATTTCATTTCTATAGGAAATTTTGTCAAAATTTCATTTCTATAGGAAATTTTGTCAAAATTTCATTTCTATAGGAAATTTTGTCAAAATTTCATTTCTATAGGAAATTTTGTCAAAATTTCATTTCTATAGGAAATTTTGTCAATATTTCATTTCTATAGGAAATTTTGTCAAAATTTCATTTCTATAGGAAATTTTGTCAAAATTTCATTTCTATAGGAAATTTTGTCAAAATTTCATTTCTATAAGAAATTTTGACAAAATTTCATTTCTATAGGAAATTTTGACTATAGGAAATTTTCCCCTAAATTTTATATCTATAGAAAATTTGGAATCATGTTATTTCTATAGAAAATTTTGCCAAAATTGAATTCCTATAGAAAATTTTGCCAAAATTTTAATTCTGTAGAAAATTTTGTCAAAGTTTTATTTCTATAGAAAATAAAAAAATTTGTCGAATTTTTAGTATACAGTATACACTCAATTAATTTGTTTTTACTTTTTTCCTAACCCTATATAGGTGAATCACCCGAAGGAGACAAAGTTACCGATGGACCTGTACCTTGGTGCCGGAGAAATCAATTAACATTTTTAGCCGAACAGGTTTCACATCATCCGCCAAGTAAGTTCAAATAGGACTCCAAGTCAACAAGATTTTAAGCATTTCTTATTCTCTTTCATATTAACAGTATCTGCATTTTATGCTGAACATTACGATAAAAAGATAACATTTTCCGCACACGTCTGGACAAAATCGAAATTTCTTGGCCTATCAGTGGGTGTACACAATATCGGTGAAGGTGTAGTGACTCTGGTTGACTATGGCGAAGAATATATTGTTACGTTTCCCAATGGTTATGGAAGGTACGCTATAAAATCTAAGTATATTCGGTTTTCTAATATAAAAAAAATCTTAGATCTATATTAACAGTACCTTGGATTGAATTGGGTGGATCGGTGGAAATCAAATGTCCACAAACGGGTTTTTATGCCAATGTAGAATTTCTGACAAAACCTTTCTATGGCGGTAAACGCAATAAAGTAACTGCTGAGGTAAGTCTTCAATACTTTGAAGAAAACTGCAAATTTGAATTAATTGTTTTTTTTTATGTTTTGTATTTCAGATTTACTCGCCAAATGAAAAGAAACCCTTTGTCTCAATCGCTGGCGAATGGAGTGGTTTAATGGAAGCTAAATGGCATGACACAAATGTAATGTATACAATAGTTTTTTTTTTTTTTTTGAATGTATGTTTCTATTTATGTTCTTGTTAGCCTATTTATATCCATATTGACGTCTTAAGTATCTAAACACGAAAATTATCAAATGTATTTATGATTCCTTGGAAGCATGATGTTAAGAATATAATAAGGCAAACTATTTTGTTATAAATAGGCTATCGTAATAAGTGTAGTAAATGCTTGGAATATAACTCCCAAAGTCGATTCCAATTGTAAGGAGGAAATCATGGAGAAAAATCATTGATACATTGTACTATCGAATAGACAGACAACACGGGTACCGCTTAATCTGCTTCTTCGTAATCTGTGTGAAATCCTAATATGTTTCCTTTTTGCGGTTCTTCAGAAAATTAAAGCGACCCCAGGAAGATGACTGAATTTAAAGCATGCCGTGACTCACAAAAATTTTCGCTCCTACGATTTTAATCATGCTCATGTTCTCAGTTAAGCCCCAGCTGTATAACTTAACAAGTAAGGAAAGTCTAAAGTCGGGCGGGGCCGACTATATAAATCTGAAACCGATTTCAATAAAATTTGGCACACTTGACTACACTACTAATTGTACTCCTAGTGCAAAAAATTGGCCTCTGTGGTCATATGAGTGTAAATCGGGCGAAAGCTATATAAATCTGAACCGATTTCAATAAAATTTGGCACACTTGACTACACTACTAATTGTACTCCTAGTGCAAAATTTCAACCAAATTGGGGTAAAACTCTGGCTTCTGGTACCGCATTAGTTCATATCGGGCGAAAGATATATATGGGAGCTATATCTAAATCTGAAACGATTTCTTCCAAAATCAATAGGGTTTTATTCTGAGCCAAAACACATCCTTGTGCCAAATTTGAAGTCGATTGGACTAAAACTGCGACCTAGACTTTGATTACAAAAATGTGTTCACGGACAGACGGACATGGCTGTATCGACTCAGGAGCCCACCCTGAGCATTTTTGCCAAAGACACCATGTATCTATCTCATCTACTTCTGGGTGTTGCAAACATATGCACTAACTTATAATACCCTGTTCCACAGTGTGGCGCATAAAAATTCGAGGATTGTCCTTATATCTAATAACGACTTCTAAATTATGTTGCGTTAGTTCGGATTTTCGTTTCGTGAGTGTGCGTGAGTCCTACCAAAAATAACGTGCTTGAATAAAATTTTTCCGTCATGGGAATGACCATATGACCCTTTGTATGCAAGGCGTACGGATGGTGTTGCCAGTATTTTTCTCTACTCCTCAAAAATCCCCACTTTAAATAAAAAATTCTCAATTCTATATTTATGGGATATATTTTCAAATCAATGATGAGCACTGAAAGGTGTGCAAAATATACGACCGAATTCTCACAAAATGATTTTCCCAATTGTAAAAATATATCTTAGTCAAGTTGAGTAACATTATAAAGTAGCCCTTGTACCTTTACAATAAAATCCTGTGTCCGTTTCTAGTCGAAATGCTCCATTTGGGCCGTATTGTATGCAGTGGAATAAATAGGAGAAACGTTCTCTATTTAAAATTTTGAAGATGCGCTATGCTTCTTTTTTAATAATGTGTGTAAATAAATAGCATTTCATGCAAACCTAATTTATTATACTAAACCGTTTTTGATTGAAAAAATTTCAACAATAATCCCCACATTTATAGAAATTCCCCACCGAATCCCCAACTCAAAAATTTCGTCCCGATTCACGAGAAAATAATACCAATTTGGGCAACACTGCCCGCCTATACATTTGAAAATCCCAAATATCAGCCGATATGACGGATTAAATTAATATATTAATATTAAATTAATATATTAAACATATCGGCTGATATTTGGAATTTTCAAATTTTCAAAAAAGTGGAAAATCAACGTTTTCATTTGTAATTCTTAGATCCGATTCCTTAATGTGTTGGTATTATTTATGGTGTCGATAAAACTGCTGATCTCATACAGAAAATCCGGTCTATCTTCGGGTTAAGTAATATTTGGAGAATGAGAAACTGGTCATTAGTCTGCCATAAACTCCATTTTAAAATCTAATATGTGCACTGAACTCATTTTTAGTGGGTAATCAACGACATATATTAATATCGTTTCAATATAATTACAATCGATTTTTTTATTATGGATGTATATAATTATATAAATGTATGACTTTATGTATGCTTATATTTAATATATATTGAATGTTATTCCAATTATGCCCATGTATCATATATGTAAGGCAATTGAAGTAAAAATTATTTTTTTGTTTATTTTGCAATTTTTTTTTGGTTTGTGTAGTTATTGTATACGTAATTCCCACTAATGCCTTTCTTTGTTCTATCTTGTGTACCTTACCTGCTCCTCTATTATTTATTACCCAAAACATAAACTAATATTTCATCCTTTGTATGCTCTAACAAAGGATTTAACCTACTGCAAAACTATCCATAGTCTATATCATCAATACTCTCCATCAACGTCATCCTGTAACTGTCGATTACTTGTACTTCTCTCTTAAATATTCTGGTCAAATTTCTCTATGTTTATCTAGAAAATTAAATATATTTTTTTTAAGACTTTTTGGTGGTCCTCTATTGTGTAATGTGATGTTGTGTTGGATTTTTAGTTACATCTGTATTGTCTTTTGATCCGTCGTATTTGTAATTGTATTTAAACAAAATATATAGTAATATTTGTATTTTATCGCAACGTACTCGTATGTCGAAAAATTTACAAAAAGAATTTTTGCAATTTGGTTTTTAATTTTTACTCGTCAAAATTTTTAATTTTCTAGAAAACTGAAGTGTTTGTTGATGTAAATCGTATACCAATATTTAAGAAACAAGTTCGGCCAATCGTTGAACAAGAAGAATATGAATCACGTCGTGTATGGAAGGAAGTTACCGCTGGACTCAAGTAATACTCATTTTATTTCACATTATTTTTAAATTGCATATACATATATAGAAATATTATGATTGTTTACGATCTAAGAAGAGAAGAAAATTCTTTTTTTTTTTTTTAATTTTACATTGTAATCTTTTGTATATAAACCATAATTAGTTTCGGATCGTAATCAAATCATTTCATTTCGTAATATGTATTTTTTAAGATATGAAGTTATTTATAAATTTAAAATTTAATAATATTGTGAGACAGTTTTCGTCGATTTACAAAACCATCCTTATTGGGAGCGCAAACTGATAATGACGGGTAGTTTTTATTTTCCTCTTTCATTTGGAGAAAAAAAACCAGCTGATACGCAGCGATTACTTGCCAAAGCTTGTCCGGAGTGTTGTCCTTTGGTTTCAAAGTGCGAGTGGTTGTTTGTGTGATTCAGAAGTAGTGATTTTGATGTGGAAGATAAAGAACGCAAAAAAGCATTTGCCAAATCGTTCGAAGTTACACGCCAAGCCATTTCCCATCGATACTATTGGCAATGATTCAAAAGCTATGAAATTGGTTACCGTACGAGATGAAGCCGAGATACGTCAGAAGCACGGTTGTCACTCAAAACAAAAATATTCTACCAAAATTTTTGGGTTATTCTTGCAAAAAATTTTGAAATTTAAAATTATCTCATTTTGAAGGTTTTGGTCAAATTGTGTCGTTGGTATGAAAAAAAATAACTTCTTTCAAAGAAATATTTTAGAATTTTATTTCATCAACTTGAATTTTTTTTGTGAGAATAAATATCCCTTGATTTGTTATTTTTATTTTGCGTCATTAAGGGAAAGTTACTACATCGACAAAAAAATAAAAATTCACATTAGAAATTAAAAAATAAATTCTTTTAAAAATATTGATTTAATAGTTCGTTAATTCAAGAAGTACCTTCATGAAATATTTCGGGAATACAAGGCTACCTTAGTACCCCCAGATATCTCCCTCTGAACATAGTTATTACTGCATATGTATATTGAGGAAAAATAATACAAATGGAATTGGCCTATATCCTCATTTTCCTGCACAGAAATTTGGTAAACATAGCCCCATGTTCTGGTTTACGAATTAGGCACAACAAAGGCACAACTTTAAAAGCACTTCTAGAAGATGCACTCCCAATTATGTTCTTTATTTTAACTACCCATGAAGTTCTTTTAATTCAATTTTTCATAACTTGGTTTTTTCTTACTTTTAATGGGTAATTTTAACTTTTTTTGTTTTAAATAGGTTAAAAACAGAGTAAGAATTTATAAAATGGTACAAATCTTTTAAATTTTGTCGAAAAAATGCTAAATCTAATCCGAAAAAATTGTGATTTTTTGAAAATATTTGAAGAGAAACCTTTCCAACAATCGTTAGAATCCATTAAAAATTATAAAAAATTATAAAAGTTATTTATTTTACAAAATATCGCAGAATTTTTTGATTTACATCCAAAACATTGCATTCGGATCACACCTAAAAAAGTGATGCAAATTTAGTGCAACGGCAGTTGAAATGGAGAACTTCCGTCCTATGACAAGCCCATGTTAAATTCATCGCTTCAATTTTGCACCACTTCCGGATCCAAAAAGAACATTTTCACTACTTTTTTGGCGACGCTTTTTTTGCTGGGATATTGCAAAACCCGTAAAAACTTATTTTGAAACGCTCAAATGGGAAGTCCCACCCCACCCGTCTTATAGCCCACACCGAAAAAATATCACCAAAATATTTCCAATTAAAAAAAGTTGATTGAAACTGAAAATTTCTTCAATAAATAAATTAATTGATACAATTAACCTTTGATTCAAGATAGAAACATTAAGTTAATTAAGTCAATAATGGAAAATTAAAAAATTTTTAATTAAAAAATTAATGGTAACAAATTTAAAAGTTTGTCATTAAAAACTTAATTCATACAATAAAATTTTTAATCAGACTCGGAAGACTAATTCAGTTAAAAAAGATGGACATTTTTTAAATAACTTTTTTTCAACAATCAATTGTAAATGCAGAAAATAAAATTAATTAAATAAAAATTAATTAAAAAATTAATTAAGTTTTGCAATCAACATCAACTAAAATTTGCTAATGAAATCAATTAATTTTTTTCCCCCAATAAAAGTTGTGATTATAACAGGTTGGCTGATAAGTCCCCGGTCTAACAAAGAAAAACACATTTTTTGGTCAAAATTCGTTTTTATTAGTCAACATAGTTCCCTTCAAGAGCGATGCAACGATTATAACGTCCTTCCAATTTGTTGATACCATTTTAGTAGTACTCCTTCGGTTTTGCCTCAAAATAGGCCTCAGTTTCGGCGATCACCTCTTCATTGCAGCCAAATTTTTTCCCTTCGAGCATCGTTTTGAGGTCTGAGAACAAGAAAAAGTCGCTGGGGGCCAGATCTGGAGAATACGGTGGGTGGGGAAACAATTCGAAGCCCAATTCATGAATTTTTGCCATCGTTCTCAATGACTTGTGACACGGTGCGTTGTCTTGGTGGAACAACACTTTTTTCTTCTTCATATGGGGCCGTTTTGCCGCGATTTCGACCTTCAAACGCTTCAATAACGCCATATAATAGTCACTGTTGATGGTTTTTCCCTTCTCAAGATAATCGATAAAAATTATTCCATGCGCATCCCAAAAAACAGAGACCTTTACTTTGCCAGCGGACTTTTGAGTCTTTCCACGCTTCGGAGACGGTTCACCGGTCGCTGTCCATTCAGCCGACTGTCGATTGGACTCAGGAGTGTAGTGATGGAGCCATGTTTCATCCATTGTCACATATCGACGGAAAAACTTGGGTGTATTACGAGTTAACAGCTGCAAACACCGCTCAGAATCATCAACACGTTGTTGTTTTTGGTCAAATGTGAGCTCGCGCGGCACCCATTTTGCACAGAGCTTTCGCATATCCAAATATTGATGAATGATATGACCAACACGTTCCTTTAATATCTTTAAAGCCTTTGCTATCTCGATCAACTTCATTTTAGGTCATTCAAAATCATTTTGTGGATTTTTTTGATGTTTTCGTCGGTAACCACCTCTTTCGGGCGTCCACTGCGTTCACCGCCCTCCGTGCTCATTTCACCACGCTTGAATTTTGCATACCAATCAATTATTGTTGATTTCCCTGGGGCAGAGTCCGGAAACTCATTACCAAGCCAAGTTTTTACTTCCACCGTATTTTTCCCTTCAGAAAACAGTATTTTATCAAAACACGAAATTCCTTTTTTTCCCATTTTTTTCACAATAACAAAAGTTGCTTCACAAAAGACGCTCTATCTCACAAACTAATTGACTTACAGACGTCAAGGTTGGTACTATATAAAAATAATATGCATTTAATACTAGCGACGCCATCTGTGTGTCAGACCGGGGACTTATCAGCCAACCTGTTACTATCATCGTGATTGAAGACATTCCAATTAAAAAATTAATTTCGTGATTGAATCAAAAACAAAATTTTTTTTGTGTAAATTTCACCGCCATCACTGAGCTTAGCTAGTTTATAAATAACTTCATCTCTTGTTCATTAAATTTTCACGAATTATATTTTATTTTTTGACTAATTTATTTCTTTTTTTACACTTAACAAGATTCAATGACATTGAAAAGGCAACAAATGCTAAATGCAAAGTCGAACAAATACAAAGAGATGAAGCGAAGACCCGTAAGGAAACAGATGTTTCATGGGATCACAAGGTGAGTAACTAAACTTTTGATTAAAATCAATAAATTAGAAATAAAAACAATATTACCAAAAATCACATGTATTTTTTCTTTCAGTATTTCAAACCAGTTGGTGAAAATTGGATATACACCAAACCTCTTAGTCAACGTCTGTATCTTCAGGAGAAAGAAGATCAGAGATAATAAATCGAGTCTCAGAAGTATGCGTTGTTTATAGAGGACAATGAAATGATGAGAATGCTGTAAAGCACACTAGACATCGATACACATTTCCCAGGCCCAGTCTATAACACCACTTCAATTCTATTGAAGAATCGTACTAAACTCTACTTCTTCACCTCTATCTCTTTCATATCACTTTTTATGAATGCCGCCAAACCAAAAAAAAAACACGAATCTAGAAGATAAATATTGAGGAAATGTTGGTAAAATATTTTAGGTAAAACAAAATTATTGTAGTATTGAAGAGGAACCATGAAAAAAGACATCGTCACCCCAAAATTATCATAAAAACAAACACCATTTAAATTATTGTTAAATATACGATATATACATAAAAAATAACAAAAAGAACACCATCCCTGCATCCCTTTTATTTTTACGATGAAAGGGCAAGAGGGAGGAAAACCGTATCTACAGTTATTGTTAACAACAATCAGCCACACAACAACAACAACAATATTAGTATTAATGTAAATCTCAAAGAAAAATGCTATTAAAGTTTAAACTATACAATAATAAATAAAAAGCAACAACAATAACACACACACATACTCAGAACGAAAATAACAAAAAAATATAAAAGTTTACTTTATTCACACACCTACTACACAGCCGCCTATACAACACAATACTGAAACTGATTTAAAATAAAACTTTATAAACTATTTTCTATTCTAAGAATACACATGAAATGCTAACACACAATTTTTCCAAACACTCAATTGTATAATTATACCCTTTTCCAAGGAAAAAAACAAACAAAAAACAAAACACCTGCCTCCCCTTTTATCAATCTACACACATAACACATTCCTAGTAAATCCTCTTTACTCCCACACTCTTAATTAAGTCTATATACAACAACAATAAGCAAACAATATAAAGTCTAACTAACAAACGAAATACTAGAAAATATATATATACATATTCAAAACCAAATTAAACTTAAAAAAAAACGTAAAAATAAAGAAAACAAAAACACAAATCACAAAGCTATTTTTTCATAGAAACATAAAATTATATCGAAGTAACTTAATTTAAATGTTAGTTTAGAACTCCTATTACAATTTAAACAAATAAAAATGAATTAAAGAAAAACTAAAATTTAATTTGCTATTGTTGTTGAGTATGGGTGGAGAACAGAGAACGGCTGCGATCTACCTTAACCGACCAATGTATTTAGTAAACACCAATATTTGCAATCTTAAAACACCAATTGGTAAAAAAATTCAACCACCAATATCCAATGCAACCGGCGACTGTCGGTGTTTGTTAATATGAGTGTTGGTCTCTCGAAAACACCGTAGTAAAGCAATCACACAAATTGGTTACCCATATCTCAGCAGTTTGGTATTCTCTTATTTGGTACTCTCTCAATTCCCTTGAGCTAATGCCAACTGCTGGTAATTGTTGTTGTTGAGTGCAATCACACTTAAGTGCCAACCTCGTTTTTTGTTTACTGAGCATTGTTACGATGTCGATTGGTTTAAGATTGCAAGACACTGAATGCGAACATTGTTATATACTATTGGTGTTTTTATTCTCGCATTTGTATCAATGTAAAAGATCGTATGTTAATTGGTGTCTTACTCACTGCCACCGACATTTTGTGGGTAAGATTGCAATACGAAAAAAAAACCA
This sequence comes from Haematobia irritans, assembly GCF_050003625.1. NCBI lineage: Eukaryota > Metazoa > Arthropoda > Insecta > Diptera > Muscidae > Haematobia > Haematobia irritans. Next base: position 115,431,590 of record NC_134401.1, read on the forward strand.
CCGGTTGCAGTTCTCTGGTGGAGAATCCCTAGTAGGGATGTAAATTTGTATATCCGAAATTCGGGAATTGTGAAAATTAGAATTTTCGAATTTCCTCATATCAAAATGAGTTAAAGGTGGATATCAAGTCACATGAGGCATTTGTGCTCAAGGAAATTTCTTAGAACACATAATAGGTTAGGTTCAATTATGCTACAGATGCCAAAGTCAATAATCGAGTTTTTGTCGAAGTCGACTTTAGGTAATCTTCAAATTCAAAATCTTCTTTTGTTTTTTTACTAAAATCTTAACGAAAATTTTTTAGCTTATAGATTCAGGCTCACAATAGTAACCTGATAAATACATCGTCTGATGTAATACTATTGCAAGGATTTACTGTAGTGTAACAGGTTGGCTGATAAGTCCCCGGTCTGACATATAGATGGCGTCGCTAGTATTAAATGCATATTATTTTTATATAGTACCAATCTTCAAATGATTCGTGTCAAAATTTGACGTCTGTAAGTCAATTAGTTTGTGAGATAGAGCGTCTTTTGTGAAGCAACTTTTGTTATTGTGAAAAATGGAAAAAAGGAATTTCGTGTTTTGATAAAATACTATTTTCTGAAGGGGAAAAATACACCCGAGTTTTTCCGTCGATATGTGACAATGGATGAAACATGGCTCCATCACTACACTCCTGAGTCCAATCGACAGTCGGCTGAGTGGACAGCGACCCGTGAACCGTCTCCGAAGCGTAGAAAGACTCAAAAGTCCGCTGGCAAAGTAATGGCCTCTGTTTTTTGGGATGCGCATGGAATAATTTTTATCGATTATCTTGAGAAGGGAAAAACCATCAACAGTGACTATTATATGGCGTTATTGGAGCGTTTGAAGGTCGAAATCGCGGCAAAACGGCCCCATACGAAGAAGAAAAGAGTGGTGTTCCACCAAGACAACGCACCGTGCCACAAGTCATTGAGAAAATTCATGAATTGGGCTTCGAATTGCTTCCCCACCCACCGTATTCTCCAGATCTGGCCCCAGCACTTTTTCTTGTTCTCAGAGCTCAAAAGGATGCTCGCAGGGAAAAAATTTTGACTGCAATGAAGAGGTGATCGCCGAAACTGAGGCCTATTTTGAGGCAAAACCGAAGGAGTACTACCAAAATGGTATCAAAAAATTGGAAGGTCGTTATAATCGTTGTATCGCTTTTGAAGGGAATTATGTTGAATAATAAAAACGAATTTTGACAAAAAAAATATGTTTTTCTTTGTTAGACCGGGGACTAATGGTGTGTATCGGTCCATGTTTTGGTATAGGCCCCATATAGCCCGATCTCCTAATTTGACTTCTTGGGCTTCTAGACACCGCATTTTTTATCCGAATTATCTGAAATTGGAAATCTAGAGGTCTTTTAGGACCACAAATGGGTGTGTTAAAAATGGTGTATATCGGTCCATGTTTTGGTATAGGCCCCATATAGCCCGATCTCCAGATTTGACATCTTGGGCTTCTAGACACCGCATTTTTTATCCGAATTATCTGAAATTGGAAATCTAGAGGGATTTCAGGAGCAAAAATGGGTGTGCTGAAAATGGTGCATATCGGTCCATGTTTTGGTATAGGCCCCATATAACCCGATCTCCTAATTTGACTTCTTGGGCTTCTATACACCGCATTTTTTATCCGAATTATCTGAAATTGGAAATCTAGAGGTCTTTTAAGACCACAAATGGGTGTGTTAAAAATGGTGTATATCGGTCCATGTTTTGGTATAGCCCCCATATAGCCCGATCTTCTGATTTGACTTCTTGGGCTTCTAGACACCGCATTTTTATCCGAATTATCTGAAATTGGAAATCTAGAGGGATTTTAGGACCACAAATGGGTGTGTTGAAAATGGTGCATATGTTTTGGTATAGCCCCCGTATAGCCCGATCTCCTGATTTGACATATTGGGCTTCTAGACACCACATTTTTTATCCGAATTATCTGAAATTGGAAATCTAGAGGTATTTTAGGACCACAAATGGGTGTGTTGAAAATGGTGCATATCGGTCCATGTTTTGGTATAGGCCCCATATATCCCGATCTCCTGATTTGACTTCTTAGGCTTCTAGACAACACATTTTTTATCCGAATTATCTGAAATTGGAAATCTAGAGTATTTTAGGACCACAAATGGGTGTGTAGAAAATGGTGTATATCCGTCCATGTTTTGGTTAGCACCCGTATAGCCCAATCTTCTATTTGACTTCTTGGGCTTCTAGACACCACATTTTGTATCCGAATTATCTGAAATTAAAAATTTAGAGGAATTTTGGTCCATAAGAAGGTGTGCCGAATATTATGTGTATATGTCCAATGTTTAGTTTAGACTTCATATAGCCCTATCTCCCGATCTGCCTGAAATTTAAAATCGAGAGGTATATTGGGATCTCTCGATTTGACTTCTTGTGCTTCTAGACACCGCAATTTTTATCCGAAATCTAGAGATATTTTAGGACTACAAATGGGTGTGTGGAAAATGGTGTATATCGGCCCATGTTTTGGTATAGCCCCCATATAGCCCGATCTCCTGATTGTACTTCTTGGGCTTCTAGACACCACATATTTTGTCCGAATTGCCTGAAATTAAAAATTTAGAGGAATTTTGGTCCATAAAAAGGTGTGCCGAATATGGTGTATATATGTCCAATGTTTAGCTTAGCCTTCATATAGCCCTATGTCCCGATCTGCCTGAAATTTAAAATCGAGAGGTATATTGGGATCTCCCGATTTGGCTTCTTGGGTTTCTAGACACCGCAATTTTTATCCGATTTACCTGAAATTCAAAATTTGCAGATATTTTGAGTCTACGCATAACTACGACGAATATGGTGTGTATCGGTTCATGTTTCCCTCATAGAGATCGATCTCCATAGTTCACCTCTTAAATGTGTAGACATCCCAATTTTATATGCGATTTGCCTGTAATTCAAAATCAAGAGGTATTTTGGATAAGTAAGCCGAATATGCTGCGTATCGATCGATTTTGATACAACCCCATATAGACCGATCTCCCAGTTTGACTTCGGGACACCGTAATTTTTATCCGATTTGCCGGAAATTCAAAATTTAGAGGTATTTTCGGTCCGTAAATAGGTGTAGCGAATATGGTGTGGATCGGTCCATGTTTTGGTATAGCTCCCATGTGTTAAGTCTCCCGATTTCTATGATGATATATATGTTTGCTTCGCAGAGTATCTGTCATCAAATCCACGTGAAATTCTATATACTTATTTTCAAGTAACCTGCGAAGAGTTTTCTAAGGAAACAATTATATTTTCTTTGATTCATGGTCGTGGGGATTTAAGATTCGGCCCGTCCCAACTTAAGTCCGTATATACTCGTTATTATTTATTTATATTTATTTATATTCTTTTTTGAAAAGGATGGAAAGACAATTTCCATTAATCTAAATTGGGACATCAACCAATGTGGGAAATTTATTGATGGGTCTAAAATTCAGACGCCATGCAAATTAGATAAATATTGTGACTTATAGCGACTATAAGCTAAAAAAGTGAAATGGGGGCCTGCATGGTCTAGAAATCATATCTAGGTATGAACCTATATGGGGTATATACCTCTTTGAAGTTCTAATAAAATCTTAATTTCAAGAAAAACGTAAAAAAAATTGAGATCGGCCTATAGGAGGGTTTTTTTCTAAATTTCGATAGATATAGACCGTATTCAGCATATCTCTCAAACTCCCAATAATAAACTAAAAAAATGCATATCATTAATACCCTTCATCTGCATTAATTGGTTTCCACACACTTTTATTCGAAAGAGCTTTGAATTCAAGCATTATCGTTTTGACATGCGGCACTCATTGCGCGCTCCATTTTATATGGCAGTAATTTTAAACATCTCCCAATAAACACAAACGTTTGAAAAATACTAAAATTTAATAATTTTTCAAACATTTTTTCAAAGGATTAGGGTAATATTCAAGTTGAGAAATTGTTGAGAAAATCGCGTTCTCAACAAAAAACAGACATTACCCTCAACAGTAAAATTCAACACAATAGCAATAATTTCTCAATTGTAATCCTCAAATTGAAATGCATCGCTACTCAATAATTTCTCAAACAGTTTTCAATGTGATAAAAATAAAAAATTAGCATTGTTGCGAATACTTTCAAACCACAATTTGTATGAAAGTCAATCCTAGTTCTAACTGAAAGTCAATACTAAATTTCTAGAGATTTTGTAAATTTTATTATTTTTTTCGTTAACAAATATAATAATCTTAAAAATAACATTAATAATATATAAAAATAATAATATAATACCAATCAAAATGTAATTATCTTATTAAACGTATTAATAAATAAAACTATGAATACAACTTTAAATATCTTAAACATTTTTACATGTATAATTCCATTTCCTCCATAATGTTGGTGTCAAATAACTATTAATTAATATCCTGGCAATTTGAAATAATTACTATCGAGGAACTTGCTGGCTTGTGTGTTAGAATAGATTCCAGCAAGAGGAAATCACAAAATATCAAACTGATGACGGGATGTAAATTGATGTAATGCACATTTTCATCCAGAAGTTCTTGATATAGGAATTGTTGCACTTTGTTTTAATTGGTTGCACCTTGTAAGTTTTCTGAAAACTTTTCTTTGTTGTTCCCTTCATCGGTTTTTCATCGGCCAACATCTTCCAAGAATATACCATCCAATGATTTTAGTTTTCTGCAAAACAATCGAGTTTTGTGATTTCCATTATGTTTTCATTTCACTTTTTATTTTGACTTACCAATTTGTATTTCTTCCAACTGACCACGTACTTCGTGTTTTCCACAAGAACGTTGGTTTTACAAAATTGTTGTTATTAAAATACTGGCAATTTTCAGGAACTTGATGACTAGATAATTGGAATAAATTTCCAGCAATTTCAATTCACAAAATAACAAATTAAACCGATGATGCGATGTAAATTAAACTATCGATGTGATGCGAATTATCATCCAGTAGTTGTTGATATGGAAAAGAATAAATACCAAGTTTTTTTGGTTGCACTTTGATTTATGGAAACTTTCTCTTCTCGATAAGCCACTATCATTTTTCATCGGCCAGTCTCTTAATGTGTCCAAGAATCAGCATCCAAATATTTTAGTTGTCTGCAAAGAGATTTGATTTTAGTGACTTCCTTAAAGTTTTCATTTCGTGTTTTAATTTTACTTACCAATTATTATAAGCAATTTCAATTGATTATTAAAAAATTTCCACATTTTTTTATTTCTTCCACGAACTTTGTTGTCCAAAGTAGTGTTGAAAACCATGTGGTTTTTTCGTCAACAAATAAGAACAAAAAAACAAACAACAAAACTTTAAATATCTTAAACATTATTAGTAAACACTTTTGCATTGATAATTCGATTTCCTTCCTTTTGGTTCCTTCATTTTATTAACATGCGAGCAATTTGAAATTAGGAACGTACTGGACCGCGTGTGAGAATTGATTTTCAGCAGAAGGAATTCACAAACTATCCATTTTAAACTGATAATAGCATATGAATTAAACTGACGATGTGATGCACATTTTCATGCAGAAGTTGTTGATTTCAACAATTTGTTGTTTTTAACAATTTTAATTGGTTGCACTTGCAATGTTTCTGGAAACTTTTTCTTGTCGAAAAGCCACTCAATTTTCATTGGTCAGCTTCTTATTGTTTGCAAGAATGTAGCATCCAAAGATTTTAGTTTTCTGCAAAGAGATTTAAATTTAGTGACTTCTTTAAAGTGTTGATTTAATTTTTCGTATTGACGTACCAATTATTATAAACTATTTGAAGCAGTTCCAGTTAATTGTCCACCTTTTTTTCATTGTTCAGCTTTTTAATGTTTTCAAGAACGTAGAATCCATAATTTTAGTTTTCTGCAAAGAGATATACATTTAGTGACTTCCTTAAAGTTTTATTTCATTTTTTATTTTCACTTACCTATTTTTATATACTATTTGGTTATTTGTCTAAAATTTTCCATTTTTTTTTATTTCTTGCAATTGACCACGAACTTCGTTGCACAAATAAGTATTGAAAACCACATGGTTTTTTCGTTGCATTTTAGGGTAGTGTTTTGTCAAAGTTTTCTCATATCATCTTCAACACCTTTTCAAAGATTTCGTCAACATTTTGGCAAATTGGAAGTAATTCGCAAACAATTTGAAGATGTATTGCAGATGAGCTATTTCAAGTCAAGTTGAATTTATGTTGAAAATTATATTTACCCTCAAACTGAAAAGTTGTTCCATTTGAAAAACGCTCATTCTGTGTTTATTGGGCTCCCAATAAACACAAACGTTTGAAAAATGCTAAATTTCAACAATTTTTCAAACATTTTTTCAAAGGATTAGGGTAATATTCAAGTTGAGAAATTGTTGAGAAAATCGCGTTCTCAACAAAAAACAGACATTACCCTCAACAGTGAAATTCAACACATTAGAAATAATATCTCAAGTGTTATCTTCAAATTGAAATGCATCGCTACTCAATAATTTGTCAAACAATTTTCGATGCGAGTCAAATTCAAAATTAACATCGTTGCAAATACTTTTCAACCTAAATTTGTATGAATGATGTCCCCACTTCAAATTGAAAGTCAAAGCCAAAATTCTATGAATTTTGTATAATTTATTCATTTTCATCAAAATAAAATATATAATAATACACTACACTACATAATACACTACAATACCAATTGATAAATAATAATCTTATTAAACATATCAACAAATAAGAAAAAAAAAAAACAAACAACACTTTTGCATTGATAATTCGATTTCCTTCCTTTTGGTGTCATAAAACAGCATTAGCATGCCGGCAATTTGAAATTAGTAACGTACTGGACCGCGTGTTAGAATTGATTTCACAAAATATCCATTTTAAACTGATAATAGCATATGAATTAAACTGACGATGTGATGCACATTTTCATCCAGAATTGATTCCAACAATTTGTTGTTTTTAACAATTTTAATTGGTTGCACTTGTAATGTTTCTGGAAACTTTTTCTTGTCGATAAGCCACTCATTTTTAATTGCTCAGCTTCTTAATGTTTGCAAGAATGTAGCATCCAAAGATTTTAGTTTTCTGCAAAGAGATTTAAATTTAGTGACTTCTCTAAAGTGTTGATTTAATTTTTCATATTGGCGTAACAATTATTATAAACTATTTGAAGCAGTTCCAGTTAATTGTCCACTATTTTTTCATCGGTCAGCTTTTTAATGTTTTCAAGAACGTAGAATCCACAATTTTAGTTTTCTGCAAAGAGATATACATTTAGTGACTTCCTTAAAGTTTTATTTCATTTTTTATTTTCACTTACTTATTTTTATAAACTATTTGGTTATTTGTCTAAATTTTCCATTTTTTTCTTGTAATTGACCACGAACTTCGTTGCACAAATAAGTATTGAAAACCACATGAGTTTTTCGTTGCATTTTAGGGTAGTGTTTTGTCAAAGTTTTCTCATATTATCTTCAACACCTTTTCAAAGCTTTCGTCAACATTTTGGCAAATTGGAAGTAATTCGCAAGCAATTTTAAGATGTATTGAAGATGAGCTATTTCAAGTCAAGTTGAATTTATGTTGAAAATTATATTTACCCTCAAACTGAAAAGTTGTTGCATTTGAAAAACGCTCATCCTGTGTTTATTGGGCTGATTTCTTTTAATTTGTCAAAAATATAAAACTCTGGCATCACAACATACAGTGTTGTAATCTGGTAACTCATGTTTAGTTTGTTTTGGGGGGATTGGGGCTGAAAAAAAAATCAGTTGTTGTTTTATTCCAGGTGACTAAAGTTGATTATTTGTTATGTGTTATGTTTTCATTGAATGAAGCGTATAAAGTCCAATATCGTTAATTCGTTTCATTGTATGCTAACAATTTCGTAATTGCGGGTTGTAATTGTTAATGTTAATGTAATTGTTAACTACGTTCGCTATAAGTCGTGAATATATTTTATTATTAACAAAGATTTTAAGAAGATTTCTACAAAATTTGTAAAATTGATTGCGTTGTGATTGTTTGAAAACAATTGAACTGTAGTTCAAAGAGTAAAATAAAAAAATATACATAGATAAAAATTAACAACCTTGATATGGCGCAGTGTGACGTCAAGGATGAGTTCAAGGCAATAACAACCTCCAAAACATATCAATATGAACTAATACGACAAAATATAGTGGAATCCATACCGCCTCCTGTAGTAGAAAATGATAGTTACGAGACGTTGTTAACACGTGGGAACTTTACCTACTTCCATTATGGATGTGATGGATTTCACGATAATGGCTGGGGTTGCGCATATCGCACTCTGCAGTCAATGATATCGTGGATTCTGAATAAACGTAAATGGAATTCATCACTGAATATTCCCTCTCTAAGGGAAATACAAGAGATTTTAGTTGGCATAGAAGATAAGCCACAACGTTTTATTGGATCTCGAGATTGGATTGGAGCTTTAGAAGTCTTCTATACGGTCGACACCCTCTACGATGTTCCTTGTAAAATCTTACATGTAACCAAAAGCGATGACTTGCAAAAGCATATACCGCATTTATTGAAATATTTTCGAGATTATGGTGGTTTTGTTATGATGGGTGGCGATATGGATGCTGCATCGAAAGGAATAGCGGGTGTTCACAGCAATGGAAATGATTCCTATCTCTTGATTGTGGTAAGTGTGCAATTACATTTTTAGTAAAATTCTATTTGATCAAAAGATCAAAAAATGATGCCTGAAAACTAGACAAAATGTATGTATGTTCGGATTGCTAAACATTTATCGCTAATTGGTTCTATCCCAGTTCCGACCGAACTCTCTAAACGTTTTTCGACTGAGTTTGATCTTTTCCAACAATTTTGGGGTATATTCCACAAATACATTCTTAGAATACCGCAGGCACAAAAATCCTACGAATTGATATCAGGAGATTTTAATGTCCACGAAGCGAAGAAACTCATTTTACCCAATTCTTGGGTGACGCGTGCTGAGTCCCGTTGAAATGTCCATGTTTGTCTGCCCTGTGTCTTTGTGACATTTTCAAGATAATATTCGGCATATATTTTGAAACCTCGGTCGATGGATACGAGCGAACATCGGCCGTTACGGCGGACCATGCCATTACCATCGGTTGCGTTTGAGTTCTGGTTGTCTCTCAAAGGTGTAAAGTTTCAGCAACCTCTTTGGCAAGTATGTAAGTCAGATAATTTTCTTTGTGCACAAGGTTAGGTTAGGTTATAGTGGATGAAGCCACACCGTAGAAAAAGGGATTGGTTCCCACATATCTATAAGGAATCACAATGGACCCGGAAACCATTGTGATCACGGTTGCCACTCGAGCCAAAAATAATCTACCAACATTTGGAGAAAATGTTACCAAAAAAACTACCAAACCAATAAATCTAATTTTGTCAAAATTATATTTCTATAGAAAATTTTGTCAAATTTTTATTTCTATAAAAAATTTTGTTAAAATTTTATTTCTATAGAAAAATTTGTCAAAATTTTATTTCTATAGAAAATTTTGTCAAAATTTTATTTTTATAGAAAATTCTCTCAAAATTATATTTCTATAGAAAATTTTCTCAAATTTTTATTTCTATCGAAAATTTTGTCAAAATTTTATTTCTCTAGAAAATTCTCTCAAAATAATATTTCTATAGAAAATTTGTCAAAATTTTATTTCTATAAAAAATTTTGTCAAAATTTTATTTCTATAGAAAATTTTCTCAAGATTTTATTTCTATAGAAAATTTTCTCAAGATTTTATTTCTATATAAAATTTTGTCAAAATTTATGTATCTACTCTATAATGCAAATATTTACCATCTCACTGACAACTTCAAACTCAATACGTTTTAATTTCTTGTTTACTATGTATAAAGGGTTGTGCGTTAGGATTTTAATTTTAAGTTTTTTTTTTTAGTTTCGTTTTAATTATAAGGTTAAGTTTTTATTTGGAATACTAGAGCTCTATTGATTGAATTCTATCAACATGTTGTCCAGAAGGGCGTTGGTTGATTAAATAAATAAATAAATTGTATTTCTATAAAAAACTTTGTCAACATTTTATTTCTATAGAAAATTTTGTCAAGTTTTTTTTTATTTCTAAAGAAAATTTCTTAACGATTTTATTTCTCTAGAAAATTCTCTCAAAATGTTATTTCTATAGAAAAGTTTCTCAAAATTTTATTTCTATAGAAAATTTTGTCAAATTTTATTTCTATAGAAAATTTGTCAAAATGTTATTTCTATAAAAAAATTTCTCAAGATTTTATTTCACTAGATTTTTTTTATACGAACGATCCCATCGCCCACTTTCTCGCCCCATCCGACCGTGAGAGTCTCGTCCCCATGTTTTTATTTCTCTAGAAAATTTTCTCAAAATTGTATTCCTATAAAAATTTTTACTTCTTTGTACTTCTTTGGAATATTTTACAAAATCTACATAACATCCAAAATTCTACCAAAAGACAATAAAAAATCTACCAATTTACAGTCCCGTATATCTTGCAAAGAAAATAGTAGGAGTCTTCCGTTGCTTCCGGGTCCAGACACTATCTACAAATATCATCAGCCATTAAGCTAATACTTACCGTGTCTTTGCCAATTGTGTTACGTCCTGTTATGATGCCTATTAGTGGTCTCAAATCAGAAAATCAGAGTTTTTACTACTGTTGTCGTCCCATATCAGTTTAGTAAGGTTAGGTTAGGTGACAGCCCGATATATAAGGACTATTCAGTCCATTGTGATACCACAGTGGTGAACTTCTCTCTTATCACTGAGTGCTGCCCGATTCCATGTTAAGCTTAATGACAAGTGACCTCCTTTTTATAGCCGAGTCCGAACGGCGTGCCACATTGCAGTGAAACCACTTAGAGAAGCTTTGAAACCCTCAGAAATGTCACCAGCATTACTGAGGTGGGATATTCCACCGCTGCAAAACTTTTTGGTGTTTTCGGTCGATGCAGGAATCGGACGCACGATCTTGTGTATTCAAGGCGGGCATGTTAACCAATTGCACCACGGTGGCTCGCAGTCCGTAGAGGAAGCCCAACGTCTTTTCCATAAAATGTTGGATTTGACATTAATTCTTTAAGTATATAAGGATAGCGGGAGGAAAATATATGTAACGATTTCGTTCCGTTTCCCAACACAGAGTAATTGCTTTGTTCACAAACTACTAAATGTGGAAAGGCTTACAGGTGTTTAAAAATGAACAACTTTTTTGTAGCCCCTATCTTACAGTTTTAAATATGCAGTAGAGTTATATACATTTCTGTCCATACCAGCGGTGTTTTTACTTGATCTCTTATTCTGTACTTCTAACATCGTCTTATAATTGCATCCTCACCAAGACGGTATATAGATCATACCGTTGGAAAACTGTAGAGAAATCGATACGTTTAAAATTGAATTTGCTATTCGTATTATTCTTTGATGCATATCTGAATTTGAACACATCTAAATTTATTCTTTATTAGTATATATATACCTCTACCCAAAGTATGTTAATTAAATAATCTGGTTTTGTGTATATATTAACTTTTCAAATGTATCTCAAACAATATTTAAATATGTATGCCTAATACTGTCTCAAGAAGGTAGAAATACTTTTGCCTTAAAGTACTAAGTCTACTTCAATAACAATATTTCTCCCTCATGCAAAATCAATGTAAGAACTTAAGGCTATGCGATATAAATATCGCAAATATGCTTCAAAATTTTAAAGTGAATATTGATTTAAACAAATATATAGTATGTAGTAAAGATTATAGTGGAGTTCAGTACAGCTTTTTATTCTTTTGCCGTTACTATCAAAGTCCATAGATGTTTTGAAAGTGTGAGCAGCATACTTGTAGTAATGGTTAAGTTAGGTTAGGTTAGGTGACAGCCCGATGTATCAGGCTCACTTAGACTATTCAGTCCATTGTGATACCACATTGGTGAACTTCTCTCTTATCATTGAGTGCTGCCCGATTCCGTGTTAAGCTCAATGACAAGGGACCTCCTTTTTATAGCCGAGTCCGAACCGCGTTCCACATTGCAGTGAAACCACTTAGAGAAGCTTTGAAACCCTCAGAAATGTCACAAGCATTACTGGGTGGGATAATCCACCGCTGAAAAAATTGTTGGTGTTCGGTCGAAGCAGGAATCGAACCCACATGCTAACCATTGCACCACGGTGGCTCTTGTAGTAATACTGCTTCTTTGAAATAAAGCAATTTTTAGGAAACTTTCTTTCTTTAAATCTACAACTTTAACGGAGAGACGTAAATTTCAATTATTCATGTCCTAAATTTAAAGGAAGGTTAGGTTAAAGTGGCAGCCCGATTTATTTTCAGGCTCACTTAGACTATTCAGTCCATTGTGATACCACATTAACTAAAAGTACATATTACATATGGACACTTTTAGTTATAACTGCTGAACCTACTCGATTATTTTCTTCTGCTGAACCAACCAGATTGTTCCAAAAACATTAGCAGACTGCTTAAATTAACATTTTCCAGGTCCGCCAGTAATTTAAAGCAAAATGCAGGATACTCGCCCAAGAGGTGTTTAATTGATTCCTTTTCCTCCGCATCATGACATGCATTAGTTATTATATTTAAAATAAACAATTCTTAAAGCAAAGATTATAAACTTTTTTATACCCTCCACCATAGGATGGGGGTAAATTAACTTTGTCATTCCGTTTGTAACACATCGAAATATTGCTCTAAGACCTAATAAAGAACATATATTCTGGGTCGTGGTGAAATTCTGAGTCGATCTAAGCATTTCCGTCCGTCCGTCCGTCTATTGAAATCACGCTAACTTCCGAACGAAACAAGCTATCGACTTGAAACTTGGCACAAGTAGTTGTTATTGATGTAGATCGGATGGTATTGCAAATGATCCATATCGGTCCACTTTTACATAGCCCCCATATAAACGGGCCCCCAGATTTGGCTTGAGAATCCTATAAGAGAAGCAAATTTCATCCGATCCGGATGAAATTTGGTACATAGTGCTAGTATATGGACTCTAACAACCGTGCAAAAATTGGTCCACATCGGCCAATAATTATATATAGCCCCCATATAAACCGATCCCCAGATTTGGCTTCCGGAGCCTCTAAGAGAAGCAAATTTCATCCTATCCGTCTGAAATTTGGTACATGGTGTTAGTATATGGTCTCTAACAACCGTGCAAAAATTGGTCCACATCGGTCCATAATTATATATAGCCCCCATATAGACCGATCCCCAGATTTGGCTTGCAGAGCCTCTAAGAGAAGCAAATTTCATCCGATCCGGCTGAAATTTGGTACATGGTGTTAGTATATGGTCTCTAACAACCGTGCAAAAATTGGTCCACATAGGTCTACAACTATAGATAGCCCAGCCCCCATATAAACCGATCCCCAGATTTGACCTCCGGAGCCGCTTGGAATATCAAATTTCATCTGATTCAGTTGAAATTTGGTACGTTGTGTTAATATATGGCCTCAAACACCCATGCAAAAATTGGTCAAATCGGTCCATAGTTATGTATAGCCCCTATATAAACCAATCACCAGATTTGACCTCCGGAGCCCCTTGAAAGAGCAAAATTCATCCGATTCGGTTGAAATTTGTTACGTGATGTTAGTATATGGTATCCAACAACCATGCGGGAATTGGTTCATATCAGTCCATAATTATATATAGCCCCATATAAATTCATCCGATCTGGTTGAAATTTGGTACGTGGTGTTAGTATATGATATTTAACAACCATGCCAAAAGTGGTCCATATCAGTCCATAATCATATATAGTCCCCATATACACCGATCCCGAGATTTGGTTTTGGAGCCTCTTGGAGGAGCAATTTTCATCCGAGTCAGTTGAAATTTGGTACATTGTGCGTTAACAACCATGCCTAACTAGGTCCATATCGGTCTATAGTTATATATAGCCCTCAGATAAATCGATCCCCAATCACACAAAAATTGGTCCATATTGTAATGACCCATCTCTTATCAAATACTATACCTTATGTGCGGGTGCTACCTATAATGCCGGCCTTTCTCAGGGCAATGGGGGGTTGTTCTTGCCATAAGGTATAGATTTCGGCCAGTTAACATAAATTAATAAATTTTAGGTAGCTCTTGTTATAGAATTGCCATGTTAAAACAAAAAAATGAAACAAAACAAAATTCACAGGGTAACAGAAATGCCTACATTTTGGAAGAACTAATGGTGTAGTTTGTCCTTCCTCTTATACCCTCCCATCCTTGCTCGATGCGTTAAGACATCGGCTCACTGTGCGACTTAACCAATTATGGCTTCATTTTTGTGAAAATGGTACAAAAAAACCTAGCGAGTCATCTTTAATTAAATTTATTATAAACAAACATACTTCAATGAAATTATAAGAAAATGTACCAGTAAAATAAAAAAGGTGGATTGAAAACTTAAATGTTGGAAAATGTATCAGGAAGATTAAAATTTTATAATGTTGAGACAAAGGTTTTAATATAATAATATAGCTAAAAGGAACAAATCTTACTGTATAGACGATATGCCAGACAAAATTAATAAAAGGAATTGTACTACTACTTGTAATATACAGGGATTTAACAAATTTTTAATTTAAGACAGTTTAATATTTGGTATACTCACGGTCTTTATGTCATGTTCCTTCGTTGACAAGCGCTTGTAACTTGGAAAGGACACCGTATTTATAATTAAATCTAGATGGATTGTAGTAACCATATGTTGAAAGAAATGGTGGAAATAAATAAAATATGATGATGATTTAAAGATAATTCTACCGATATAGTATAGAGATAATTCAAATGATACTAATGTAATTGCAGCTATAGCACTCCGCCTTTTCTTTATTTCCAAACAGAAACAATTTTGAATTCTCCGAGCATGATTACCCTCGACATTACAAATAATTAATCAATAGACAATCTTCTTGACCATATTGGTGGTGTGTTTTTTTCTTTTGACTATTTGATGCTACTCGCTTTGACAATTTTGTTTTTCTTTTCCAAAATTTGAGATTTGAAATTCAATTACGAAGGGGTTTATTTCATGATGCGCATAATTTTAATGGTACAAAATCCTACCGACATCCTCTTTAGCATATTTGCCCCCAACTATAATAATTCTTGAATGAGCATGAACGGCGCTCGATGACATAACGATGAAATATTATATATATAATTTTTCTTCATGCGAATTTACCACAATCCTTTTTGTTGGGATAAATTTATTTTTGACGTCGCTTATTCAAGTTCCAATTGGTAGTCTTTAAATTATTTTTTTCAAATTATTTTTTTCGATCGATCATGAAGATTTTTCTAAAAATTCTTTGTTCTTCTTTTTTTTCAAAAATTTTTTTTCCCTTTTTTTCTCTGACAAATATCTCAAACCCCTTCGTTTTTTCTTTTTTTTTTTTGCTCTCCAAGCCAATTTCAAAAAAAACTAGTGTTTTTTTTTAATATTTGTGAACCCTCACAATATCAAGTTCATAATTGTAGCCCCCATATTTCAATTCTGGCTCTCCACGTACCGTGCAAAAGTCCATATCGATTTGTAATTATTTGTAGACTTACCTATACATAACTTTTTCGTCTAATATATACGACGTATGGACTAACTCACAATTTAGAAAACGATGTTAAGAAGTTTTAAGATACCTTGTATTAAGTATTATATATATAGTTGTTTTTAATTAAAATTTATTTTACAGAAATTTGTTCTTAATATTTTGTAAATTGCATATCCCAAAAATTTAAGTTACATAATCTTTCATATTAGTCATTTTTTTCAGTGTATGTTGGAGGCTACAAAAAGTTGATCTTGACCTAAAAACAAGTTCCAGTTGTCTTTAAAGAATACATTTTGTTTTCATATTTTGGCCTATTGTACCGGCTTTGTGTTTAAATAACGTTTCCATGTACGCAATATATTATTCAATATTTTGTTGTAACCGATTATTCTTTGTTCTCATTCACTCACCGCAATACACATAAATGTATCGAATTGTTTATTTTTTTTTAACAAGTGCAAAAATATCTAGAAAGATTATAATATTAGCGAAAAATAGAATATAATTAGTAGCTCCTATACAGATTTAATCGAAGGTAATGAATATATCTACATATATACACGGAAAATATATGTTTGTACGAAATTCTTCCAATTGTTTTGCGAAACGAAAAGAACAAGTTCGTTCGTTTGGTTTGAAACAAATGGTTAAATCGAAAATTTTTTGATTTGCGAAAGCGATTAACGGAACGTGAGAGATTTACTATGCTAACACTACTGCCAACCCATTAAATTCGAGTTATGGACAATTCGAGTTAAAGACATTCTAGTTAATGTAGATCGACTGCACTTCCCATTAAATTCGAGTTATGGACAATTCGAGTTAAAGACATTCTAGTTAATGTAGATCGACTGCACTTCCCATTAAATTCGAGTTATAGACAATTCGAGTTAAAGACATTCTAGTTAAAGTAGATCGACTGCACTTCCAAACAGTTTTGTGGTTTGGATTAAAAAAACCTATTTCCATCCAGAAAAGAGTTTGAATAGGTAACATTTCGTGTCATCTACATCGTACTTGAAATTTTCGGCCCCATTCTATAAGTGTAACACTTATATTTGTATGTTTTTCATTTATACTTATAACGGCCATTTTCATGTAGCTCCGTTAGGTTTTAACTGTCAGTTAACTGAAAATAAACTGCTCCGGTTAACTCTCTGGTTAACTTTAACTGAAAAATTTTCAACAGTTAAGATCCTAACTGACGTATGGAATAAATAGGCCAAATAGCAGATATCTCCACAGTACGGCTTAAAAGTTCGTTAGCTAACGTAGCACTAAAGGAGCACTAACAGAATGGGGGTAAGAGTTACCCACTTTGTAATGTGTATTGAATTTTAAAATGTTTTAACCAACTGCATGCTATTTCTCTACTGTATTTTAATTTTTTTTTTTTAATTTTTTTACAGGATCCCCATTACTCTGGTGTACCAGCATCCATAGATGATCTTATCAAAAAAGGCTATATACGTTGGCAAAATACTAAAGAATTTGTTGATAGTTCCTTTTACAATCTCTGTTTGCCATATCTAAAATGAATTGCATTTGGGAATCGTTAATTAATGTGACATATTCTTCAAAAGGGGGATTGTTGTTCAAAAAATTCAATTAGCTTTGTACTCTCCAAACTTTCTTTGTATTAAATACTTTTTATGCTCCTATTTATTTGCAGATACTCTCTCTAGCACTCAAATGAGTTAAGAAAACATTTGTAAATTTAAATTTAGTCATTAAAAATACGAATGAACGATATAAACCTCCAAAAAACAAAAACAAAAACAAAACAAATAAAACCACAATCAACAACAACAACAAAACCGAAAACGAAACTGATAACTTTTTTTAATAGAAGTATTGTTCTTGGCCAAACAACCTAACAAATGCGGACGTTAACTTCTAAAGCATGGTGAGCAGTCAGCATTATAAACTCATAAATAGAATTTCGATAAGCATACCAAAGTGTTGAAGAAATTTCATTTGATCAAAGAAAGAGCTATTAGAATGGAAAGTTGAAATAATTGTCTGCCGTAGCAATTATATTTCACTTGCACTTTACGAACAAATAAAACGAAACGAAGGATATATCATCTGGAGATGGCATTAAGTTAAATATACTAATTAATGAAAAGAAATAGTGTACTAATCGTTAGAAGTTAAACTACCACGCTAAGAAGAAAAGCAGAAATGGATTTTCTACATCGTCTACTACTCACTGTTGTGGGTACTGCTTCATTTTGTTATTTTGTGATAAAAGTGGCCCTAGGCCATTGGAAGAGACGGGGTATACTTCATGAAAAACCAAAGAAACCCTGGGGCCATTTAAAAGGTGTTGGCCGAAAACGACATGTATCTGAAGTTCTACAGACCCTCTACGATAAGTACAAAGGTCAAGCGCCATTTGTAGGCTTTTTTGCATTACTGAAACCCATGCTGCTCATATTAGATCTCGACTCTATTCATTACATATTGCTCAAAGATGCTAAATATTTTATGGATCGTGGTTTGTACTATAACATCCAGGATGATAGTCTGTCCGGCAATCAATTACAAATGGATGGTGTAGAATGGCAACACATGCACCTTAAACTAAAGTCTTTGCAATGGCAAGAAAAACTACGAAATATGTTACCCGCCTTACTAAAAGTCCAAAAAACCTATGACACCTCACTCAAAGATATAATTGTGAAATCTGAAATTGTACAAAATGTTACCGAATTAGTGGAGGCCTTCAATATTGATTGCATTTCTTCACTGGCCTTTGGTTTGGATGGAGATTCTTTGCGCTATCGCAATACACAATTCCATAATATGTGTAAATCATATACCAAAAGTAATTTCAATATATTCAAAGCTTATTTGGCATTTTGTTTTCCAAATGTGGCTCGTCTGCTCCAATATCATATGTACTCACCTATGGCCACACAATATTTCCACAAGTTAATTTCGGATAAACTTAACGAACGTGAATATCAACATACACAATCGCTTCAATATGATTTCTTACAACTATGGTGTGATTCACGTAAAATAACTCAACGTAATCAAATGTTTAAGAAATTGGAAAATCATGAAATTGTGGGTCAAGCATTTAGTTTTATCCTTGCTGGTTTGGAGTCCTCTACAACGACATTGTCATGTTGCCTTTATGAATTGGCTTTACAACCTGAGTTACAGGAAAAAGCTCGAACGGAAATTGGAACAATTTTATCCAAACATCAGGGCCAACTATCTGAAGATGCACTAGAAGAATGTGTATATTTGAAGCAAATTTTAAATGGTAAGTTGTTGAAAAGCTATATTTACATCTATAGAGATATATCTGAAAATGATCGATATCGACTTTTTTCAATATTGCAATTGTTTGTGTAAAAAGATTTTCATTTTTTTTCTTATAATCCTGAAACTTCAGGAACTGCTCGGCTTATGAAGATCTATTTTCTTAATGTCTTAAAGGGAATGGGTGTTAGTGGAGTTTCTTCTTGTTTTTTTATTTTTTATTTATAGAATGGCAGTGCGACCACTCGTGCCAAAAATAATTTACCAAAATTTGAAAAAAACAAAAAAAAATACCAAAAATATACCAAATACAAAAAATCTTACTTTGAAGTTTTTGGTCAAATTTTTGTGTTTATTATGAAAAAATATTTTTTTCGTTGAAAAAAGTATTGCAATATTATATATTATGATCTTTCCGATTAGTGACAGCTTTTTGGGTGCATAAAATATCCCTTTAATTATAAATGAGTCGAATTTTAAATGTTTTAATGATTTTAGCTTTCACCAAGAACGAAAAGTTACTACTTCTACAAAAAGGGAGAACTTACAACGGAATTTAATAGAATGGCTTAACACTAAAAATTGAAGTTTCTAAAGATTTTTTTCAAAGAACGTTGCGTCAAAATATTATTTCTATAGAAAATTGCGTCAAAATTTTATTTCTATGGAAAGTTTTGTCAATTTTCTTTTCTATAGAAAATTTTACCAAACTTTTATATCTATAGAAAATTTTGTCAGAATTTTATTTCTATAGAAAATTTTGTCAAAATTTTATTTCTACAGAAAATTTGGACAAACTTTTATTTCAATAGATATTATACGAACAACGGCCATACTCCATTTTATTTCTATAGAACATTTTGTGAAAATTGTATTTCTATAGAAATTTTTGTCAAAATTTTATATCTATAGAAAGTTTTTTTTCAAAATTTTATTTCTAGAGAAAATTTTGTCAAAATTTTATTTCTATAAAATTTTGTTTCAATGTGTTATTTCTATAGAACATTCTGTATAAATTTTATTTCTATAGAAAATTTTGTCATCATTTTATTGCTATAGAACATTTTGTCAAAATTTTATTTCTATAGAAAATTTTGTCAACATTTTATTCCCATAAGAAATGTTGTCAAAATTTTATTTCTATAGACAATTTTTTAAAAGTTTTATTTCTATAGAAAATATTGTAAAAATTTTATTCCTATAGAAAATTTTTTCTATAGAAAATTTTGTCAAAATTTTATTTCTATAGGAAATTTTATGAAAATTTTATTTCTATAGAAAATTTTGTCAAAATTTTATTTCTATAAAAAATATTGTCAACATTTTATTTCTATAGAAAATATTGTCAAAATTGTATTTCTATAGAAAATTTTGTCAAAATTTTATTTCTAAAGAAATTTTTGTGAAACTTTTATTTCAATATAAATTATTCGAAAAACGGCCATACTACATTTTATAGAACATTTTGTGAAAATTTTATTTCAATAGGAATTTTTGTCAAAATTTCATTTCTATAGAAAATTTTTGTCAAAATTTTATTTCTATAAAAAAATTTGTCAAAATTTTATTTCTATAGAAAATGTTGTCAAAATTTTATTTCTATAGAAAATTTTGTCAAAATTTTATTTCTATAGAAAATTTTTTCAAAATTATATTTCTATAAAATTTTTTGTCAAAATTTTATTTCTATAAAATTTTGTCAAAGTTTTATTTCTATAGAAAATTTTGTTAAAATTTTATTTCTATAGAAAATGTTGTCAACATTTTATTTCCATAGTAAATTTTGTAAAAAAATTATTTCTATTGAATTTTTTTTTTTAAATTTTTATTTTTATAGCAAATATTGTCAAAATTTTATTTCTATATAAAATTTAGTCAACATTTTATTTCTATAGCAAATTTTGTCAAAATTTTATTACTATAGAAGACTTTGTCAAACTTTTATTCCTATAGTAAATTTTGTCAACATTTTATTTCTATAGAAAATTTTGTCAAACTTTTATTTCTATAGAAAATTTTGTCAAAATTTTATTTCTATAGAAAATTTTGTCAAACTATTGTTTAGAGAAGCTTTGAAACCCTCAGAAATGTCACCAGCATTACTGTGGTGGGATAATCCAACGTTGAAAAACTTTTTGGTGTTCGGTCGAAACAGGAATCGAACCCACGACCTTGTGTATGCAAGGCGGGCATGCTAACCATTGCACCACGGTGGCTCCCAAAAAACGTCCATACTAGATTTTATTTCTATAGAACATTTTGTGAAAATTTTATTTCTATAGAAATTTTTGTCAAAATGTTATTTCTATAGAAGTTTTTGTCAAAATTTTATTTCTAAGAAAATTTTTTAAAAATTTTATTTCTATAGAAAATATTGTCAAAATTTTATTTCCATAGTAAATTTTGTAAAAAATATATTTCTATCGAAAATATTGTCAAAATTTTATTTCTATAGAAAATTTTGTCAAAAATTTATTTCTATAGAAAATTTTGTCAACATTTTATTTCTATAGACAATTTTATGAAAATTTTATTTCTATATAAAATTGTGTCAAAATTTAATTTCTATAGAAAATTTTGTCAGAATTATATTTATATAGAAAATTTTCTCAAAATTTTATTGCTATAGAAAACTTTGTCAAAATTTTATTTCTATAGAAAATTTTGTCAAAATTTTATTTCTATAGAAAATTTTGTCATCATTTTATTGCTATAAAAAATTTTGTCAACATTTTATTGCTATACATAAAAATTTGTCAAAATTTTATTTCTATAGAAAATTGTATGAAAATTTGATTTCTATAGAAAATTTTGTCAAAATTTTATTTCTATAGAAAATATTGTCAAAATTTTATTTTCATAGTAAATTTTGTAAAAAATTTATTTCTATAGAAAATTTTTTAAAAATTTTATTTCTATAGAAAATATTGTCAAAATTTTATTTCTATAGGAAATTTTGTCAAAATTTTATTTCTGTAGAAAATTTTGTCAAAATTTTATTTCTATAAAAAAATTTGTCAAAGTTTTATTTCTATAGAAAATTATGTCAACATTTTATTTCTATAGTAAATTTTTTAAAAATTTTATTTCTATAGAAAATTTTGTCAACATTTTATTTCTATAGAAAATTTTGCCAACATTTTATTTCTATAGAAAATTTTTTTAAAAATTTAATTTCTATAGAAAATAATGTCAAAATTTTATTTCCATAGTAAATTTTGTAAAAAATTTATTTCTATAGAAAATTTTTTAAATTTTTTTTTTTCTATAGAAAATTTTTTAAATATTTTATTTCTATAGAAAATTTTTAAACATTTTATTTCTATAGAAAATATTGTCAAAATGTTATTTCTATAGAAAATTTTGTCAAAATTTTATTTCTATAGAAAATTTTCTCAAAACTTTATTTCTATCGCAAAATTTTGTCAAAATTTTATTTCTATTGAAAAATTTGTCAAAATTTTATTCTATAGAAAATTTAGTCAAAATTTCATTTCTATATAAAATTGTGTCAAAATTTTATTTCTATAGAACATTTTGTGAAAATTTTATTTCAATAGGAATTTTTGTCAAAATTTCATTTCTATAGAAAATTTTTGTCAAAATTTTATTTCTATAAAAAAATTTGTCAAAATTTTATTTCTATAGAAAATTTTGTCCAAATGTTATTTCTATACAAAATCTTCTCAAAATTTTATTTCTATAGAAAATTTGTGAAGTAGCTTTTAGGTGGAGAGAAATGTTTTGCAAAATCTACCAAAAAATCAAGAATTCTACCAAATAGTAAAAAATTTACCATTTTTGATAGAATTCTACCAACTGTGGCAGCTGTGAGTGCTATCAGTTTTAAATGTATCAACAGACACTTGAACAAGTGATGAATTCAATAATGTACGCATGTAAATTAGTTTTGCCGTTGCCATCCCGGTCGATAATCGGACCCGGCACCTTCGACATGCAAAACTAAAGCACTTCCACTATGCTACCGTAACCAATGATCACGTTTCAAATTTTGATCATAAGTTCTTATTTTGGTTTAAGATTCCTTAGATATAGTTTTTTTAGTATCATAAGCATTGATTTCATTGCTATCAACTTCTGTTTTTTTTTTTCTTCAGAAACTCTTCGCAAACACTCCCCATATCCATTCCTATTGCGTCTCACTACCAAAGAATATGAATTGCCAAATTCAATATTTATGCTACAGGAAGGTAATCACTTAATTATACCAACATCGGCAATACATCATGATGCTGATTACTATCCGAATCCGGATAAATTTGATCCAGAACATTTTCATTCCAAAAATGTACAAAAACGACCACAGTGTGCATTTCTACCCTATGGCCTAGGACCACGAGCCTGTATGGCTCAGCATTATATACAACAACAAATGCTAATATGCCTTGTAACCCTATTACAACGATATAAATTTTCACCGTGTGCCGAAACAATAATACCTTTGACCTATGACAATGCGAAAGTGTTGAGGAAACCAAAAAAAGATATATGGCTATCAATGCAAAAGATATAAATGAGACCGACCGTATCAGAGCTCTACCATGTACCATATGTATATATATAAATGTAATATGTAATACATCAAAATGTCCATACTTAGTACGGATAGAAATGGATAATTTAGTTACTTTTTGTTTACATTGTTTTATTTTATTAATATTTTGTTTTTATTATTACACCACAAGTATGAAAACTATAATTTTGTAAGAGAAATGTATTTGTGCTATATAAGTCTTTTGATTTTATAGTACCTCAGTGCGTATGTATGTCTTAATAGTCATGTAAGCGTTCCATTTAATGCGGTTTATTTTGTTGTTATATGCTTTAAACACTTGTATTCACCTGCATTCACCTTATACACATGTTTGTGTAAATGTGTTGACTATAATTTAATTATTTTAAGTTTTTCGTTTTGTACAAAACGATGGAGTGGAGTAGTTTAATAAAACGGGTTTTTGTATGCGAATAGAAGTGCAAATTGTTACGTCTGGAGTTTGGTTTTGTATAACTTGTGATATATTGTTGTATTGTTTTAATTAATTTTTTTTTCGCAAGAGTTTCCTCCATTTTATATTTTTTTTTGGTTTATTGCTTTGATTTCTTATATATTTTAATATTTAAGAATATGTAGTAAATTTATGAAAAGGTTTTATAAATTATACTACATTGTATATAAATGAAATATATATGTGGATGAATAAAATTACTTTTGAAATTGAAGTGTTGAAGTTTTGTTAACTGAATTTTTTAGTGGTCCACAGAGTTTTTATATGGTTTGATATAATTTTGTTTTTAAAGTGTGTAGGGCCCAAATGGAGTTATTTACCCCAGCCAGATCTATACTAAAGACTATGGAAAAGTTTATTCGACAGTCGTCAAAACCGACTTTGCCGAAAGATTACGCCTGCCTACAACCAGGAAAGGAAACCGGTATTATTGCACTCTTAATCTCTTGTCCTATCACGATAAATCGGCAAAGATGCAAATTTATTTATTTATTTATTTATTTATTTATTTACACAGCATAATTAGCAGCTGGTTACAGTAAAATAAAAAGTATGACGCTTATAATACATTAAAAATAAAATAAAATAAAATAAAATAAAATATATCTATATAATCTATTTTAGAGATTGTAGGGACAATAGAAGATTTATAGGCAGGATTGGGACTAAGAATTGGATACAAACAACAAAAAAACAAGAGAAAAAAGAAGAGAAAAAAAAGATAAGATAAGGAACAATTTTACAACAAGAATTGGGAATATAGTGTAAAGCTGGAGTAAATTCATTGCGGAAAAACTGGGATACCAGGGATAGAATGGGTTTTGTATTAGACGAATTATGGGTCAGGAACTAAGAGAATCAGGAACTAGGATGAATCAGGAACTAGGATGAATCAGGAACATGGTGATAGCAGGAATAAGGACAGCAGGAACGGATACAGGAAATGACGCCAAAGCATAGTAGGAGCATAGTAGTATGTTGAAAGGAAGAAATTTAGGCAATTACAAGGCAGGAACCAGGAAGAATCAGGAACACAGCAGTATAAGGAAATGGAAAATAAAATCGGAGAGAATAATATCGCTTGAACGGGAGTTATTGCAGGAACATGGTGATAGCAGGAATCAGGAACACGGTGATAGCATGAATAAGGATAGCAGGAACGAACACAGGAAATTACGTTAATGGACAGGAGCATAATAGGGAGTTATTGCAGGAACAGACAGGAACAATAAAATAAGAAATACGATAAAATAAGAACAATAAAATAAGAAATACAATAAAATAAGAAATACGGAGAAGTGCGAAACCAGTTGAATACCATCTTCCCCGAAACCACAAATGATAAACGGCTGACAACTTTCTGCAATCACTTGACAGATTTTGCCGATCCTCACTTTTAGCATCTCACCAACATCGAAATAATGTTAGCCAACGACCAAATTCCAAAAATTCTTCGAGCAAGTCTAATCCAAACGTCTTCATCAATGCCAATTGCCCAGAGTACTGTTTTTGGATGGACCATATCGGGAGCTTGTCACTACTAAGTTGCAATGCTGCAAGAGGGGCCGTCCTAGCTAGTTCAACAACCCTTTAATTATTATATTTTGTTTTCCAAAGTCTTTTGTATATATGAATTTATTAGAATGAATTAAGCAATTGCCATTTCTATGTAATATTTTATTTGAATTTCTTTATATATGACAACCCTTTATCCAATTGACCCAATAATGAATTAAAAGCTTTCACTCGATTGGATAAAGGACCACCATTTTAATAAAGTTTCCAATTGAATTTCGCTGAATTGTATCTTAGACTCTCTAAAGATGGCATGAGTTAACCTTCTAAGGCCCCAGTTTCTTTGTCAGCTGATTAAATATTCAATGTTAACGACACAAAAGCAAGAAAACTAATCAAAAAATTTTATAGAGTAAAATTCAGTATATGCATAAAATGCTCTTGAACAGGTTCAACTAAGTTTTCTTTTTATTTTATTAATTTTTGTTATCTTAAGGTGTGTTTTACTAAAAGCTTCCTTATTTAATGAAGCCCGCCTAAAGGGGGGATTGGGTATTAGAGGTTTAACGAAGCTTCACTTGTGCCACAACAACTCAAGCGGTAAGGAGCTAAAACCTCATCAATAAAACCTTTTGTATGTCATACTCAAACGAAACCCTTTTGCCTTTTTCTTTATTGCTTTGAAAACTACCATATAATAATTACGATTGTGGAAGTTTTCAAATATATTTACAGGCCACTTCTGCCCACAATTGTAAACGCCCGAACGAAAACATGTATAGTCTGGTGTGTAGGGATTTGTATCTGGCGTTTATCTTCTTAATCTTCTTTGTCGACAAAGCTCGAATAACAATTATGAAAATTTTCCACATTTGGGAGGTGTCCGCTTTTCAGAGCACCCAAGTTTGACAGGTGTTCCTGTACTTTAATATTTTTGAAAGTTAACTCAAATCTGCTAATCAATTTTTGATGTTGGTCAAAATGGACTTAAGGACTTTTTTTAGGTTAGGTATAGTGGCAGCGCGATATTTCAGGCTAAATTGGGCTACTCAGTCCATTGCTTACAACAGTGGTGAACTTCTCTATTATAAATGAGTGCTGCCAATTCATATTCAGCTCAATGACAAGGGAAGACAAGTTGAAAAGTCGACTTTGCATTAAACCTTTCGACCCTAAAGTTGGCTGTAACGGTATCGAAAGATACAAGTGTTTTCTTCAAGTTGAATAAAAAAACAGCTAATTTGGTACGCACGTGCCTCAAGAAAAAAATATTTGTGAATTTGAAAAAAGGTTATTATACATGTGACTTTTTTCAAAAATTACAACAAAAATATTGAAAGTTTGTATTAAATCTGTTGTAGTACATATCAAATAAAATATTTGTGGAAGTCATAAAAACAACAGGTGAGGTATTTTTAAAGTTGTAAAGTTGCCTGTGGCCAACTTTTGGCAATTATGATAGTAAATTTATATACTTTTAGACATGAGACCTAAAGAAAACGGTTTGACCAACAATGACATTGAACAAATTTTGAACTTCGATTAGGTTAGTTTAGGTTGTAGAGGATGTCATAAATTTTAGTGTTGATGTCCACTTAGACCAGTATAGGTCCATTGTGATTCCTCGATGTGATCTTTCATCTTCATCCTTCCGATGAGGTCCGCTTTGTACCAGAGCTTCCTCTTGCTCGTTCTCTTTGAAAGCAATCTTAGAACAACCAACCTGAGGCCCTGATGAATGCAAGTATGTCCCTTAAACTGCACTCCCGCAGATCAGTGAGAGCCTGAAAGAAAAAGGAGCCCAGTATCTTGTTTCTTCTAAAGGATAAAGCTGGACCCTGGCACAGGAAGTGGTACGAGTCCTTCGTAACTTCCGGATCCAGGCACCATCTACAGATATCATCGTCTTTAAGTCCTATTCCTATTGGCCACAGGCAACTTTACAACTTTAAAAATACCTCACCTGTTGTTTTTATGACTTCCACAAATATTTTATTTGATATGTACTACAACAGATTTAATACAAACTTTCAATATTTTTGTTGTAATTTTTGAAAAAAGTCACATGTATAATAACCTTTTTTCAAATTCACAAATATTTTTTTCTTGAGGCACGTGCGTACCAAATTAGCTGTTTTTTTATTCAACTTGAAGAAAACACTTGTATCTTTCGATACCGTTACAGCCAACTTTAGGGTCGAAAGGTTTAATGCAAAGTCGACTTTTCAACTTGTCTTCCCTTGTCATTGAGCTGAATATGAATTGGCAGCACTCATTTATAATAGAGAAGTTCACCACTGTTGTAAGCAATGGACTGAGTAGCCCAATTTAGCCTGAAATATCGCGCTGCCACTATACCTAACCTAAAAAAAGTCCTTAAGTCCATTTTGACCAACATCAAAAATTGATTAGCAGATTTGAGTTAACTTTCAAAAATATTAAAGTACAGGAACACCTGTCAAACTTGGGTGCTCTGAAAAGCGGACACCTCCCAAATGTGGAAAATTTTCATAATTGTTATTCGAGCTTTGTCGACAAAGAAGATTAAGAAGATAAACGCCAGATACAAATCCCTACACACCAGACTATACATGTTTTCGTTCGGGCGTTTACAATTGTGGGCAGAAGTGGCCTGTAAATATATTTGAAAACTTCCACAATCGTAATTATTATATGGTAGTTTTCAAAGCAATAAAGAAAAAGGCAAAAGGGTTTCGTTTGAGTATGACATACAAAAGGTTTTATTGATGAGGTTTTAGCTCCTTACCGCTTGAGTTGTTGTGGCACAAGTGAAGCTTCGTTAAACCTCTAATACCCAATCCCCCCTTTAGGCGGGCTTCATTAAATAAGGAAGCTTTTAGTAAAACACACCTTAAGATAACAAAAATTAATAAAATAAAAAGAAAACTTAGTTGAACCTGTTCAAGAGCATTTTATGCATATACTGAATTTTACTCTATAAAATTTTTTGATTAGTTTTCTTGCTTTTGTGTCGTTAACATTGAATATTTAATCAGCTGACAAAGAAACTGGGGCCTTAGAAGGTTAACTCATGCCATCTTTAGAGAGTCTAAGATACAATTCAGCGAAATTCAATTGGAAACTTTATTAAAATGGTGGTCCTTTATCCAATCGAGTGAAAGCTTTTAATTCATTATTGGGTCAATTGGATAAAGGGTTGTCATATATAAAGAAATTCAAATAAAATATTACATAGAAATGGCAATTGCTTAATTCATTCTAATAAATTCATATATACAAAAGACTTTGGAAAACAAAATATAATAATTAAAGGGTTGTTGAACTAGCTAGGACGGCCCCTCTTGCAGCATTGCAACTTAGTAGTGACAAGCTCCCGATATGGTCCATCCAAAAACAGTACTCTGGGCAATTGGCATTGATGAAGACGTTTGGATTAGACTTGCTCGAAGAATTTTTGGAATTTGGTCGTTGGCTAACATTATTTCGATGTTGGTGAGATGCTAAAAGTGAGGATCGGCAAAATCTGTCAAGTGATTGCAGAAAGTTGTCAGCCGTTTATCATTTGTGGTTTCGGGGAAGATGGTATTCAACTGGTTTCGCACTTCTCCGTATTTCTTATTTTATTGTATTTCTTATTTTATTGTTCTTATTTTATCGTATTTCTTATTTTATTGTTCCTGTCTGTTCCTGCAATAACTCCCTATTATGCTCCTGTCCATTAACGTAATTTCCTGTGTTCGTTCCTGCTATCCTTATTCATGCTATCACCGTGTTCCTGATTCCTGCTATCACCATGTTCCTGCAATAACTCCCGTTCAAGCGATATTATTCTCTCCGATTTTATTTTCCATTTCCTTATACTGCTGTGTTCCTGATTCTTCCTGGTTCCTGCCTTGTAATTGCCTAAATTTCTTCCTTTCAACATACTACTATGCTCCTACTATGCTTTGGCGTCATTTCCTGTATCCGTTCCTGCTGTCCTTATTCCTGCTATCACCATGTTCCTGATTCATCCTAGTTCCTGATTCATCCTAGTTCCTGATTCTCTTAGTTCCTGACCCATAATTCGTCTAATACAAAACCCATTCTATCCCTGGTATCCCAGTTTTTCCGCAATGAATTTACTCCAGCTTTACACTATATTCCCAATTCTTGTTGTAAAATTGTTCCTTATCTTATCTTTTTTTTCTCTTCTTTTTTCTCTTGTTTTTTTGTTGTTTGTATCCAATTCTTAGTCCCAATCCTGCCTATAAATCTTCTATTGTCCCTACAATCTCTAAAATAGATTATATAGATATATTTTATTTTATTTTATTTTATTTTATTTTTAATGTATTATAAGCGTCATACTTTTTATTTTACTGTAACCAGCTGCTAATTATGCTGTGTAAATAAATAAATAAATAAATAAATAAATAAATTTGCATCTTTGCCGATTTATCGTGATAGGACAAGAGATTAAGAGTGCAATAATACCGGTTTCCTTTCCTGGTTGTAGGCAGGCGTAATCTTTCGGCAAAGTCGGTTTTGACGACTGTCGAATAAACTTTTCCATAGTCTTTAGTATAGATCTGGCTGGGGTAAATAACTCCATTTGGGCCCTACACACTTTAAAAACAAAATTATATCAAACCATATAAAAACTCTGTGGACCACTAAAAAATTCAGTTAACAAAACTTCAACACTTCAATTTCAAAAGTAATTTTATTCATCCACATATATATTTCATTTATATACAATGTAGTATAATTTATAAAACCTTTTCATAAATTTACTACATATTCTTAAATATTAAAATATATAAGAAATCAAAGCAATAAACCAAAAAAAAATATAAAATGGAGGAAACTCTTGCGAAAAAAAAATTAATTAAAACAATACAACAATATATCACAAGTTATACAAAACCAAACTCCAGACGTAACAATTTGCACTTCTATTCGCATACAAAAACCCGTTTTATTAAACTACTCCACTCCATCGTTTTGTACAAAACGAAAAACTTAAAATAATTAAATTATAGTCAACACATTTACACAAACATGTGTATAAGGTGAATGCAGGTGAATACAAGTGTTTAAAGCATATAACAACAAAATAAACCGCATTAAATGGAACGCTTACATGACTATTAAGACATACATACGCACTGAGGTACTATAAAATCAAAAGACTTATATAGCACAAATACATTTCTCTTACAAAATTATAGTTTTCATACTTGTGGTGTAATAATAAAAACAAAATATTAATAAAATAAAACAATGTAAACAAAAAGTAACTAAATTATCCATTTCTATCCGTACTAAGTATGGACATTTTGATGTATTACATATTACATTTATATATATACATATGGTACATGGTAGAGCTCTGATACGGTCGGTCTCATTTATATCTTTTGCATTGATAGCCATATATCTTTTTTTGGTTTCCTCAACACTTTCGCATTGTCATAGGTCAAAGGTATTATTGTTTCGGCACACGGTGAAAATTTATATCGTTGTAATAGGGTTACAAGGCATATTAGCATTTGTTGTTGTATATAATGCTGAGCCATACAGGCTCGTGGTCCTAGGCCATAGGGTAGAAATGCACACTGTGGTCGTTTTTGTACATTTTTGGAATGAAAATGTTCTGGATCAAATTTATCCGGATTCGGATAGTAATCAGCATCATGATGTATTGCCGATGTTGGTATAATTAAGTGATTACCTTCCTGTAGCATAAATATTGAATTTGGCAATTCATATTCTTTGGTAGTGAGACGCAATAGGAATGGATATGGGGAGTGTTTGCGAAGAGTTTCTGAAGAAAAAAAAAAACAGAAGTTGATAGCAATGAAATCAATGCTTATGATACTAAAAAAACTATATCTAAGGAATCTTAAACCAAAATAAGAACTTATGATCAAAATTTGAAACGTGATCATTGGTTACGGTAGCATAGTGGAAGTGCTTTAGTTTTGCATGTCGAAGGTGCCGGGTCCGATTATCGACCGGGATGGCAACGGCAAAACTAATTTACATGCGTACATTATTGAATTCATCACTTGTTCAAGTGTCTGTTGATACATTTAAAACTGATAGCACTCACAGCTGCCACAGTTGGTAGAATTCTATCAAAAATGGTAAATTTTTTACTATTTGGTAGAATTCTTGATTTTTTGGTAGATTTTGCAAAACATTTCTCTCCACCTAAAAGCTACTTCACAAATTTTCTATAGAAATAAAATTTTGAGAAGATTTTGTATAGAAATAACATTTGGACAAAATTTTCTATAGAAATAAAATTTTGACAAATTTTTTTATAGAAATAAAATTTTGACAAAAATTTTCTATAGAAATGAAATTTTGACAAAAATTCCTATTGAAATAAAATTTTCACAAAATGTTCTATAGAAATAAAATTTTGACACAATTTTATATAGAAATGAAATTTTGACTAAATTTTCTATAGAATAAAATTTTGACAAATTTTTCAATAGAAATAAAATTTTGACAAAATTTTGCGATAGAAATAAAGTTTTGAGAAAATTTTCTATAGAAATAAAATTTTGACAAAATTTTCTATAGAAATAACATTTTGACAATATTTTCTATAGAAATAAAATGTTTAAAAATTTTCTATAGAAATAAAATATTTAAAAAATTTTCTATAGAAAAAAAAAAATTTAAAAAATTTTCTATAGAAATAAATTTTTTACAAAATTTACTATGGAAATAAAATTTTGACATTATTTTCTATAGAAATTAAATTTTTAAAAAAATTTTCTATAGAAATAAAATGTTGGCAAAATTTTCTATAGAAATAAAATGTTGACAAAATTTTCTATAGAAATAAAATTTTTAAAAAATTTACTATAGAAATAAAATGTTGACATAATTTTCTATAGAAATAAAACTTTGACAAATTTTTTTATAGAAATAAAATTTTGACAAAATTTTCTACAGAAATAAAATTTTGACAAAATTTCCTATAGAAATAAAATTTTGACAATATTTTCTATAGAAATAAAATTTTTAAAAAATTTTCTATAGAAATAAATTTTTTACAAAATTTACTATGAAAATAAAATTTTGACAATATTTTCTATAGAAATAAAATTTTGACAAAATTTTCTATAGAAATCAAATTTTCATACAATTTTCTATAGAAATAAAATTTTGACAAATTTTTATGTATAGCAATAAAATGTTGACAAAATTTTTTATAGCAATAAAATGATGACAAAATTTTCTATAGAAATAAAATTTTGACAAAATTTTCTATAGAAATAAAATTTTGACAAAGTTTTCTATAGCAATAAAATTTTGAGAAAATTTTCTATATAAATATAATTCTGACAAAATTTTCTATAGAAATTAAATTTTGACACAATTTTATATAGAAATAAAATTTTCATAAAATTGTCTATAGAAATAAAATGTTGACAAAATTTTCTATAGAAATAAATTTTTGACAAAATTTTCTATAGAAATAAAATTTTGACAATATTTTCGATAGAAATATATTTTTTACAAAATTTACTATGGAAATAAAATTTTGACAATATTTTCTATAGAAATAAAATTTTTAAAAAATTTTCTTAGAAATAAAATTTTGACAAAAACTTCTATAGAAATAACATTTTGACAAAAATTTCTATAGAAATAAAATTTTCACAAAATGTTCTATAGAAATAAAATCTAGTATGGACGTTTTTTGGGAGCCACCGTGGTGCAATGGTTAGCATGCCCGCCTTGCATACACAAGGTCGTGGGTTCGATTCCTGTTTCGACCGAACACCAAAAAGTTTTTCAACGTTGGATTATCCCACCACAGTAATGCTGGTGACATTTCTGAGGGTTTCAAAGCTTCTCTAAACAATAGTTTGACAAAATTTTCTATAGAAATAAAATTTTGACAAAATTTTCTATAGAAATAAAAGTTTGACAAAATTTTCTATAGAAATAAAATGTTGACAAAATTTACTATAGGAATAAAAGTTTGACAAAGTCTTCTATAGTAATAAAATTTTGACAAAATTTGCTATAGAAATAAAATGTTGACTAAATTTTATATAGAAATAAAATTTTGACAATATTTGCTATAAA